>NW_012267231.1:4037872-4046041 GCF_000151885.1 Dipodomys ordii | reverse complement strand
GGGGGGGGGAGGAAAAAAAAGCAGAAATAGAAAGTGGATTAAAAGAAAAAGCTTCAACTCTTTGTGTGGTAATCCTCTATTGTCCTCATGCCCTGGAAGGCTTTTCTAATTGGACATTTGTCTTGGCGGATGAAGTGTCACATTCTGAGCAGGTGATAAGTGGCCGAGCTCAGTGAAGGCATTTGGGAAAGCAAGTCGGGGACAAATGACAGCTGGAATGTGGAGCTGTCAGCATAGACAGGACCAGTCTCCGAATAAAAGTTATTTCGAAAGCTTCCCTGTGACTTGGCAACTCTGCTGAAGTTAGATAGGCGTGAGCTCACTTTTTTTTTTAACCAGTCTCATTCTCTCTCTCTCTCTCTCTCTCTCTCTCTCTCTGTTTTATGTGGCTGTTGTCTTTCTATCACTGAATATTTAAAGTAGAAAATCAAGAGGTAGTGTTGTAGATACAAGGGAAAGGGAGAGACAGAGGTCTTCTTCGGGAGGGGAAAAAAAATAACAAAGAGGAATCACAGCAGATTTCCAAGAGACTAGCTTAAATTACGCCAGCTAGAGTGTCTTGTGTCAGGAGCTTTTGTCCCTAGTATATTCTGAAGCCGGGTCCTCTACCACGTGGTACTCCAGCCACAAGTCAGTGGGAATGAGACACCCTGTGGGGGGGAGAGGGGGGCTGGAGGTCAAGAGTGAAGTGCATTCACAGAAAGCTTCTCCTAGCTAATGGGACAGAGACACCCCCCCTCAAAAACAGAGAGGAAAACGATATCAACTGGGCCTTTCATAAACTTCACTGACTTTTCCCAAATTGAGCTGCAGATGTACCATTAAAAAAAAAAAAAATCTCCCAAATGCCTCATTTCTGGCTGAATGAGTTTCTGCATTTAGGCAATTTTTTTTGGCATTGGCAAAAGTTCCTTGCTTTGTGTGAAGGGAAATGAATGTGACGGGAGGGGGGAGGAAGAGACAGACAGACAGACAGACAGACAGACAGACAGAGACAGAGAGAGAGACAGAGAGAGAGAGAGAGACAGAGAGACACAATAGAGAGTAACAGAGAGAGAGAGAGGGAGAGAGAGAGAGAAGTAAAGGACCAACTTTTCTCCTCTGTATCTATTTCCAAGTTTCCTAATCTGCCGAGGTCTTGATCTAGAAAGGCACATTTAACTGTGTGAACAATTCCAAAATAATGGTAGCTCCAGCACCATCTTCCTATAGGTTGATGACTAAGTTTGACTCTTTCCAACAAATCAATTGTAGGCTTCATGGAAGAGGTATTCTTGAACTTACCTACAATATAATAATACTTGTAAAATTAGGCAGGCATATATGTATAGAGAGAATATATATATTCATATATATATATAGAGAGAGAATGTGTGTGTGTGTGTGTGTGTGTGTGTGTGTACGTACATACACATATATGCAGGACAGAGGGAATGCTCTGGCATATAAAGCTGTCGAGGCTGAATGAGGTATCATCTGGATATAGGTAATAGATATCTGGATGTATCATCTGGAGCAGGTAATGGAGGTGATCTATAGGTTGTCAGCCCCAGGGATGTCCTATCCTAAAAGACAGAAGAGAGAAAAGGGAAGGCTTTTGGAGGGACAGTAGTAAAGATGGCTACCTGTGGATTCTGACTGCCCTGTATCCATCCACCTGTGACAGGCCGCAGTGCCCCAGCTTTCTTCTAAACACACAACCTGCCTCACCTTGTCCCAAGTAGCTCAGTGTAAAAGGCACTTTTTTTTTTTTTTGGCTCAGTGAGTAGCAGCATGATCCATGCCTGACCAAACAGGCTACCAGGGATTTCATATAGAAATATTTATATAGGACTCTAAGCTATCTTGGTGTGGCATTTTGTGTAAAATTAGGAATCCATCAAAACATAGAGGGTTGATCTCTGGGCCTAGGTGCTGTCCCTCAGCTCTTTAGCGTCACTTCTGGTTTTCTGGTAGTTTATTCGAGGTAAGAGTCTCACGGACTTTTCCTGCCCGGGTTGGCATTGAACCTCTGTGCTCAGATCTCAACCTCCCGAGTAGCTAGGATTACAGGTGTGAGCCACCGGTACCTGGCTTTCCTTATATTTAGATGGAAAAGCTTCCTGAGAAAACTAAAACAGAGGAGAAAAGAGACAGGAGAAACACACACACACACTCTCTCTCTCTCATTTTCTTGAGCCAGAGAAGGTAATGGTTTTGGATACATATAACTTAAGTTATGAGGAACTAACTCAGGCAGTTAAAATGTATAAATAGTCCTTGGAACACCACATCGAAAATGCCCGTGGCACTGTGCTAAAGATTTGGTAGCCATTCAACAAGAGCCAACATTTATCACACTTTTCCTTGGTACCAGGTATTGCTCTAAGGGGCTTTGCGTGTATTTTGCCATTCTACTTTCCTGGACTATGTGGGTCAGACACTAATCTTATTTTACTTTCCAGATGAGGACACCGATGACTGGGTAGTGAGGGAGAGGTTTAGTGATGGCTCTTGTGTAACTGTAACCCTCACCTTTACAATAACAATACATGAATTTGGGGCTGAGAATGTGGCCTGGTGGTAGAGTGCTCGCCCAGCATGCATGAAGCCCTGGGTTTGATTCCTCAGTACCACATACACAGAAAAAGCCAGAAGTGCTTCTGTGGCTCAAGTGGTAGAGTGCTAGCCTTGAGCAAAACAAGCTCAGGGACAGTGCCCAGGCCCAAGACGGGCCAAAAAAAACAAAAAACAAAAAAAATTTAAGGGTGCTTAAAAAAATAGATCTTCTTAGTGAAATAATAACAATTCCTAGAAGCTTAAAGGTGTTGTCTCTTAGCAGAAGCCCAAAGTTGAGAAGTGCTTAAATTTGAGAAATAGATGACTATTAACCAAGCTAACTAAATTTGTTCTTTCAATGCAAGATTTCCCAGAGCCCTCGTCAGTAATGCTCATGGAATTCGCAGGAGGAAAGGAATACAGACTAAAATATTTCTTAAATTCACTGAAATGAGCAGTACTTCCTGAAACTAAGCTGGAGGGGAAGTACTTCAAGAAAAGCTGTCCTATGCTGGACAGAAATTGTAAAATGTAACAAGCTCTATGCAGATAATGGCTTTGCTCCTTTAGCAGTGCAACTGCAGTGCAGTTTTAGAAAACTAGTGAAGCCGAGATGAAAATAAACATCTTTAAAAAACTTGTCCAAGAAAATCTATACTGAGGCCTCACCTGAGTTGTTGGAGTTTGTTTCCATTAAAACAGTGTTTAAGGCTCAAAAAACATGGTGCTTCTCTAACTCCAGTTTCAGAAACCTGCTATTATAAATAATTGGGGATAATTACCACAGCAGCTGAATAAACTGGAAAAGGCTGGGCAGAGAGAGGAAAGCAATAGGAGGAAATAAATGTTCAGTACTTGAGCTAGCTCATAAATCTCTCTGGAAGCAGAGTTAGCAGACCCTATCTCCTAGCTGGAACTTACATTTCCAGTAAACCCTAAACCAAACCTGGCCTGATAAGCAAAATTATGTTAAGTCAAAAGTTACTTCAAGAAGTAGAAAAAAAAAAGGACCCAGAGAATTTCTGGATCTTTTGTCCCCCTAAATATTAAATCCCTTAAATCAAGTCTGACAAATATGGAAACAATGAAGGAGAGTGCAGGTTTTGAGATGACGGCACAGATCAAGATGCATTGTACACATAAACTGTATGTATTTATATACTGCTTTGGTGAGTGGTAACTCTTGCATAACTACTTAGAGATATTAAAAATACTTAAAAGCCGGGTACCCGTGGCTCATGCCTGTAAGCCTAGCCACTCAGGAGGCTGAGTTCTGAGGATCGTGGTTCAAAGTCAGCCCCGGCACAAAAGTGCGTGAGACTCTTATCTCCAATAAACCACCAGAAAACTGGAAGTGGTGCTGTGGCTCAAGTGGTAGAGTGCTCATCTTGAGCTGAAGAGCTGAGCAACAGCATCCAGGCCCAGAGTTCAAGCCCTGTGACCAACCAAAAAAAAAAAAAAACCCTTAAAAAAACAGACCAATAGACACAACTTCCTTTGAAGTCAGTGTTGGTCCCCTTGGTTCTAAAGCTTCTGTGATTTTCCTGCCATCTACCTAGCAGCGCCTATCCCTACTACTGCTGGAAATAGACTGACTTTGGAGGGTTGATTTAGTCTCACAGGCAGCCTTGAAGCAAACCTGCAGCTGGAAAGGTTGTTACAGAGGAAAGCAAGGGTTTCAGAAATTAAGTAACTTGCTCCATCCATTCGCGGTCCCTCAGGATTACATTCATTAAAGCCTGGGTAGCCTCTGGAGAGAGGAGACACAGTGGCCTGTGGGTAGGATTCACTGGTAGGCTGAGGTCTGGAACGGGCGCGATGGTACTGCCTTGACACCAAACGAGAGGTGAAAGTGGACGCTGTTCCTATCACAAAGGCAATCGGAGGTCCAGCCGCTAAGGGAGAGGAGCCCCGGGGCAAGTTCATCCCAGCCCTTGTCTTTCAAAAGGGGACATTTCAGGGACTGTGAGCCTCCACAGACATGCGCGTTCTTCCAGCTGTGTTGATTTTTTGTTGTTGTTTATTTGCTCTGGCACTGACAGGGACTCTGGGAACTGGGGCTTATCCTTGTTATGTTTTTAGGTATTAAAATCTGTGTATCTCGATTAGAGATAAATCATCTGGAGAGATTCAAAACCCTACCATTGCTGGATGAGACCCTAACATCTTTGCTGACTGGTGAACTCACTCAGGGAAAGTAAGAAAATGATGAAAATGGTAAAATCTCCTTCTGTGAAAGGGGGTACCCTCTGTAGAGATTTTTGATGCATACCAAAGAACAAATCTTTTTTTTTTTTTGCCAGTCCTGGGGCTTGAACTCGGGGCCTGGGCGCTGTCCTTGAGCTCCTTTTGCTCAAGGATAACACTCTACCACTTGAGTCACAGAGCCACTTCCGGCTTTTTTTTGCATGATTAACTGGAGACAGGATTCTCATGGACTTTTCTTCTCGGGCTGGCTTCAAACTATGATCCTTAGAATCTCAGCCTCCTGAGTAGCTAGGATTACAGGCCTGAGCCACTAGCACCTAGCTGAAGAGCAAATCCTTAGTATTAAGGACACACAGTTTCAAGGTGCCTCCTGTAGCAGATCTTTCTATTTAAATTGATTCATGGAAAACTTTCATTGAGACCTTTCTGTGTACTTGGTATTATTAGAGGGACAGAAGAAACACAGAGTTACAAACCTGATGTCAATGGGCTCTTGTGGTAGTAGAAGACATAACCAAAACATGCATGCAAGATAATAAGATGCCTTCAGAATGGGGGAATGCTAGCAAAATGAAGTAATACAAAAGAGAAAGACCAGGGGAGAATACGATTTAAAAAGAAATTATTTTATTTTTGACTAGAGTTTGAACTCAGGACCTCACATTCTACCACTTTTGTTTACTCATGGCTGGCACTCTACCACTTGAGCCACACCTCCAGTCTGGCTTTCTGCTGGTTGTTCAGAGATGGAATCTCCCAGACTTTTCTGCCCTAGGCTAGCTTTGAGTTGCTGTCCACTAGGTGTCAGCCCCTAAAGTAGTGAGGCTTATAGATGTGAGCCATTGGCACTGGCCTTTTGTTTTTAATGAGCCTGTAATATGAACATATAACAACATGCAATATGTATGTATATTTTTGCAGGATACATCACCATGATTTCCATACATATTTAGAATTGTGCCATGATTAATCTTAAGCATTAGTGTTTTCTTGTCCTTATTGTTTTCTTATGTTTGGAGATGAGCTCCTGTCATTTCATTCTTCTCAAATATATAATAGGTTATTGTAGGTGGTAATTGCTCTACTGTGTGTCCCTCTCGAACTGTTTTGGTAGAGGTTGTGCAACACCCTCTATGCACTTCCCTTGCTTCCTTCCAGCTTTCAGTAATCACCAGATTCATATGAGAGAAAACATGTGCTATTTGTCTTTCAGTGCCTTGCTTATTGCACTTCATACTGCAAATGATAGGATTTCATTATTTTTATGGCTGTGTAATATTCCGTTATGTATCTATATCATCGACCACATTTTCTTTCTCCACTCATCTGTTGATGGTCAATGAAGTTTAGTCCATCTCTTGGCTATTGTGATCAGCGCTGCAGTAAACATGGGCATGCGGCTATCTCGTTGGAATGTTAAACTCATTTCCTTTGGATATATGCCCAGAAGTGGAACAGCTGGACCATATGGTAGATCTATTTTTAGTGTGTGTGTGTGTTTTTCTCTTTTCTTTCAGTCATGGAGCTTGAACTCAGGGCTTTGGGTACTGTCTCTGAGCTTTTTCATTCAAGGCTAGCACTCTAACACATTGAACCACAGCTCCACCTCTGGTTTTCTGGGGGTTCATTGGAGGTAAGAGTCTTATGGACTTTCCTGCCTGGGTTGATTTTGAGCTGCGGTTCTCAGATGTCAGCCTCTAGAGTAGCTAGAATTACAGGTGCGAGTCCCCCAATGCCCAGCATTAAGAAGGCACTCTTATCCTGCCTCCAGTTCTGATTTGTGCTGGTTATTTTAAAGATAAAGCATTGCTTTCTGTCTGGGCATGTGTGTGTGGAATCCACATATGAGGCTTTCCAGTGGCTAGGAGAACAGGCCTGAGCCACTCAGTCTAGCTCTTCTTTGAGGTCTTGCAAACGATTTTCTGCATACGCTGGCCTTGAACAGTGATTTCCAACAATTTCCTTCTCCCCAGTAGCTAGGATTTGAGGAACCTCCATTCCATTCTTCACAATGGCTTTCCTGATGTGTATTTAATCGGGGATTATTAGCTAGGTAGCAGTATCTCAGGCCTGTGATCCTAGCTACTCAGGAGGCTGAGATCTGAGGATGGTGGTTCAAAGCCAGTCTGTAGGAAAGTCCACAAGACTCTTAGCTCCAATTATCCAGCAAAAAGCGAGAAGTAGAACTATGGATAAAATGGTAAAGCACCAATTTTGAGTGAAAAAGCTAAGGAACAGTGTTTAGACCCTAAATTCAAGCCCCCAGTACCAGCACAAAGGGAAAAACATGGGAAGAGCACTAATCCTCTGTGAATTGATGTGATGGATAAAGTGCACTTAAAAAAAAAAATTTCCTAGCCGGGCGCTGGTGGCTCACGCCTGTAATCCTAGCTACTCAGGAGGCTGAGATCTGAGGATCGCGGTTCAAAGCCAGCCCAGGCAGGAAAGACCATGAGACTCCTATCTCCAATAAACCACCAGAAAACCGGAAGTGGCACTGTAGCTCAAGTGGTAGAGCGCTCGCCTTGAGCTGAAGAGCTCAGGGACAGCGCCCAGGCCCAGAGTTCAGGCCCTACGACCGACAAACAAAACAAAACAAAAATTTCCTATGATAGCGATTCCTTCTTTCCTCCCTAGGCAATAATCTCCTTCCAGATATTCCCAGTTCTTCACTCTAAATTAGTCTTGAATGGCATATGAAGTGCCTCCACTTCCCATTTAGCCTTTTAAAAATTATCTATCTATCTATCTATCTATCTATCTATCTATCTATCTATCTATCTATCTATCTATCTATCTATCTATCTATCTATGTCATCCATCCATCGATCCATCCATCCATCCATCCATCTATCCTAAGTAGTGGCACAGGCAAGGTTCTCGCTAATTCACACTGAAGTGTATATGTACCTATCAACGTTTCTTCGCCTACTAGCTAATCTCCGGGGCCGCCCTGGCACACAGCCACACATTTTGTTTCTCGGAAGCCTCCGGATGATTTCTGAGGTCCTTCGCCACCCCAAGCCTATGATTTTGCGGCGATCAAATGGCCAGTTCACGGAGTGACCATCCCGCCCTCGCCATTGCCGCTTCCACCCACCCAGTCATCCACCGGGCAGCACCGCTGAGTACCTAAGCACTGGATCTCCAGCACTGTACTCACGAAGACCCCACTTTCCTGATTTGAATTCTGCACGTGTGTGAGGCACCAATCCGCAAATCAGATAAACGAGTAAATCATTGCAGCGTGTGCTGAGTGCTAAGGCGCAGGTTAGCACCGGGCACGCAGAGGAAGGGTGGTTTCCGGAGCCGGGGTGGAGAGGAGAAGGTGGGTGGGCATTTCTCCCCCCCCCCCCCCCCCCCCAAGCAGCTGCTGCCAGCCATCCGACTCTAAGGGCTTTGCAGCCGCCAGGCAGCCGCAGC
>NW_012267231.1:4010931-4036944 GCF_000151885.1 Dipodomys ordii | reverse complement strand
CCCGGAGGCTTGGCCGACTCGTTGGTGGGTGGGTTGGTGTTGGTTTGCGGGACACTTTGTTGTTGTTTGTGGCGAGCTCTGAAAATAAACAACGTGACCCCCCCCTCCTCCTCTTCCTCCCCCCTCCTCCTCCTCCTCTCCCCCCACCTCTCTCTCTCTCTCTGTGTGTTTATGAAGAAAAAGTTGATGCTTCTTGTGTGTGCTTACAAGCTTCTGGTGTTGGAAGTCATGTTTGCAGCATGAGGACGGCGGAGGGGGGCGGGTGGGCGGGCTGGGGGGGGCGGGTGTCACATTAAAGTGTCTCCATCCCACCGTGAACTCGGGAAATCCGCCAGGAAGGCCGGGTGGAGCGTGATTTCCCCGCCAGTTCGTTGCCCCTTCCGTAACTTCTTTTGAGAGTTTGTTGCCTCGGGCAAACACAAAGTGCAAAATAGGATGCTTCCCCTCCCCTTTTTTTTGAGTGTCTATGTGTGTTCGCCTACGCCCCAGCCCTATTTATAGAAGCAGCTGTACCCGCCATCCTCCTCCTCCTCCTCATTTCTGTTTGGGATACCCAGATCAGGACAGATACTGCAGTTGTAGACAGTTCCTTGCTGTTCCGAGTTTGTAGAGGAGTTGGGATCAGTTGATATAAATTAGTGCTCCCGGTCTCTTCGTTGAGTTTTGTGTGTTTCTCATCCCACCGAGTTCGGTGCTCAAGAGCTTAATAACTGCTTAAAATTCCTCTGGGTGGAACTGACTTAAAAGTGTCTGCCACCATGGTGGAACAAAATGGCCAAAGCGTCATTTAACATATTAAATTAAAGAGGAAACTTTTAACAGATACTGTGTGTGCTATTTTGATTTCTCCTGCGGAGAAGCCTTAGGGTTGTTCTACTTTCGTTGGCTTTGCTTGAAAACCAGCTTTCTTCGCCTGATTTGGCTGTGAGGGTGTAAGATTGAGTAGTCACAGTCTTTGCTCTTTCGCCTTCCTTTTCTGGTTGGGTGTTTTTGTGTGATTGTGGGAAGGAAGAGAGGTTGACAGGGGCTGAAAGGAGTTGCCTGGGAGAGCCATAATGTAAACAAACAGCAAATACTCCTTACAAAATAATGTGACAAGTACACACCAGTTGGTTTCCTTCTCTGGGCTTTGTTTTAGGGGTTCTCACCGTTCACTTGTTTGCCTGACTAAATGAAACTGTGCTTGTAGTATAAATGCACTCTGGTAGGCTTTTTAACTCTTTAGGGGCTGTGTTTGGGGGGACCTTACTTCCTTTTGTGTACTGTTTTTGCTGGAAAAGACTTAACACAGAGGAAAGGTGTGCAGCTTGGTTTTGAATTGCTAGCTAGGCACTCACTCTGCTGCTTGAGTTACACCTCCAGCCCTTTTTGCTCTGGTTATATTTGAGAGAGGGTGTCAGTTTTTGCCCAGGTTGTTCTGGACCACAGTACAGTTCCTGCCCTAAGTAGGGTGATAGACAAGTGCCACCCTCAAGTCCTCGGCCCCCATCAGCCCTCTCCACATCTTCTGTTGAGGTAAGGGTCTCTATTTCTGAGCAGGCCTTAAAACTTCCACCCTCTTGCATGTCTACTTCCCACCTAGATTGGATGACAGGCTCAAGTCCCATCAAAAGTAGCTATTTGTTGTGATATGGGGTCTTTACAAACTTTTTTTTTTTTTGCTCCACTCCTCCTGATCCTCACTCCTCCTGATCTCTTGGTCCTGGCTGATGAAATGATTTTTAATGGTTACTGGCAGTGTCTATAGACGAGAGCCATTAACTCTGGGAGCTTTTACAACAAAAACACTTCATTTATACATTTAGGATAGAATTTAATCTCCTTCAGAAAGATTTGTAGACTACTCTTCCCACTCCCCTTTGTGGTAAGTTTTTTTTTTAAATTTTGGGACAAGGTTTTGCTGTGTAGCCCAGGCTGGCCTAGAATTCAAGATCTTCCTACTTCGGCTTCTGAGGGCTTGGTTTACAGTGGTGTAACTATGCCTGTTGATTTCTCTAATTCTTTTAATGTATTTGCTATTAAAAAGAATTGGAGTTTAGATTGGGCATTACAGTTTTCAAAAAGAGATTTCAATTTAGAGCCCTCCCCCTCCTTGGTGGAATTATTAAAACTGCTGGACAAACCCATTCATGGCTGTGCTCATTCTTCTGTTGTGAAAATTGGGTGGAAACACTTTGGAGCTGAGTAAATCTGAGTCCATATCATGGTTTCCTTTGGTTTTGTATCCTTGAGCACCTCACTTAACTGGACACCTTGCTTCCTAGATGGAAGAGATAGTAACATACTTGACAGTGTTCTTAGGAATGAATGAAACTGTGAGATCCAATAGTCCAGTCCCTAGCCTAACATTAAGCAGTGGCTGTCTTCTGACAGCTCTAAGGATAATTCTGATGCTTTTTTTTTTTTTTTCAATGTGACTAAGCTGTTCTTGAAAGTGATACTTCTTGCTGGGGGCTGGTGCTCACACCTGTCATCCTAGCTACTTAGGGGGCTGAGATCTGAGGATGAGCTTCAAAACCAGCCTGGAAAGTCAGTGAGACTCTTATCTCCAATAAACCACCAGAAAACCGGAAGTGAGCTGTGACTCAAGTGGTAGTGCACTAGTCTTGAGCAAAAAAAAGCTATGGGACAGTGCCTACCTAGGCCGGGAGTTCAAGCCACAGTATTGCCCCCCACCCCCAGAGATGCTACTTAAAGAACTTATGTGTGCAGTTTTTTGTTGTTTAAAATGATACCATTTAAACTGAAGGATAAAAGAAACAATAAGGTTTTATCTTTTTAAATCATCTCTTTGTCTTTGAGATTTGCAGAGTTGTTTGGTAGGATAGGATTCTATATGATTATGGTTTGGGAAATAGTGAGAAATGGATGTTTTCCATTCTTAAGATAGAGTATCAAAGTTACCTAGTTTCAGCTTTATCTTAGTGTTAGAATACACAATGCAAATTTGAGCAAACTCACTTCCAGAGAGCAAAGATTTCAATCAGTTATACCAGCTCAGCTTAGAATTCTTAAAATACTAGATAGGGTAGATAACATTTTAAAACTTTTTACCTATAAAATCTGTTTCTAGGGGCTGGGAATGTGGCTGAATAGTAGAATGCTTTGCCTAGCATGCATGAAGCCCTGGCTTCAATTCCTTAGCACCACATAGACAGAAAAAGCTGCAAGTGGTGCTGTGGCTCAAGTGGTAGAGTGCTAGCTTTGAGCAAAAGAAGTTCAGGGACAGTGCCCAGGCCCTGAGTTCAAGCCCCAGAATTGGCAAAAAAAAAACCTGTTTCTATGTGTTGACTATATTTACAGAATGAGGGTAAAAATATCTGCGACAGAGCCACAAACGTAGCCTTGATGCTTTCTTCTTTTAAAGTTAAGTTTTAGATGCATACAGTGTTGATCTTCAGTTATGACTGATGAGATTTGGCATCTATTTTGAAATGGTGTCCTCTCCTCACCCTCCCATCCTCCACCATCTTACCCCTGTAAATGGGAAGAGAGGAGGATGAAGCTTGTTTCATGCTCTTGTCTTCAGGTTTTTAGTTCACTGTTGGGTTGATTGGGACTAAAAAGTAGACCAAATCTATGTTTGTCAGCCATGCAGGGAGGATGGACCCTGCCAACCAGTACTGAAAGATTGTCTGAATATTTGTGTTGGGCAGTAGGGTACTTGTGCCTTTACCCCTTCAGAGCTGCCTTCAGTATCTGGAGAAGGTGGATATTGGGGTGTGTGTGTAAGAGAGATGTGGATGTTGGGGTGGGAGAGAAGGAAAAGTTGTGAGTTGTTTAATTTTTATAGCACTCTGTGGCTTTTTAAATGGAAATAAATGCTTTTGTGTTTTTACCTTCTGATAGATCATAAGCTTAAATTGTCTGTAGGATTACCTTTTGCCACCCAAGATGATGAGTTTATTCTAACTAAATGGTTAGGAATCAGTTAAATAGGGCACAGGACAATTAATTGGCTTGCTTTAACTAAACTTAGGGAAAAACCCCTGGGAGTTAACTGACTCTCACTGAAGCCCAGATAGTTTTCTGATGGTGATCTCGTCTCTGAAAAGCACATGGCACCACAGGATCTGACGTCATGTCCATTGATCGGTTGTGCGATCTTGAGCAGACTATTTTTGTCTGTTCCAGAGAGTTAGTACCCTTGCTTTTAAAATAAAAAGATTAATTTATCCTTATCCTACCTCCTGCATACTGCATATACTGAGAAACATGAGATAAAGCCCTTTACTAAGACTGCGTGGTGCTGTAGTTTTACGATTGGCTGCTGGCTTAGCTAAAACTCAAATCCTAGTCAAAAAGAGGAAAACACTCAAATAACTTGATGTGTTTTCTTTTATAGGAGGTGATGAAAATGATATACCATTTTATTGTCATACCTCTCACTTGGGAAATGGATATTTTTGGCTCTTCTCACATTAACCTTTTACAATATGTTTGTCATGGGATGTCTTTTAAGCTGAATAAATCCTGCCTCACAATATTGTGGACTCATAGGAATTTACTGGAGGTCAGTGTTTGCAGTCAGGTGAAACACAACAAACAAGGAACAAAGAGTATCAGAGTATTTCTGAAGACTACTCAGGAGGCCAGTGAAGATCATCAGCCTTAACTATCATTTTTATATCTAAAGAAAGTTGTTTCACTCAAGTCCATACTAGAAACACATTATTCTATGTTCTAAGCATAGAACAGCCCTGACCAAGAACAAAAGCCAACCACTGACCCATCCATGCTTGTAATCCTCAAATGGACAAAGTACGTTTGCTGGATGCCAAGGCCCCAAAACAACTCTTAGAAGTCTATGTTTCAATTTCTGCTGTCACAATTTTTTACTTAACAGCTCCATAATCTCAAGATCTTATCCACAGTCCTTTGGTATTCTGAGCCCAGACACTCCAAAAGGAAAAAAAAAAACACTTTTTTTTCAGAGCTTGTCAAAGATAACAAGAATTATTTCCATGTAACCACTTTGGACAGGCAGAACTCAACTGGCAACACAAAGAAAGTGGAGAAATTTACTGACACCACCCAAATCACTGAGTTTTTTTTTTTTTTTTTTAGAAATCATGAATTATACAAAATCTCAAATCTGTAAAAAAGAACAACTGTCTAAAAATGGACAATTTTCAAGTCACATCTCCAAGAACAGCAAATAATCACACACAAAGACAACATTTTGATCACTGTCAATTTTTTAAATAGTTATGTTCTACATAACTTACATAAAAAGGCAAAAAAAAATTAGAAAAGTTCAGTAATTACCAGGGTCATGAGTTGGAGAATGGGTTAACTTCAAAGGGCTCAGAAGAATTCTGAGTGTGGTTATATAAACTTCTACATTCATCAAAATCCCAACATGAGTAGATTTTAGGGTGAATGCGTGATTGACACGCATTAGAAAATAAAGAATAAGGGCCTAAAAAGGTGACTCAGTAGTAGAGTGCTTGCCTTGCATGATAGGAGGCTCTGGGTTCGATTTCTCAGTACCACATAAGCAGAAAAGGCTGGAAGGGATGCTGTGGCTCAAGGGGTAGAGCGCTAGCCTTGAGCTGAAGAGCTGAGGGACAGCGCCCAGGCCCAGAGTTCAGGCCCCACTACCGGCAAAAAGAAAAAAGAACAAAGAAAAGGATGACAACACAGACCAAGGAGACATAACAGTAGTACAAGTACAACTTGATTTTATCCTGGTTGAAAACTCTTTTACAATCTACTATAAAGATAGTTGGGAGACAAGAGAAAGCTGAGCTAGGTGCCAGTGGCTCACACCTGTAATCCTAGTTATTCAGGAAGCTGAGATCTGAGGATCACGGTTCAAAGCTAGCCTGGGCAGGAAAGTCTGAGAGACTCTTATCTCCAATAAACTACTAAGAAAAAGCTGGAAGTGGTGCTATGGCTCAAGTAGTTAGAGCACTCGCCTTGTGCAAAAGAAGCTCAGGGCCAGCACCCAGGCCCAGAGTTCAATTCCCCAGAACCAGCCAAAAAAAAAAAAAAATCTATGTGAGAGATTGATGCTGTGTAAAGCATGGCCTGTGGAGCCATAACCACAATGGCCCATTTCAATATCTGGCACTGCCAGGTCACTTTGGGGCTATTTCCTCACCCTAAAATGGATTGATAACTTCTTCCTAAGAGGTTTAAGAATGGAAGATGAGGGCTGGGTATGTAGCCTAGCATGCATGAAGCCCTGGGTTCAAT
This sequence comes from Dipodomys ordii, assembly GCF_000151885.1. Classification (NCBI taxonomy): domain Eukaryota; kingdom Metazoa; phylum Chordata; class Mammalia; order Rodentia; family Heteromyidae; genus Dipodomys; species Dipodomys ordii. Next base: position 4,030,743 of record NW_012267231.1, on the reverse strand, counting down.
TCCTCAGTGCCACATACATAGAAAAAGCTGGAAGTAGTGCTGTGGCTCAAGTGGTAGAATGCTAGTCCAGAGCAAAAGAAGCTCAGGGACAGTGCCCAGGTCCTGAGTGCAAGCACTAGGAGTGGTTTTAAAAAAAAAAATAATGAAGAACAAAATGTAGGTATGACAAAGTATGTCTGACAACCAGGCACATTTCCCAAAGGATGTTTTCTAAAAAGTAAACTCACTAAAAGAATAATGAAACCTTTACTGTGTATCTATTGTATATTTGCTTTATTTTGATTCCTTAAACTAAACCTGTAAGGTAGATATTTTCTTCAGTATGAAAAGAACAAACTAGAGATTTAGTTTGCTTCTCTCAGCTCAATAAATGACAACTTTCATCTAGGACTTTGTGACTGCAAACATACTCTAGTTTTATTGTAAATGCCATAAATCACATTTTTTTCCACTGTGATATAATTATATCTGAAGTAGCCAGCTGACAATTCTAGCTTGTCCTTGTTGTAAATAGAAAATCGCTGTGGTCTGTTTTTAGAGGTTTTTCCTAGAATTCTTAAAACCACGCTAGGCTGCCATGCCTGTGCCTTGAAAGTAGCCTAAACTTGCCAGTGGGCAGGGGGCTTTGTGGATGGAAATTAATAACGAACATTTACACGCTTGTTCACATCTTCAAAGTGTTTTACAAACAGTTCATATTGAACCTATATTAGAAGTTGAAAAACCAGTTTTTTAAGGCTCTTTTTAGCAGCTCTGAAGTGTTAGGGAGGAGTAAGTGGGAAAAGTGCTTGTGCTAGACAGCTTGCCTAGTCCCTTCCGACTTACTACTAGTCCACTTTAGTTCACATCAGGTAGATGTGTTTTTGTTTTTTAAATCAATCTATCTTTCCTTCCCTTCCTCCTTCCCTTCCCCTCTCCCTCCTTCTCTCTCTCTCTCTCTCTCTCTCTCTCTCTGTTTGCATTTTCTGCAAGGCAGTGGAATTATGTAGAGACTCTTTTTCTCTCTTTCTCTCCTTTTTTCTCCCTCCCTCCTTCTTTTCCTTTGTATTATTTTCTGTCTGTTGCAAGGGAGTAGAATTATGCGGGCTGAGAAAAGAACAAGGTGGAACCATTGGGGGGGCGGGGGGAACCCTGGATGATTCAAAGTCTTGTAACGCAGTTTTGTTTTCTGTAGTCCTGGGAATGTGAATTGTCCTAATTCATTCCTGTGAGCCGTGAAGGGCAGTATAGACTGATGCAAGTGAATAGAGCGATTATACATGCTAATTTCATGGCCAAAGTCCTTTCTTTTTCACTCCAGGTATAGGATATATAATTGTAACTGGATACTCTGCTAGTTACCTGACCACCAAGTGTCCCTTGATTGATTTCTTCTCTTTTCTCACCCCCCACCCCCAAGATGGCTTTTTCTTGGCTTCATTGTATAGTTCGAAGGAGCCATGGACCAACCCACTTCTGCTGTGTTCTTCTCACACAGTGAGTTGTGCGACCTTGAACAGGCCAGTGCTTCTCTTCTGCTCTTGTATTCTTTTGTTCTGTGAGATGGTATTTGTCAGTGACTCACATTTCATTCCTTATGGATTGACGGCCAGAGTAGGATATGAAACCTAAGTTCTTGAAGGAGAAATAAGAATGGGGCAGGATGTTTGTACGTCACTGAAGAGTCTTCAAAGCTTCAGTGACTTCCTTCCTACTCTGCCTAGAACAGCTAATTAATTTCTATTATTATTACACTTTAAACTTCTTTTTTTTTTTTGTCGGTCGTGGGGCTTGAACTCTGGGCTTGGGTGCTGTCCCTCAGCTCTTCAGCTCAAGGCAAGCGCTCTACCACTTGAGCTACAGCGCCACTTCCGGTTTTCTGGTGGTTTATTGGAGATAGGAATCTCACAGTCTTTCCTGCCTGGGCTGGCTTTGAACCACGATCCTCAGATCTCAGCCTCCTGAGTAGCTAGGATTACAGGCGTGAGCCACCAGCGCCCGGCTTAAACTTCTTTTTCTTATTCAGGTTAGTAAATAGGATCATTAGATACATATTGTGTCAGGGTGAGTTCTTAAAACAGGACATTCTTTTCATCATTGTTTTTAGGGACCTGTTTTTGAGTTTTTGTCTACATAATCTTGCCAGGGAAACGGTGATGGCAGACTTTCAGAGAACTTGGCATGTATAATTACATTTTTAAATAAATATTTGCTTATATATTTATTTATTTTTGTCAGTTGTGGGGCTTGAATTCTGGGCCAAGGCGCTGTCCCTCAGCTCTTCAGCTCAAGGCTAGTGCTCTACCACTTGAGCCACAGCGTCACTCTGGTTTTCTCTGAGTGGTTTATTGGAGATAAGAGTCTCATGGCCTTTCCTGACCCAGCTGGCTTTGAACCATGATCCTCAGATCTCAGCCTCCTGAGTAGCTAGGATTACAGGCATGAACTACCAGTACCCAGACTATTTGCTTTTTTAAAGGGGAAACATAAGAATGGCCTGGAAAAAATGGCTTAAATTAACCCCCCCCCCCATTTTTCTCACTTTTCCCTTTCTTAAAATTTGAGTTTTTTAAAGTAAGATAAGTCACTTGCGGCTGGTGAACCCATTTTTCATAAGTAAGCTCCTCAGTCTTTCTGTTTTTCCACCAAGATTCGTGGAACCTGAAAGTGATGTTATATAGCTGAACCTTAAATAATACGATAAGCAAACTCTGAATAGATGAGATTGACCTATTTAGATATTTAAAGCCTCCCTTTCATTTGAAGTGGTATCTGAAGGTTACATTTGCTTTCTTTCTTTTGCTACGACAAATTGGGTATATTAATTAGATAAGGCAGTTTTCTCTTGGAAATCTAGCCGGTTAGGACAGTTATCATAGATATAGAAACAAATGCATTTGGTTAGATACTTTCCTAAAATAAATGATATCTTTCCCTTTGGATTTCAATGGTAGGTACAATTTTTTAGTTTTTGTCATTTTCATCTCCTTTGCCCAGTTTATTTAGTAGGATTCACTTATCAGACTTGCTTACAGCATAGGTGTAGTAAAGTACTTAAATGTCACAGGTCTGTGTTGACTCTTGGATTATCACCTCCTTGGGGGAAGCTTTTATTTGCTTTGTTCATCCATTGATGTGTACCCACCTCCTGACATGGTGCCTTGTGCACAGCAGTGGCCTCTTGATTGAAAGATGAATGAACTTTTGCCAATACTATATGTGCATATTATTAAATATGAAAAGTTATCCTGATGAATTTTTCTCTTGTTAGCACTGGTTTTAGTTTGATTTTGGTGACATTGAGGTATCTTTTTGAAGGAAGAAAAAGACATCATGTAAAATGGAACATTAGTTACTCTTGCTCAACTCCTGTGGTAAAATTTGTTCAGCTCTTGCCCGGGTTTTGTTTGGTCAGTGTAGGTCACTTTACCGTTTAACCTGCTCAGCAGGTCCTTGGTATTGGCCTAAGGATAACCTGCTGGCCTGCTTGAGGAACAAAAAACAGTATGTAACAATAGAATTGTTTTGAAAACACCAGAACACTAATAATTTTAACAATAGAATTGATTAGCCATATATTAGAGAATTAAGATTGGCTACTTTCTACAAGCATCATTTAAAAAGTGTCAGCTTTATTTTGATAAAATCCAGATGCCATAAAATTCACCTCATTTGAACATGTTTGTTTGAACATGTTCATCTTTTGTTATGATATTTATACTCTAATATGTAGTACTAGAAACCATAAACTGTACATTATGTTTCCAGGACACCAACCAGACAACTTTAACTCAGAGCATATAAGAGCTCAGTGCTTGTTTTCCTTTCAATAGAGTAATTACAGAAACAGAACTGTAAACTTTGTTTTAATCACTCTTGTACGAAATCTGAGGTTTCTGTCAAATTAGACATGGAAAATTAAAGCTGTATATGTTACTGATGTGTGCAGTTTTTGAGTCCTCTCTTTTGGTAGATACTAATACCAGCACCAAAATGTTATGATTTACATAAATTATTTTTGGTTTCGTGTCAGTAGTTTTTTTCATTCCCTTCCCCATACATATTCCCCCCCTCCTCTCACCCCTCCCACCTGCTACCCCTTACCTCCCCCACCCCCAACCTGGGGCTTGAACTTAAGAGTCTGGATGCAGTCCCTGAGCTTTTGTGCTCAAGGCTAGTGCTCTACCTTAACCACAGCTCTACTTCTGGTTTGTTTGGTGTTTTTAATTAAAGACAAGAGTCTAACAGACTTTCCTACCCTGGCTGGTTTTGAACAGCCATCTTCAGCTCTATGGCTCCTTTGTAGCTAGGATTACAGTCTTGAACCCCCAGTGCCCAGCCCCTGTAGAATTTAATACTTTTTCCCCCCTTGAAGATTATATTTCTTGTTAAGAAATGCATTCCCCTTTTAATTGTGAATTTTCAACTCTTCCCCCTACCTCCAGATTTAAGGTAATTGAATACTGTAACAGATTTTGTACTTCCCTAATTAATTTGCTCAATGTGTGTAAAAATGTTGATTTTCCCCCCTGCTTTTTATCAGGTCATCATCTTAAATGCTAGCTTCAAGAACACTTGACAGACTGTTGTTCATGGTCCTTGATTAGACTTCTTGTATTCTAAGGTCACAAGTCTCTGAAATGCCCTTTCCTTACTGTGGTGTAAGATAGTATTTTGATGCTTTGTCAAAAGTGTTTGTGGCAGTCTGAAGAGGACCACTTTAATAGTTCTCCATGATCTATGCCCCGAAATGGAGAAATTTCTTTCCTCGATCCAAATCATAGTAATAGTACTTCTGTTAGGAACCTCAGGTGGCAAATAGTAATTCAGTAGTAATTACCCCAGTAGTAATTCAAAGGAAAAGTTGTGTGTTCTTTACCTTCTGCCTTGATGACTGCTGAAAGGTAGAGACAAGCTTACTTACACAATAGCTGTGATTTGTTGAGAATTACAATTGGTTGGGTAGTTTATATGTATCAGTTCTAATCTCTGCAAGCAGGGCATTTCTTATTTTGCCAGAAGAGGAAATTGAGGTCCTGGGAGGCTAATTAACTAATTTTGGATGCACTTCATTGAGTATTTTATGGAAGGTCTGTTGTATGTCAGACGCACTATACTAGGTGCCAGGGATTGAGTGATGAACAAAATACAATGTTCTTCACTAACCTATGATAGCGTTATAATGTAGTAATACTCACCATCACTTACTGTTACTTCACAAAGTAACTACCAGGTGCTCTCCAAAATGTATTTTAATCCTCACAGCTCTGGTTAGTGTCCTGTTTTATGATGGAAGAAACTGAGCCTCAGAAAGGCTAGGTAACTTGTTCAGGGTCACTCAAGTATGGTGGCAGAGTAGGGACTTGGACATGGGTCTGTGACAGATGTTTTTCTTTATGAACTGCATTCTAGCAAGAGTTGTAGTAATTACGTGAAAAAGATATTCATGTGTGCTATGACTTTGGCAGAACTTTGTGTAACTTTTTCTTCACCAGTAGATGTATTTTAACGGCCCACTTTCTACTCTATAAGGTGTCATCAGGTAGTAAAAAGGGGAAGAGGAAGTTAGCAATTTTGCTTTCTTTCTCCCTGAACTTAGCAACTTTTTACTCCAGACAACTGACAAAAAACCCAAAACAAACCAAAACAAAAAAAATACCAAAAAAACCTTCATATAACCTAGGACTTTATATAACAATATTTTTTCTTTTTTCTTTTTTTTGTCAGTCGTAGGGCTTGAACTCTGGGTCTGGGCGCTGTCCCTTAGCTCTTCAGCTCAAGGCAAGAGCTCTACTACTTGAGCCATGGAACCACTTCCGGTTTTCTGGTGGTTTATTGGAGATAAGAGTCTCATGACTTTCCTGCCCTGGATGACTTTGAACAGCTACCCTCAGATCTCAGCCTCCTGAGCAGCTAGGACGACAGGCTGGAGTCCCCGTGTATTCACCCCCCCCTCTTTTACATAACAATGTAGAGGAGAAACTGTCCTCTTAATAAAATGGTATGGGTGTGGGTCAGAAGTTGTCCCTTTGTGTGTAAAGTTTGGAAAGAGTTAGGGAGCTCCAAAATAGGATAAGTGAATGGGTGGACTACATATTTTATTAGCTCTTCTGTCAAAATTCTATTGGTGGGGATGTATTTGTAAATGAATGGCTAGTTTGTTCTTTTTCAAAGACACTTTGAGCTAATGACAAATTAAGATGGTGTCCTAACTCTGAAGGGGAGACCTTGGCCACTAACTGCCTGAGGCCTTTTCTTCTCTTAGCCTTTCCATTGTGTGCTGGAAGTAGGTGATTGCATGTGATTAAAATAGTCTGGAAGAGTGGGGCGCTGGTAGCTCACGCTTGTGATCCTAGCTACACCGGAGGCTTAGAGCTGAGGTTCATGGTTCAGAGCCAGCCTGGACAGAAAAGTCTGTGAGATTCTTGCCTCCAATTAACCAGCAAAAAGCTGGATTTGGAGCTGTGGCCCAAGTGATACTAGCTTTGAGCAGAAGAAACTCAGGGACAATGTCCAGGCCCCAAGTTCAAGCCTCGATACCTGCTGCTTATGCATTAGGAAAAAAAAAAAAAGGTTGGGAGGAGAGCTAGGGTTCTGTTTTCTAAAGTTCGTTTTGGGCATCTTTCACCCTTCTCAATTTTGTGCTGCTGGGGATTTGAACCCAGGGCTTCATGCTTACTCTACCACTGAGCTGTATCTACCATCACCTCCCTTCCTGTTGAGACAGCGTTTTGCTGTGTAGACCAGATTGGCCTTGAGCTGATGATCCTTTTGCCTCACAAAAACCTTCCATGTGCTGGGATTTACAAATGTGATCACCACCCCCTGTGAGTACTCTGGGGTCAGAATGGTTTGTTTCTAAACTTTATGGTTAGGTTTGGGGTGGCAGGCGAGTTACTCTAGAAAGCAGCCATATTTTTAGTTTGAGGAATTTCAGAGTTTTTTTTTTTTTTTTCTGTAAGACATAGGTGTGTTGGTTATTAGCTTTTTGTTGTTGTTGTTACAAGTTGAGAGAGCTGATGAACTGTAGTTAAGTAGGTATGGCCCTTTTCTTCATGTGTGTGTGTGTATGTGCGCGCATGTTGGTTTTTAAGATCTTGCTTTTTTGCTTACACTTGGTACTCTACCACTTGGAGCCATGCCTTGAGTCCTGCATCTTGCTGGTTAATTAGAAACAGTTACATGCACTTTTCTTCCTGGGCTGGCTTTGAATCTCAATTCTCAGATCTCAGCCATCTTATGTGGGTAGAATTACAGCTGGGAGCTTCGTGAGTAGGTAGGATTACAGGCATGCAGCACATAGATTACATGTTATCTCTCTGTGATGGAGTTTGTTATGTTAGAGTAATAGAAATGAGTTGCATTTAAAAATGAACTACAAGATTTTATTCACCAATTTATCTATATTCATTTCTCCTCGAAAGGATTTTAATTACCACTGAATTTAAACAAGTGATTTTTTAAAAAAAGAACAAAATAAGCTGGTTAACTTAGGAACAGAAGGTAATTTGTTGTTGTATTTGGTTGCTGAGTTGTAAATTGTAGGTTGATTTTAGAAATACAAACATGTTCATCTTACACAGGACCAAGCTTCTTTTAATGTATGATGAGTGGTGACTTGGAATTTCAAGCATTGGTTTTGATTTCTGTTTTATTTGTCAATGTTAAGAAAACAAGGTCTTAGAGAAAATACCCAGGTGTTAGAACAGCCCAAGCTCGTAGAATTGGAGTAAGTTAAGGGAAAATGTTGCTTTAGTTGCTTTGGAGCTCTTGGATGTACTAGTAATTCTGAAAAATAGGTGGAGGCTTGTCTGTATGTTTAAATTTGTGCAACAGCTGGAGTGGACCTCAACTTCCTTCTCCCTCCCAGCTGAGTACTTGTTACTCTGTTATCTGCTTTATTGACAAGTCTTCACTAGCTCTAATGGAATGTTTGAGGAAGATAGGAAAGAGGTTTGCATTACATCATAGGAAGTGTCATAAATGGCAGAGGATATTTGAGGATTTCTGACACTGTCAAAATAGAAGCATTTGAGGGGAGAAACACAAAAATTGTAACTGCACTGAACATATAAAATATTATCCAGGACTGGGAAGGTGGCTCAGTGGTAGAGCGCTTGCCTTGCATGTCTGAGGCCCTGGGTTCAATTCCTCAGCACTACATAAGCAAAAAGAAAAAAGCCGGAAGTGGCGCTGTGGCTCAAGTGGTAGAGCACTAGCCTTGAGCTGAAGAGGTGAAGGACAGCGCCCAGGCCCAGAGTTCAGGCCCCATGACCGGACCCCCCCAAAACAAAACAAAAAATAAAAAAAATAAAATATTATCCATCAAAACGAACTCCAGGAAATGAAAGTATTTTTTGTTGTTGTTGTTGTTGTTGGTGGTGGTGGTGGTAGGAGTGTTTGGTTTTGCTTTAGTTTTTTTTCTTTCTTCCTGGGGGGGGGCAGTACAGAAAGGTAGGGAGGAAGGGTGAACAAATGTAATCATGCTGTTTAGTATACACTATCTAGAAAATGACCTGTATAACTGTGGGCAGAGATAGCAGAGGGGAAACGAGGGGAAAGCAAAAGATGGGGAGACATTGTCCAGAAAATGAAATGTGCTCATTACCTGAAGTGCTATATGTACAACACCTTAATAATAACAATAACATCACTTTAAAGACACTGTAAATGAATAAAGAAGCAAAAAATAGAAGCTTTTGGTTTGGGAATTTGCAAGAGAGAAGCAAATGTTTAATGGAGGTGTATGCACACACAACTGTTCACATTCTTCTGTTTTTTGTTTTTTGTCTTTTGTTTTTCTCTTGCTCACCCCCCACTGCAATATCACATCTCTTTTTGTAACATAATTTGCTTTGTTAATGAATTTCATACAACCTTTCACATGTCTAGGGAGGGTGATGGAAAGGAATTTTACTGTTTAAGCTCATTATTTTTCAATTTCTGTATATTTTCCCAGTTTTTGGGTTTGTATGCATTATGAAACAACTGCATTTTCCATGTTCCCATAGGAACGTTGGTTTAGTAATGTCACTGCTGCTGCCTGCCCTCCATAATCCCTCACTGTCTGGCACTAAGGTAGTTGCTGGAGTATCCAGTATACACCACTCATATTGCAGAAGTCTTTGGTTCACAACTAGCTAGGAGGAGCGACACCAGTAAAACAGAAGGTGTTAGGGGCAGGGCACTATCTTATTATGGTCTTTTCTCTGTAGTCATTTGGATTATCCCCCTTTGCCAAATCTGGTATATGGTTCTGGGGATGAACATTCTTTTGGACTTAATCTTGGCTTTCACAGAACTTCTATTTTAGTAGGAGAAAATATACCTGACAGCCAGGTGTTTCAGTAAGGAGGTGCTCCATGAAGAGATTTGAAATTACTTTGGAGAACATTGAGGAAGACTGTCTGACCTGATTTATTGAGAGCTGAGAGAATTAGGTGCTTCCTGGAGGAAGTGGTGGTCTCATGGTCAGCTCCTGGGGAGAGCAGGAAAGGCTGGGAGGCATGGGAACCTGGTATTCTGTGTTGATGCTGTGTATCACTTTGACCCTGTGTCAGGAAATGACCCAGTCAGCACAGTATTGGGCCAGCCCTTGAAATCATCTTTTTGTTACTTTTAAAGTTGAGCCTTAGTTGGTCATAATAAGCTTATTTTAGTCATGAGTGACCTGGGTATCTCCATTGCTTAATGACCTTGACCTGCAACAGTAAAAGAGTAAAGCCACGGGGAGAGGACACCAGAAAAGCTCGAGCATTAGTGTATTTAGTCCTGGAATCTATTTTCAGAGTAATCTTGAAAAAACATCTTATTGTCCAGCTTCCACTCCTCAGAGCTGTTTGAACTTAGAAACTCCAGCTAGCTTCTCCAGGCCTTCATTGTAACTGACTTCCCGAGTTCTTCCTGGCCTGGAACAAGTCTTACCTTTGGCCGTGTTGCTTGTTTTCTTCAACACTATTCTCTTGCTCTCCCTACTGTACAAAGATCACAGTTACACCATTTACTCTCCTAGAGTCCTGATTGGGCCTTGCTAACCCTTATTTAAAGCTGTGAGGGTTGAAAGTTGTTTTGCAGACTGCTGTAAAAATAATGCTAAGGTGTCTCTTCCTCACCTTCAAAGTATTAGGGGATTTAACTGAGCATGGGTTTATACTTGTGCTAGGGATGTATTATTTCTTGAAAGGAAATAAAAACCCATTCACGTGATTGTCACTTTTAGCTTTGGTGTGTCCTTGTATGTCAGAGGTGGTAGTTGCTGGAAAAACACAAAACATGGTTTACCTAGGCTTAGAAGTACCATCCAGTACTCTTATCAAGTTAACACTTTTACTGTTTTTTCTCCCCCAGCTTGGCCTTGGACTTCAGTCCTCCTACCTTATGGCCTCTTTGAGTTGAGTGGTTGAAATTGCAGGCATGAGCCACTCTACCCAACTTAACTTGGTACTGCAAAAAATAATTTTTGAAATTTGGACTTATTGGATGAACATCTACTATAAAAATTAATCTTTGCTAACACAATTTGGTACTCATTTCCCAGGAAAATAGTAACCTTCCTTTGGCCTTCAGGAAAATTAGGATTTAGTTTGTGAGCTAAAGCATAGATAAAACTGGTAGAGTGATCTAAGCACCAGAGTGATTGTACAACCAACACTGAACCCCCCCCCCCCACTGTTTGTCAGAGGGGAGGGGAGCATGGAATAGATCCTCTGGGGAGGCTGTGAATCCTCTGACTATTGGCTCTGGATCAAAATATCCTAGGGAGATTTTTTTTCAGTAAGTCTGGGGTGGGCCAGAAGGCTGATTTCAGATATACGCTGTGATTTATGCCATGAAGGCGATTTTATTTCCTTAGTTCTCAGAAACATGTTTATTTTTAACCCTGTGAATATTTATTTGCATTAGCTACAGTCTTTATTTTGTTTCATTTAAACAATTTTAACTGACATATAAAAATGTCTACATCTACAGGCTATTATTGTGTGATACTGCTATGAATGCATACTTTATATAAGGTGAAAATCTGGTTAAAGCATATTTATCTCTTCAAAAATCATTTCATAGTGAAACCATTCACAACCTTTCTTCTAAGTTTTTTTTTGAAAGATATATTGCTCTGTAGTCATCATGCTGTGCAGTAGAGCTTATTAGTCCCTCCCTCCTCTATCTTCCCTGCCTCTGTCTTGGTGTTCTACCTTGAACTTAAACATGAGATCAACTTTTTACCTTCCCTCATGCTTTGCAATGGCTACTGTATTCTCAATTTGCATGAGTAAGGGCAGGTTATATTTGCCTTTGTGTGAGTATGCTTTTCCAGCATTTATTCTGTATTTTACTTTGAAGGGGAAATAATTGAATTTGGGCATATAGCATATCATTTCCCTTACCAAGTTAGTAGATCTGTAAATGCAGTCTGCGATTAATTTGGCAGAATTTCCACTATAGAAATAAGGTCAGCTTTTGTTGGAGTTAGTTGTAGAACCTAGTGAATTATGCTTCATTTATCTGCATACTTTTTAGACCAGAATTTTGTATTTAATAGCGATACCTCATTATGTTCTATAAAGTCTCATTAATTTGTGTCTATAACATAAGGTAAAAATTTGGAGGCATATTAGGATATAATTTTCCTTAACAAGACCACCTCTGTGGACTACAGTGTGCTAATTTCATGTTTTAATCTCTATAGCAAGTCAGACATAACTTTTTGGTATTGTTTTATTAGATCCTAGTTGTAAGTTATCTCTACTAAAGTAGTAAAGATTTATGTTCATTTTATTGCCACTAACTTATCTTTTCCAAGCAGAAATGATTCGAAATTGTAAAACTTAATTGTGTATTGAAATCTGCTGGTACTTTCTCTTCACTTGTAGAAAGACACTATGTGACTTTGAAACTTTTTCATGTGGAGAACGTGAATGATTTGAATCTCAGAGGCTATGTTGGTGGATTTTCTTCTTAAAAACTGTATGTTTGATCTGGGGATATGTAGCTCAATGGTAGAATGCTTTCCCAACATGTGAAAGGCCCCGGATTCAATTCCCAGGATTCAATTCCCAGCACCAAAATGTTTAGTTTAGTCATTCCTACTCTGGTGCTTAAAGTTGTGCTTTGCATCTTCGGTGTTTGCAACCTTCTTCCTGTATTAACATGTCAGATACTTAGTGTTGATCTAACCTTCGTTCTTACCCTAATCATGTATTAACCACCTGGTATTTTATCAGGCATTGTGTTTTGATGGCCTTTCATATATTAGATTAATACCTATGGAAAAAGTACTATTTTAATCCATATTTTCCTGGTGAAGAAGTGGAGGCTTAAAGGGTTTAAATACTTGGGATTGATCACAAGCTAACAAGTTAAAGAGCTCTGGTTCAAACTCTGTCTCCTTCAGAAACCAGCTTTTTAACCTTCCTGCATCAGCACCAGGTCAGATCCCCACCAGTTTTCTCCTTTCCTTATCAAGCTGATAACCATTTACTTACCCTCTTTTTTTTTTTTTTCTGTTGACACTGAGAGGTAAAGGTTATCAGTAGTAAATAATTAATTAGCCTGCCCTCCCCATTCTTCCCTCCATTATTTATTTACTTAGTGCTGGTCTACCACTTGAGGCATTCTTCTACTTCCAGGGTTTTTGCTCATTATTGGAGGAAAGATTCTTGTGTGAGCCACTGGCCCTTCCTCTTAAAGCAATTGCTGGATTGTGCTACTGGAGAACACTGTAGCCATGAATGTATGAGTAATTCGAAGGCCCTGATGGTATAGCCCATGCTCAGTCTAGTACAGTCAGCATAACATAGTCTCTAAGCACGATTCATTATAAATTGAGGAACTAGATTTATCTGAAAAATCTAACTCTGACTTGGTTATGTCAATATAATGATTAAGAACTTGGGCTGGGAGCTGTAACTCTAAGATAAATAAAGTATCTAGCCTCCCCAAATATTAGCTTCTTTCATCTTTAAAACAAAGGTAGTGCTGGCATTTTCCTCAAAGAGCTATTTGTGAAGATGACATAAGACTGAAGTACTTTGCAGACCGTTTTGCACAGAGTAAGCTCCAAATGTCTTGTTAATGTGAACTAATAGGAAAACGATGATTGTATTAAATGCAGCTTAATTATGAGCTGTTTTTTTGGTCCTTAATGTTAAGATAATTCACATTGGTCTCAGGACTACAATTTCTAGATTTGAGATAATTGTTTTAGACTGTACTTGCATTCTAATTTCAACTTGATCATTTTTATAGTGGTTTGAGTTAAAAGTGGTTTATATTTTAAAGTGTTCTGCTTGTAGGTAATGAGAAAGTCAAGTATATTGATAAAAAACCAAATTGATTACCGAAATCTCTTGGCAGATCAGTCAGTCAGGATAAAAACTGAAAAACTGAGCAGTTTGTACCTGTGTGTGCGTGTATTTGGAGGGATTGGGCAATGGAGATGTCAAATGGTACATTTGGTGATGTCAAATGAAGAGTTGGTATAATTGTATGAAAAAGATGTCTGAATTTCATTGGTTTAGATGAGAGTTTATTTCTAACTCTGGGATTTATGTTTTCAGTTTAATTTTTTTTTTTTTTTTTTGGTGGTGCTTAGTGCTAAACCAAGGCCTTACATGTGTTAGCTAAGTACTCTACTGAACTATATTCCCGAGCACTGGGGTTTTATTTTATTTTGACTATTAAATATTTATTTCATACCAAAGACATTTTAAATTCTTGTTTTTCAAGAGAGTATATATTTTAGCTTGAGAACGATAGAAAACAGCTTTTTCTTTTAGTTGTCTGAACTCATTCTAACTAGCCTAATTTTATTTTGACTGCAAATTTTTGCCCACTTTTTAATCTTCCATTAAAAATGTATTTTTTTTCCTTCAGTGAGGAAAAAAATGCAACCAAGCTAATGCCTATTTATTTTGGATTATCTTCCCTTTCATTATTTTCTTAACTCTTTGAACACTTTCTGTCTCTGCTGGTCTTAAAGGAAAAGCTTTCTGAGTTTGAAGAAGAGCTAAAGCAACTTTTTTTTGTGTAGGAGTGGATTGTGAAGTTGGAGCTTCTGTGAAGTTGGAGCTTCTACAAAGTTCCCTCTCAGAGCATCACTGAGTGCTACTTACTGGTTATCAGAGATTATTTACTGTTGAAGTCTTCTTTTATTGCTCCAGCAGGCTCTAGGTATAGAAGAGGCAATTGCCAGAGTTTACTTCAACATAGAAGCCAGAAAATACCTTATTTTTTTTCCTGAAAAAGACCTAGATAGATGTAAGTCTTATTATAGCACCAGATTTTCATTTATTTTGCAAAATTAGACTTTATTAAAGTAATATAAAAATGATCCATGAGCTGGGCGCTGGTGGCTCACACCTGTAATCCTAGCTACTAAGGAGGCTGAGATCTGTGGATTGTGGTTCAAAGCCAGCCTGGTCAGGAAAGTCCATGAGACATTTATCTCCTATAAACCACTCAGAAAACCTGAAGTGGCACTGTGGCTCAAGTAGTAGAGCGCTCGCCTTGAGCTGAAGAGCTGAGGGACAGTGCCCAGGCCCAGAGTTCAAGCCCCATGACCGAAAAAAAAAAAAAGATTCATGATCTTGGTAGTGTTGCTAATGGACTGATTTTGAATCATACTGCAATGTCATTGACAGACATGGAATAGATTTCTAACAACCTTTACTATGCTTGATAGTGGTCTCACATATATGTGTTTTTCTCAGTTTTCATTTAATAATGTAGGTCTGCCTAAGTTATACAGGGTTTTTTTTTTTTTTTCAGTGCTACTTTAAACATGGTAGAGTTCTGTTGGAGCCATCAAGTCTAACCAGTTCTCCATTGTTAGGCAATAAGGTCTCTGCCTTTATTCCAAACACATAGACAATTGTTTCCCTAACTTGAACATTATTTCCTTAGGATAAGATAAAATTACTAGGTTAAAATTTGAACCCTTTTAGAAGCTGTCATAAACACGTCATACGCATGCACGTGTGTGTGTGTGTGTGTGTGTGTGTGTGTGGTTCCTGAATTTACCCCCAAGTCGTGACTACTGTGTGAGTACTCGCTGTACCCCACCTTTGTCAGCAGTGGTGTTTCGCATCTCCTCTCTTTCGAGTTTGCAGGGGGACATGCTGTCACCTCAAATACAACAAGATTTGTCTCTGTTTTAGAAATTCAGTGACTGTCTAGTCAGCCCATATACTCCTCAGTCTTCTGAACTCGATTCTGGTCACTTCTCACACACTTCTCTTTTCTTAGAAAGCTGCTTTCTCAGAGCTTTGCAGCCAATTGAAGAAATGTAGTTTCTCTTTTGCTGGCCTCACAGGAGGAAATGGTGGCTAGTTAGCAGCCTGGGATTAAATTTGGAGGTGGCATAGTGTGGGAGTACATATTTCTGGAGTGGTTAAAACCACGCAAGTGAATTTCACTAAAAGGGCTGCTATAGCAGTTACAAAACCCAGCAGTTTCAGAGGAAAACTGTCAGAAACACTTCGGATCACTGATCTCAGCACAGTTATGTCCAGATACTTGTGTGGTTGTGTTTTCAAAAATGGAGGGGAATTGGTGGGTTGAACTATTTTCCAAAGGGATTATACAGTTCACATTTCCAGTATGGGAGCATTCTAGTTTTTTCCATTTTTTTTTTTTTTTGGCCAGGACTTGTTAGTATACTTATCCTTCTGGTGGGTATGAATTGATAATGATTAACAGCATCAAGCAATTTTTTTCCTGCTTTTGTTTGCTATTTGTTTATCTTCATTTTGTTGTGTGCTATTGAGTATCATTCTTTATTCTTGGTGTATAGGTCCTTTATTGATATGTGCAATTTGAAAATATTTTCTCCTAGTCTTTGACTTTTCTTTTCATTTTATTGATGATTTCTCTTACTCAAAACTTGCTTAATTTTGGAAAGTTTGTGTATCATGTTTTCCTTTTTTTTTTAAAAAATATTTATTTTTGGGTCAGTCATGGGGCTTGAACTCTGGGCCTGGGCGCTGTCCCTCAACTCTTCAGCTCAAGGCTAGCGTTCTACTGCTTGAGCCACAGCACCACTTCCAGCTTTTTTCTGCTTATGTGGTGCTGAGGAATCGAATCTAGGGCCTCATACACGCCAGGCGAGCACGATATCACTGAACCACCTTCCCATATCAAACAAATCTTAGTCAAGATCACAGAGTTTTTTTTAAGTTGTACAATTTTAGTTCTTTGTGTTTGTGATCTACTTTGAGTAAGTTTTTGTGAGCAAAAAAAAAAATTTTTTTTTTTTTTTAAATATGAGGCAGTTTGCAGGATTGAGCCCAGGGCCTTGCTCCTGCTAGGGAGATGCCTTACCACTGAGCTACATACCAAGCCTTAGCTTCGCTCCCCCCCCCCCCTCAGTCTTATGTGTCTGGTTGTTCTAATGTCATTTGTTGAAAAGACTCTTAACATTTTTTTCCTTTAGTTTGTACGACTGCTTCTCAGTCTTTTATATTCTAATTAGAAGAGCCACTTTCAGAGTAAGTTGCCTAGGGTGGTGGGGGTGGGGAGGAGGGAGATGGAATGGGGTGTGTCTTAGGTCTTGGCTTGATTGCCAGGAACTCTTGTTCACTCTGCTCTAATACTCAGCCTTTTAACACGGCAATCACATCCTTTGAAAACGAGGAGTAGAATTTTGGCTTATTTTGGTTTTAGTTAAAAAAGTGATCTGTTAACCTCCTCCCTGCATGATTATGGCATATTATTTTAAGATTATAGTATGTTAATTGCAGAAACATTTGGAAATCATCACCATGCTGATTTTGGCCCACCAGTACTTTTTAAATTTGTATGATGTTACACAGGGACTTTGGACAGTGTACTTCCTTGGAATAATATTTGGATCTACTGATAGATTCCGCCTTGTTTCTTACATTTCTCAGGAGAAGGGGAAAGGGTGGGAGCTGATATTTGACCAGCATCTATTGTAAGCCAGGCCTTGTACTCTCAAAGCTCTATCACGTATTAAAATTACATTAAACTGATATTACAAATGTGTTTGCCTTATCCACTTCGTTTTCTTCTCCTCTTTTTTGCAGGCTGAAGTTAAATAATTTACCCTAATGGCATTCAGCTAATATATGATAGATGTGACAATCAGGAGAAAACTTAAGCATCTTTCATTTAAAATTGTGTTTCTTTCATGTTTTGAAAGGCTCTGAAGAAGAAAGGATGAAGTAATTTTTTTTGTTTGTTTCTGTGGTCTCCTTTTTATTCTTCACCAGACTTAGAAGTCTTGAGATCCTCTTTTGTCCTGCCCAAATTAACTAGTTTCTTTTCTGCTTTCTGTGTTGTGCTTTCAGCTGAGACCCTTAGTTTTAACTTCAGTATTCATTTGCTGAATAGAAAGAAGAAAAGAAAGCTTGCATTTTTTTTTTCATAAGGAAAGTTCCTTGGATTGGATTGATCTCAACAACTGTTTTAATTTAGTAATTACTGACTAATAATTATGTGTGGATTTGTATTCAAGCCACCCACTTTTTTTTATGTTAGCTGGACTACTTGCTTAACAAGGGTCCTGTGGTGCTATCATCCTTCTTTATGTTGCATATTTGTAGGACCAGAAATAAAGGTTCTAGGTTGCAGTTTCTGCTATAAAGGCAACATTTAAAGGACCTGTTTTTTCCTCCCAGTATCCTAAAATTTCAACTATCCTCACTTGTCTTTCACTAATGAGTAGGGAATATGAATTGTAGTGTTTTTTTTTGGTGGAGAAAGAAAAAGACATTAGGGTGAGAGGGGGCAGGAAAGGAAGGGAACTGGAGAGAGGGGCAGGTATTTGTGACTATCTTCTTGACAGCCAGAACTTTCCATTGGTACCCTCACTTTATCAAATAACACAGCTTATCACAGTCCATTGCTTATTTTGTTGCCATAGTATTCTTCTTGAAAACAAGAAAGGTGGTAGATATGTTTGTACAGGAATCCAGGGTTTCCCCGAGTTGACATTTACTGGTAGAAATTGTTAGTGATTCAGGCTAAGGCTTGAGGCTGTAGTGAGTGCAAAGGGAAGGGAGACGTTGGTACTCTGCCCAGAGAGTTCTTAATATTAACCCACTCTGTTAATTGCTAAACTCTTTTATGTAATGATTTAGGGTTCTTTTCTGAGGCCAGTTACTTGTTACATAAATTGTTATTTATTCCTGAGATATTATACATGGGCTGAGCATTAGAGTTCTGGTTAAAACTGGGACATCAGAGCCATTCAAACAAAACTGAAAAGAGCCAAAGGTGGCAGCTTCTAGTGATGGATTTAAAACATTTGGACCTGTTGAAGAATGATTAAAATGTGGTATCTAAGGTGTGAAAATGAAATCCTAGAGGACATAAATGTGACGTGTACTTACCTTTTACTTTTTTGCCATTGAACCTTTGATCTGAAGGAATAGAGTAAAATCTGTTCTGCATCAGTCTTCATGTGTTTAGAACAATTGAGAAGAAAGCTGTTACTCATTGAGAGAAGTGCCAGACTTGCAGAATCAGTTTTAATCTTAATCAGAGGATGTGGCCACAGAGGCTTTGTGGGAAAGGGCTTGCAATTCAGTAACAGTTTACTGAGATTAGCATGGGGAGGCCGCCAGCAGTTCTGGGGGAAGAGTCTGTTCTGTGGACGTCTACTTTTCTTTTTGGACCTCCTGCTTCCAGGAGCGCTTTTGTCCTTTCCCTTGGGTACTATGTTGCCATAGGAGTTAACTTTTTATATGGTACAATCACGGTAGCTGTTTTGAGAACTGTTTTAAAGCTGAGGAAATTAAGATGGAGAGATGTTGCACTGGTTTTCATATGTTGTTTTCCACAAAGTGTCTTGTTTTCTGTTAGAATATGTCATCCTTGAAATGGGCTGTTTTTTTTTTTCTTCTTAATTCTCACCCAATCAAGCCCTTATCCTCTGATCTCTGATAAGTTAAGGGGAAGTTATCTGATGAAAGTAGCTCTTTGGAACTATCCTTCTTGGGGTATTTGTGTTTCTTAATGATCCCCTTGTAACTCTAATGAGCTTTGATCATCACAGTTTGTGCTCTTAGTTTTTGTGGCCTCCACGGGTACCAGAGAAAATGGTGAACAAGTTGGCCTCTAACCACTGAAAGAACTTCACTTCTAAATCTCTCCTTCTAGACTTCACAGTGAGAACTGTAGAGTAGCGAGCATTCCTGAAGACCAGCCCAGAGAAAGTGACTGGTACATTCATTCTAATTTTAGAGTCAGAAAGGTAACCTAATACATCTTAGGATTCTTAGTAATCATTGATTCAAAAGTAATTTAGCCAGGAAATTTGGTTATTTTATATATTCTATTTCCTCAGATGTCATTTAATTGTATTTTCTTACTGCCTGTCCTGTTAAGGAAGTGATTTATGTGGCATTGTGTTTTGATGAGCATTCATCCAATTACATCTTTCTTTGGTGGACTCGCACAGCACCAAATACTCTTGTTATAGTATTTGCATGTAGAGTGACTTGAGGAAGAAGGATGTCAATCATCTATGAAAAAAAAGCCAGTCTGTAATTAAGTAATCAATCGAAGGCAGGGATTGAGAGAGCCACAGGCTGTTTGTTTTTGTCTCATCGTAATAGCACTATACCTGAAAGTTTCTGTTTCTTTAGCCTTACTTGAAGTTTGTGGTAGCTGCTGAGTGGACTGCTGTTCCTAGAGTTGGGGTGGCATCAGGAAATAAAGACCTTGGCATTAAGATGGACTCGGGCTGGGCGCTGGTGGCTCACACCTGTAATCCTAGCTACTCAGGAGGCTGAGATCTGAGGATCGCGGTTCAAAGCCAGCCCGGGCAGGAAAGACCGTGAGACTCCTATCTCCAATAAACCACCAGAAAAC
>NW_012267231.1:3909933-4010881 GCF_000151885.1 Dipodomys ordii | reverse complement strand
CGCTGTAGCTCAAGTGGTAGAGTGCTCGCCTTGAGCTGAAGAGCTGAGGGACAGCGCCCAGGCCCAGAGTTCAAGCCCCATGACCGACAAAAAAAAAAAAAAAAAAAGATGGACTCGGGATTGGCAAGGGTTCTTTCGAAGGATTTGACATGAGAAATGACAGTTAAATCCAAGTTGTGGATTTGAGTACCTGGAGGGTAGACATGCTGGGAGTCATGTGGACAGGTGAGAGTGGGGTAGATAAACAGCCGGTGCAGAGGTGAAATAAATAGGATTTGCAGATGTACAACGTAGGAATCAGAGGAGAGGGAAATAGTTGCACAAGAGCTTGAGGTGAGCCCACTTAGTGTGCTCTGGAACAGAAAACAAGGGCACCAGAGATGGGATGGTTACGGAATATTGCCGGGGACTAGGCAGTTTTCAGTTTGGATGTGAATTTGGTTAAAGTTAGGCGAAACAGTCCGTGCCAAGCAGTCTGCATATAAGTTACAGCTGAACCTTCTGGGATGGGGGAAATGGTGTTGGTGTGAGGGCCATCTGGAGGCAGCTATGTAGCCCATTAAACATCCCTTCTTTGCTTACTCTTGATTTTGCCCAGCTCTTTCAAAAGTTCCAGCTCTGATGTAGAGGTAGAGCTCTGATTCAATTTCCCCTCGTATTATTAAATATTGTATAAACAAACGGTTGTCTGTAAATATCTAGACTTACCATATATATTATGAGAGACAACACTGGTAACTAAAAGCATATCTAGTATCAAAATTCCTGGGTTCTAAACCATTCTCTGCTTTTTCCTGGCTGTTCGCTTTCTAAATGTGTGTGCTCTTAGATGTTGTGTTGGACTTTTGCTCCAAAACAAATTCTGTAGAATAGAAATAATAACATGTGTGGTTACTGTGAGGATCTCTTAGTGTCAAAGAACTCATTGGTAAACTCAAGCAATGCTTACTAGCTGTCATCATATTATGTACGCTGTTAGCTGTTCTGAATGGGTCCAAATAGAAATTTGGCCATTTGGAGTTGAATAACTCAGTTAAACTTACTCTCAAAAATTGAGATCCTATCTATCTATTTTTTAGTTGTTTTTAAACTCCAGAAATAGGACTATATATACATATATATATAATATGTACTTTTTATGTGTTTAGTATTTAACACAGTGCCAACACAGAGTTAGCACTCAATTTGAGCATATGAATTAACTAGTGATACTCACCACAGTGATAGTCATGTTTTTGTGGATGCTTTTGACAATCTTTGCCATTAAATCCTCTAAATTGTTTTTTGAGTCACTATTGTTTGATGTTTTAATTTTTTTTTCTGTGCATGTCTGTGTCTTTCCTTCCTGCTAATAACTTTTTCTGCTCCTGTAACTAGAGTGGTTCCTTTCCTGGTAATGGTTTGTTTCAAATATGTTGTCATTAATGTAACAGTTTAGGTACATGGTGTTTAGCCCCTATGGGGGGAAATTTATGTAAAAAATATAAAATATTAGAAGCTTCTTATATTCTCTCAGTGCTTCTTTACAGGTATGTACTTTTCCCTCCCCTCCCTCCCTCCCTCCCTCCCTCCCTCCCTTCCTTCCTTTCTCAGTCATGGGGCTTTAACCCAGCCTGGGTGCTGTTCTTGAGCTTTATTGCTCGAGGCTAGCACTCTACCACTTTGAGCCACAGCACCGCTTCCATTTTCTGGGGTTAAGTGGAGATAAAGAGTCTCACGGACTTTCCTGCCAGGGTTGGCTTTGAACCGTGATCTTCAGCCTCCTGAATAGCTAGGATTATAGGTGCAAGCCACGGGCATCCGTCTTTAGTAATTTTACTAAACACAAATAAATTACTTACTAAATTGCCTTTCAGTAAATCTGATATTAACAGTGTATTTACTTACCCTGTGTCTTTTTTTTTTTTTTTTTGGTCGGTTGTGGAGCCTGAACTGTGGGTCTGGGCGCTGTCTCTCAGCTCTTCAGCTCAAGGCTAGCACTCTACCACTTGAGCCACAGTACCACTTCCGGCTTTTTCTGCTTATGTGGTGCTGAGGAATCGAACCCAGGGCCTCATGCATGCAAGGCAAGCACTCTACCACTGAGCCACCTTCCCAGCCCCATCTACCCTGTGTCTTATGATAACACACATAAAACAATTTCATGAAGGTGCTGGAGAGTAACTAGTAATGGGAGATGCTGGAGAGCAGTTGCTTGATAGCAGGCCTTGTTTGTTTTGTGTAGGGCAGCTGAAAACCTGCCACATCGTGGCCTCTATCACCAGAAGGCACAGTTTAGGACAGCCAGAGCCTTTGGCACCATGAATGAAGGAACATAGAAAAGAAAAAGAGAGCCCAGAGACAGGGAGTGTCCCATATTCTGTGTAGAAATTCTGTCCAGATCACTGAACCATACTTGAATGGGGCAGCTAAGCCAAAGCTTTTAAAATGAAAGGAGATTTGGAGTTGCCCTCAAGAGAACAAAAGTTTGCCATCTGGGTTCAATTAACTGCCTGTTAAAACCAGAAAACGTCAAAGTTCTTTGGGGGAGTAGAAGAATCCAGAGTTGCCACAGAGCCCAGGATTTACTAAGAAATTACTCAAAATATGAAAAAAATAGGAAAATGGAAAATGACCCATTCTAAAGTGAAAAACTAATTAATGGAGATTAATCCCCAAATGACCCAGGTGTTAGACTTAACAGGCAGGAATTTTACAGAAACTGGTATTCCTATACTCAGATACAGGAAGAACTACTATAATGAAAAGAAACAAAAATCTTAGCAGAGAAGTAGAAACTGCAAGAAGGAAAACCTGGGTGTCAAGTAATTTTTCAGGATAATAACAGAACAGAGCTGAGTCACTAAACTTGTAGATAATAACAGTGATCTGATCTGAAGAATAGAGAGGAAGGAGTTGGAAAGAATGTAGAACAGTTTTATATGAGCGTGTAAATGAAGATGTAGAAAGAGAAGTGCACAGATATAGGCCACACAGGTCTTACATCCAATGAAGACATTGCTCACGGGGGAACATGATGATGCTTTTACCCATCCAGCCTGGCTGTCTTGTGTCTTCCCCATGTCGGCTTCTGATTCAGGACCTCTAGGGTTTCTTTCTGGCTCCCATAAATCCGCAGTGTTATGGAACCTCGATTAAAATTGCACAACATGGTAGGATATGGTGATTTTTTTTCTTTCTCCTTCAAGAAACATGCCAGGGCTGGTTGCTTTCTGAGGTCTGGAGGGAACACTGGCCCTTTTTGTTTGTGTGTGTGCTGCCTTTTTTTTTTCTTTTCTTTTTCTTTCCGTTCCTGCCACCCTCTTATTTCTTAGAAAGGGCAAAGAGGAGACTGATTAATGCATTTGAGCTAGACTGGCTACATCAGAAGCAGGGAATTCTGTTGATACCAACGCCAGCTTTGTCAGAAAGCAGCCTCTCAGGAGACACTTGTTGAGTCTGCTTTTTTTTTTCTCCTAGGTGATGTTGCTGGTGGCCACATTGAGAGCCACGTGGTAACTTGTTGGTGATGAGTCATTGCTAAGGTGTCTCAGTGGAATGAGGGCACCAGATTTCTGTGATTCTAACCCTAGCTTTTTCCCACATGCATACCATGTATTTCTCACCCAGCTTCTGTGCACTTGTGAGGCCACAGTGATGGTTAAACATTTGCAATATTCCCCTAAGCCCTTTTTCTCACCTTTCTTACCCGTGACTCTTGCACATACATACTCAAGTACTTTCCATACTTCTCCTTAGTGCCTGTCTCTCTCTCAAGTGCTCATGTGTAAGTGGTAATAATGTTATAAATAAAAGTAGATTTTACTTGCTGATTTTTTTTGCGGGGGGGGGATGGGGAGAAGAAGTACAATACAGAATTAAAACAGGAAAGTTTTGGTGTCAGAGAGTAACTCTACAGTTTACCATTTTTGAACAAGGTATCTAAAACTAAAGTCTTTGAGCTTTCATGTCTATTTTTTTTTTTTGTAGAAGTAATGTGTACTTCTTAAGAGTTCTTGAAGAACTTCAAAGAACCTGCATACAAGTTTTCATGTAAATAAGTATTCCTTTGATTTCCTATTGGTTTTATCAGCCAGTGTACTCTGGGTCATTTCTATTTTGTACATTTTTGTGTAGTTCTGTAGTTTTAGGGAGTTAATTTTAAAGAGGGAGGTAAAACTGGCGGGTGCTTACTTACCTGTACAGAAGATTTGGGCTCAGTTATAATTGGATTGATGAAGATTATATAGTTAGGAAGGCTATAGCTACAATTTAACCTCAGGCAATATAATGATGGATTTAAGACTTAACAAATTTATATCAGAAAAGGCAAGTTAATTAGGCTCAGAATTTTTAATTGCTTACCTCATCTTTTCTTCTCTTAGAGTTTATAGATTAATCATAAACCAGAAAGCATATGTACTGTATGTTTTTAACATGTATTTATAATGATTTTTATTGATCTTAAGGTATTTATTACTTTTAATCTTGCTGTATATCTGTTTGTGGGTCTGTGAGCCATTCTCTATTAGATCAGAAATGGTGCTGTGGCTCACATCTATAATCCCAGATAATCTGGAAGGAAGGTGTCAAGATTGTGGTTCCTGGCCAGCGTTGGCAAAAGAAAATGAGACTCTTATCTCATTGAACAAGCCACATGGATGGTCCCAGTTTGTGATCCCAGTTATTGTGGGAAGCATAGGTAGGAGGCTCATGTTCTGAGGCTGGCTTAGACAACAACAATGAGACTTTGTCTGAGAAATAATTAAAGCAAAAAAGACTGGGGGGTAGTTGCTTATGTGGGAGAGTACTTGCCTAGCATACTCCAGGCCTTGTGTTCAAATCCCCAAGATCCCTGGGGAGTTGAAGAAGACAAATATTTGGATTTTAGTAATTTTGAATTCTTTGAGGAATCTGTTCTTCCTGGGTTTTTGGAGCAGCCTTAGTTCTTCAGTCTTTAAAACCAGCCTAAATTATGTTCTGCTTCTAACCATGGCTAATGTAGCACAGAATCAACTGTTTGCTGTGGCTGAGTGCCTTCTGTGGGGCCTATTTAATTTATGTGGAAACTCAGAAATGGAAGGTTGCTGCACTCTTTGGAAAGCTTATTTGGACTGTTGATTATTCTATCTACAATCTCTTAAGTAGGCATTCAAACATCTGTTGATGGCTTTAATTTTATTTCCTATACCTGTGTTTGCATACATTGCATCATTTCTTTATCCCCTTAATTAATGACCTGAGTTCTTTGAACATACATACGTACACAGATATGTGTACACATACATATGTATGTACCTATATTGCCTACCCCTCACTTCTGCCTTTACTCCAGTGTACAGAACTTGGAAAGCAGTACTTTACTTTTAGGGCAATGGCTAAGGTCTTTGGATTTTTCCTCTAAATTAATTTTACTTTTTTGTTTTTGGTCGGTCATGGGGCATGAACTCTAGGCCTGGGCATTCTCCCTGAGCTCTTCAGCTCAAGGCTAGTGCTCTACCACTTGAGCCATAGTGCCACTTGTGGCCTTTTCTGCTTATGTGGTACTGAGGAATTGAACCCAGGGCCTCATGCATGTGAGGCAAGCACTCTACCGCTGAGCCACCTTCCCAGCCCTAATTTTACTTTTTGATTGGAAGACTTTTAGGAAAAGTTGTCACTTGTGCTCATTATGACCATTATTAGCTTTTGGGGACTACTAATTAGCACTGTTATATTATCTTTTTGGACTCATGTATTAAAATTTTTTTTAAAGTGTATTTTTAAGGGAACTGTTGTTTTAGCCTGGGTTTTTCTGAAGCTATATTTTTGTGTGATTTTTTTTTGGGGGGGTGGGGAGGTCGGTCATGAGGCTTGAACTATAGGCCTGGACACTATCCCTATGCTCTTCAGCTCAAAGCAGGTGCTCTGCCACTTGAGCCACAGCGCCACTTCCTGAAGCTATATTTTTGACATATATTAAATATTTGAGTCTTAGGTACATGATAATATGGCCTGTACCACATTTACTAGAAACAACAATTTAACTTTTATTTTACATTTTATGTAAGTACAATTTATGTACATACATAGTTAGAAATGCTAAAATACTTTAAACTACCAGGTCAGTATTTCTTATGTTCAACTTCCTCTTTTTTTATTAGCAAAGATTACTTGTTCAGTGGTGATTACATTGTGACATTTCCAGTGTAATTTAAACAATGTATCAGGATTAAACTCATTCCTTCTGTCATTCTACAAGTTTAGTTTTTGGTTTAGTTGAGTTTAGAAATTAATTTTCCATTCGTGTGTTGTATGATGTTAACATACGTAACCTTTTAAAAGTCCAGAAATTCATAGTAATCACTGAAGTTTCTTTTTAATCTCTTATTTCCAAATCTAGAACTAGTACCCAAGTTTTTTTTTTTTTTTTTTTTGTTTTTTGGTCTGTCGTGGGGCTTGAACTCTGGGCTTGGGCGTGGTCCTTACTCTTCAGCTCAAGGCAAGTGCTCTACTGTTTGAGCCACAGCGCCACTTCCAGTTTTCTAGTGGTTTATTGGAGATCAGAGTCTCACAGACTTTCCTGCCTGGGCTGGCTTTGGACCCTGATTCTCAGATCTCAGCCTCCTGAGTAGCTAGGATTACAGGCATGAGCCACCAGCACCCGGCTTAGTACCCAAGTTTAACCTGTTAATAGTTAATAATTTGATGAAAGCCCTCTCTTAAGTTATTCTTCTTAAATACTTTTCAGTGAATTGATGAACTTATGAGAAGTTGTGAATAATGCTTTTCTTTCTTTCTTTTTTTTTTGTCGGTCCTGGGGCTTGAACTCTGGGCCTGGGCGCTGTCCCTCAGCTCTTCAGCTCAAGGCGAGCGCTCTACCACTTGAGCTACAGCACCACTTCCGGTTTTCTGGTGGTTTATTGGAGATAGGAGTCTCACGGTCTCTCCTGCCCGGGCTGGCTTTGAACCGCGATCCTCAGATCTCAGCCTCCTGAGTAGCTAGGATTACAGACGTGAGCCACCAGCGCCCGGCTCATTCTTCTTCTTCTTCTTCTTTTTTTTTTTTTTGTCTTTCCTCTTTTTTGGAGGTTGTAGCACAGGCTAGCCTGACCTGGAAACTCCTGACCCTTCCTACCTCAGCCTCCTGAGTGCTAGTATTATGTGTATCACTGTTCCTGGCTATGCTGTGCTATTTATTTTATTTTATTTTTTTGGTTGGCCCTGGAGCTTGAACTCTGGGCCTCGGCGCTGCCCCTCAGCTCTTCAGCTCAAGGTGAGTACTCTACCACTTGAGCCACAGTGCCACTTCTGGTTTTCTGGTGTTTTATTGGAGACAAGAGTCTCATGCCCTGGGCGCTGGTGACTCACTGTGAGCCACTGATGTCCAGCTTTGCTTTGCCTTTTTTTTTTTTTTAAATTTATTGTGAAAATAGCGTATAGAGGGGTTACAATTACATGGGCAAGATAATGAATACATTTCTTATCAAGCATTGTTGCCTGCTCCTTTGTTTTGCTTTGCTTTTTAAACCTAGTTTAACTTTGAACTAACCTAGTTTAGACTTTGAATTCAGATCTAATTTTACTAGTTCTTTCATGTAGCAGTGTTCACTTATGCTTGTTTTGTGAATCATTATACATGAGTAAAAACAAATGGTCTCTATCAGTATATAAACAGGATTAGCCACTTATAAATGGTCATTTAAAAATGTATAGTCACTTCTGGTTCTTTCACTGTCTACCATTTGTGGATCTCTCTGGTAAGGATTTTGTCACATGATGTATCCAAGAACTTGCCTGTACATTCCCGAGGGATCCAGGGACATAGGAAATCCAGGTGTAGCTACTGCAGGCTCTGGGGTTTGTTCAGGTAAGCTCACCCAGCTCAGTAATGTCTGCATTTGTAAAGATAGCCCATTTGCCTATATTTAGACTTCCAGGTGGCTTACAAGGGGTTTAGCCTTCTTGCCCTCTTGCGTTTTGGTTGACAGAGGTTGGGAAAGACTAAGGAAGTATAAAGGCTTGAGTCTGGCAGTCTCTGAACCGGATATCTTGTTTTAACTGTTGCTGAGGTTAATTTACATAAAGTCCAGCTGGGTATGAAAGTGTATAAATTTAAAGTTTATTCTTATTACCATAGGGATGTGTCAGTGCTTACTGAGTTTATGGCCTTGCTGCTCTCCCTTGCCTGGACCTCCATCCAGGCCACTAACAGTTCCGTTTCCTTTGGATAACAGGACACAGCTGGCAGCAAAATTCTCACCTGTGGAATGGCCAGTGGGAGTTTTCTTCTCTATATAGATCGTTGCAAGCAGTAGAAACTGTATTTTCAGGAAACCACAGACCTTTGTTGACACCAAAAGAGAACTGAAATGATGTCCACGTGCACCTCCCAGAAGCACTGTCCATCATGTGGAGTCTGAGGCAGCATGGCCCTTCACCTGCCCCTCACCTTGAGGTTCTCCAGAAAGAGCAAGCCCAGCCCTCCAGTCTGCCCCTGTCCTCAGCAAGAAATTGTCTCAGGCTGAGCTTGTTAGCATTTGGCAGGATCTGTACTGTCTTAGTAAGCTACTAGAGTGACCTTCTAGGAGTACTGGGGCTTTCTTCTGGGAGTAGGCAGGGTTTAAATACTTTCATTTTGATAGGGTGATTTTTTTGGGGGGTACTTGTAGACCATCCATCCATTGCACAGAAACTCTGATTAACTTGCCTTTGATGTTCATGTTGGATAAGTCTGTCTGTAGTATTTACTTGAAGGTTCACACTGGCAGATAATGTGGCATTCATGGTGATGGTATGGAGGGGTGCTGCAAAAGATATTGTCAGTGTGTTAGAGAACAGTTAGCAAGTTGGAGAAAAGTCAGACAGAAGTAGAGGGAAAAAAACATTAGATAACACATCACTTATTGCTTCTGTGTGGCTTAGATTATTAGCAAAAATTCTATAGTAGCAGTCTGCAAGGGTGGAAGCATGAGCAAAGGCATGAGGACTGAGATGGAAGGGGTGGGTGGGGAAAGAGGAGTGCTAAAGAAGATGGCACATAGACTGGGGCCCTGAACATGACTGAGAGGCACCAGAGGAGTAGCGAGGGGAGTGAGGAGGGCTTCTGAGGGTTCACCAATGATAAATGGCATGTTTTAACAGAGTACTAGATCTGTTGGTGTCTACATTTTCCTCAGAAACAATCAGTCTTCCGTTAGAATTGGTGATGAGCATAAGTAAGTAGGATGTAGGAGTTGATTGTGATGTCAGGTTAGTGCTAACCTGGTTAGTTGTCATGTAATTCAGGAACCTACTTTATTATTTTCTTATTGCCTAAATAATACTTTACTAAGTGTTTTTTATATCTTATATCCTTATTTATCCCCATTTTGCAGAAAATAACGCTTTGTGGAGCCCTCCATCAAGCTATGGCCCTGAAACCATATTTATAGAAACACATGTCCAGAACAGTGATTAAACTATTTATTTTACGTAACTGATAGGTCACATTGGAGGTTGGAAGCTCTTAAAAAAAAAAAACTAAAGTAGGCAAATTTGCCCCCAAACTGCTTTTATATTTTCTCTTTCTTTCTTGAGTCATGGAAGATCACTATGTCAGTTCTGTACCCGAGAATTCCGTAAAGGAATAGAATTAGTTGTTACTTCAAAAGAAATGTTTTAAAAAAGATTGCACTTACTACACGGTATGCAGAGAGGGTACTACAGAATGAAAACAGCATTTTAGGAAGGTTGAGTCAGAGGGGCACATGTTGCCTGGAGAGATTCTCTTACGGTGATGAGGCCCTGGAGCTCACGTCGACAAGCGCGGGCAGGAAAACTGGCAGCAGTTTCTCCCTGGGAAGAAGGATGACTGGCCTGGGCTGCTGACCCAGGCTGCTCAGCGTTCCCAGTACCCCTCTAAACCATGCTTTGTGACTGATGGTGTTTGACTTTACGGTAGATAAGGGGAATGCAGCGCCTTTGCAGGTGGACTGGAAAGCCAACTATGACATGTTGCATCTCAGAGAAGCCATGGTGAGGCTCTGGCCTAATTGATTTAATTCTGATTTACAGCAGATTCCTGGCTCTTCCTGGGTTTGAGATTAAGTCTATGTAGCCCATGTAGCATCTTCTAATGCTACTTTTTGTGAATCTTAGAGATTACAATTGTGAATAATAGAAATTTGAGCTGAGCATAAAGAAAATAAAAGGCAGAAAATTTGTTGATGCTGTTGCCTTTCCTTTTCATGATTTCTAAGGCCAGGCCTCCTGGAGCTATGTGAGTCATAGAAGTGTTCTTTCCTACTGCCCTTTCTTTGCACTTCTCATTCATCTGTATAGTTCTTATCTTGTTGTGCTGTTCTTTCTGCTCTGTGAGCCTCCTTTTTCCGCTTGGTGAAACTTGCCTCCTGCTTTATCTCTGTCTGGGGCCCCACCTTCCAGAGAGTTGGTTTTTCCTTTCTGATCTTGGTAACAAGGGCAGGAGGATTAAAGCTACCATTTTTGCTTCTTTTAAAACTGAGCTGTGGCTTAGTTTGTGTGGTGCCTTTCAAGGCCCTGGATTTGATCCCTAGTGCCACCAAAACAAACCAATAAATAAGCCACCAGACAGAAGAGCAGATTTATGTATAGGTCTTGAAAGAGAGCATCTGTTTACATAACTGAGAAAGTTAATATTAAAATTGGGTGAGTGTTGTTTTACATCATGTGTTACTTTTCTTTCAGCATTTTAAAATAGAGTGGAAGATGTGGGAAAACAAAAGCACTCAGTGATTACCTCTGCTTATTATTTTACACCCTTCAAGTTTGTGACTTCTCCTTGTACATGTAGCTGCTTTTAGTTTTGAGTAGTGCATTTGGTGAATATTCTAACACCACCTCATTTAAGTTTTGGAAGTTTGTTATTACCATTCTTAATCTTTCTAATGCTAGATGAGCTTATTAGTCTCATTTCTCATGCGTTGGTATGTGAAAGCAGCCTGATTTCAACCTGTGAATTTGCTTTAAATTACTTACTTGGTTATTTGCTGAGGGAGAAATAGTAGAGTTTCTCTCTTAATATTTTTTGGTTAAGTTATTTGGTAGATTTAGCACAGCTCATTAACTTTCCTTTTGGGAAGATTTCACAAAAAATTTCTGTTGTCAAAACAAGGACTTGCTTAGCTATGTTGGAGAAAAGTACATGTGTTGATATCAGGGCTTGAATCCCTCTTTTGGGGGACTCTGGTCTCTCTCACTTTTTGTTTTAGTTTTAAATAATGTAATATTGGAAACATTTAATATTTTTACCATTAAAATGGAGAGAATAGAAAGAAAGTTCTATGAAGGTTAGTTCTGCCTTTCTCCTTGTGGGTCAGTATTGAAACCTAAAAGTCATCTGAACTTACCATCACAAGTCTCCATTTTTGGAACCTTCTGATCATTGCTTTGATTGCTTTTGACAACTATTCTTTCTGGCAGCCAGTGCTGCCTGCGTAACAATGACCTGTCTTCTTGGCCAGTGTGGGAGAACTGACACTTTGTCATCCCTCTTTAATGCCTGCACTGGGACAACTTGTACAGGTTCTGGCTTTGAAATATGTCTGGATGAGTTCATGATTCCCCACAGTTCAGATGGCATCGATCCTTCCTTAGATCCATGTGAGTTTCACCAGCACTCTTACTCAATTTCAGCCACAGAAACTCAAATTAGCCATTGTCCCAGGACAGTCTGAATAGGATCTGGAAAGCTGACTAAAAACCCAGTGATTTAAAACTAACTGGGTGGGCTGGGAAGGTGGCTCAGTGGTAGAGT
Source organism: Dipodomys ordii (assembly GCF_000151885.1). NCBI lineage: Eukaryota > Metazoa > Chordata > Mammalia > Rodentia > Heteromyidae > Dipodomys > Dipodomys ordii. The sequence goes on along the minus strand of NW_012267231.1, from coordinate 3,999,147 downwards.
GCTTATCTTGCATGCATGAGGCCCTGGGTTCGATTCCTCAGTACCACAATAAGCAGAAAAAGCCAGAAGTGGTGCTGTGGCTCAAGTGGTAGAGGACTAGCCTTGAGCTAAAGAGCTAAGGGACAGCGCCCAGGCCCAGAGTTCAGGCCCCACGACCGGCAAACAAACAAAAATGGATAACTTTCTCTTTCATCCATGCTTACGACTTGAATATAATGGACTTGAAATATACTTAATTTTTCCACTAAAGAGAAATTGCTTATTTCCTCCTTTCTCTAGACTGGTTTTCATTCAATTTTAGCACCTAAAGGCAAAAGCTCATTAAATGAAGGCAGGCAGGGAGGAAAGTGTGCCAGAACCAGGAAGTTCATTCAGTTGTGGAGAATTGAGAATAGGTGCAGAGGTGCCTGAGTTGGTTCTCTTACTGCCTTTATACCAGCAGAACACAGTGAAGCTTGTGGCCTGCAACTGGTTAGAGATGATCTGGAGCAGATCTGTGAGGATTTTCACACCCAGAGTTTGTTGAAATCACCCATGGTCACCCATGGACATCATTCTCTGGGTTTGATAACCTTTAATTTGTACTGTTTGGATTTCACTTCATTGCTAGTGAGGTTATAATCTGGTAGAATACTGGATGTGGAATTTATTTTTTTTTCTGTGAATAACATTTCTGTGCTGTTTACATTTATGATTAGTATGTACCTTAATTTATGTATTTTGAATAAGAAACTTCTTCAGATGGAATTATAATGAAGTCATTCGGGTCTACTCTGACTCTAGTGAGCATGAAATTGGTTTATGTCCACATTCAGAGTGTTTGGCGGAAGATTTGCCATTCTGAAGCCCTAGTGAATCACCAAGTTCAACTTTGGAGAACATGCTATTCTTACTATTCAGAAGTATATTATACAACCCTGGAAGACTTCTCTAAAGCTCTTTTGTGAGAATTCATTTAGTGACAGAAATAACCAGGGAATTCAGCCATTAGCTTTGAGAAGGATAGCCGTTCAGCTGTTCCCGGCAAGCTGCAGCGTCCCTTTTTCTGTCATCTCTCACCCTCCCAATCCTCCTTGGTGGATGTGGGGAGAGCCTCCTTCCTGGGTATGCAGCATTTTGTGAGTTTGTAGGGTTATATCAAACCAGATTCTACTGGTTCTACTTTGGTATTGCTTTAAATGTCCTCTTGGTTGTTGAAAATTTCTGTGACAGAAAAGCCTCCTGTCTTTATTTTTCAATTAGCAAATCTCTCTCCCTTCTCGAGAGATTTCAGTCTGGAATATAAGTAATTCAGCAGTCTTCGAGCTTTCTCCTTCCCAAACTCTAAGGAAAGCCGGATACACAGTAATCATACATGTTGGATTACACTCACAGAGCTGAACCTTTAAGTGTTTTTTTATATTTCAGGAAACATCTTTTAGCATCTTTTTAATAGTTTATTCTTATTTATATCTTGTATTTCTCTTTCAGTGTCCTCGGTCATGAAACTTACTCCACAGCAAGCTCCATTATATGTGAGTAAATACTGTAGTTGTTGTTTTTTTGTTGTTGTTGTTGTTAAAAATTTTAAGTGCTGGGGCTGGGAAGGTGGTTCAGAGGTAGAGCGCTTGCCTTGCATGCCTGAGGCCCTGGGTTTGATTCCTCAGCACCACATAAGCAAAAAGAAAAAAGCTGGAAGTGGTGCTGTGGCTCAAGTGGTAGAGCACTAGCCTTGAGCTGAAGAGCTGAGGGACAGCGCTCAGGCCCAGAGTTCAGGCCTTACGACCGGACCCCCCCAAAAAAAATTTTAAGTGCTGTTACTCATTATTGTCATTTTAGCACATTCTTCAAAAATTACATTAATACTTGATAATCATGTCTTCTCTGAATACTGTATTTCATTTTGAGTTTTCTGCCTGTATGTATCACTTACTTGCCATAATCAATGGTTACTCTCATGTGACACAGAAATATGAAAGCAAGTTTTATACATTGTACACATGGCTTAACTGGCATACACTTCAGGAATTGAGTTTGAATTAATTAAACAACTAAATACATACATAGACTGAGCTGGGAACAAACAATACCTATAAGCTTTTGAAGGAGTCTAGCCAGGGTAGGTAATGGGATGCACAGATAAAACAAATTGTCCTGTAGATGTCATGCTAACTTCCTGTTTTTACCTGTTGTACATTTCTGTAAGAATTGAACAGCCATCTTCCTTCTGCCGTCATGAGTTATTCTGTGTGGCAGCTAGGTGGCGAGCTGTCATTGCAGAAGTGCTGTTTACCTTGGAATTCTGGATGAAAGATTTCTCTCTAAAGAGAGGAAATTAGTAGTTGTGTCTGTGTTTACATTACACAGCAAAAGAGGCTTCTTATAATTAATTACATTGTGGAACTTGAGATGGGATATTATCCTGAATTACTTGGGTGACTCATTGTAATCATAGGGGTTCTTGTAAGTGAGTGAATGTGTTAGGACAGTCAGAGATTTGAAGATGCCTCACTGCTGGCTTTGCAAGTGCAGGAAGTAGCCATGAGCCAAGGAATGCAGCCTCTAGGAAATGAGAAAAGCAAAGAGACCCCATTTCCTTTCCAGAGCTCCCAGTAGGCACATAGCAATATGGATGCAATAGGCAGTCAGTTTAGCATTCATTGAGTGAAATAAATGAAAAGCTGTTTAGGTCAAACTAAGAAATTTGCTTCTTTTTGGGGGGGGAGGATGGTGGTGGTGGTAGATAGTGTGTTAGAGTGGCATTCTAGAGACGTGTTCCATGAAACACCTACCAGGAAAATGTACTAGAAGCAGTCTGATCAGTTCCGGAGTCCTGAATGATTTTCTTTAGTCTTTATGGGACTTAGGGTCTAAGCTACTTGTCTTCAGGAAACCATATGACTGTTAACATTTTTAATAAACAGAATATACATACCCTTTGGAGCTAGAGCTCTTCTCCTTGTATAGGTACCAACCATAGCCCTTTGTCAGAAAGGGTAAAGGGTGAAGCAGTCAGTAAGAAAAAAGCCAAACACTTGAAGGAAAGGTTAATATTTAGAAAACTAAGCCCTACTATCACTCCTACAGAATAAGCTACTGGACCTAGCAACCAGATCACAGTGACAGTAAATAAATCCTCCCCCAGAATAACAGCTGAAAAGGAAGCAAAAATATTAGATTTCTGAAGGAGGGAATTGTCACTTTTGTTTCTTCTTCTCTGAATCAGAAGTACAAGGGACTCGTGGGTGTCAATAAGTAGCATGAGTAGTCTGAGCACCATGCTTTATATTTCAGAGAAAGTCGTGTAAGCTTTATCACTTGACACTGAATGAAGGCCTGGGGTCAGCTCTGCGTGTGGGAGGAGACTGGGGAGAGAAGAGAAATTTGATGAGTCACAGGAATCATTCATTGTATTTTAGGATAGTTGAAACCCAGTCTTCTGGAAGAGTGAAGAAACTGAATAATGATGAGATTGAGGGAGCCAGGCACTGGTGGCTCCCGCCTATAATCCTTAGCTACTTAGAAAGCTGAGATCTAAAGGATGCGGTTCAAGGCCAGCTAGAACACATATGGGAGATCCCTTCTGTCTCATCAGCCTGGAAACTGGGAGCCTGAGATTAGGATTGTAGTTACAGCCAGCCCCATGCAGAGAAGTCCCTAAGACTCCACCTCAACATGGGAAGCTTGGCATGGGGGTATATGCCTGTCATCCCAGCTGTGACAGGAGGCCATACACAGGCAGATCACTGATCACCATCCAAGTGCACACCCAGGCAGGAAGTGAGACTCTGCTTGAAAAATAACCAGTACAAAAAAAGGGCTGGAGGGGTGTGGCTCAGTGAAGAATGTATGTCCCCAGTACTACCAAAAAAAAAAAAAATCATGATAAGCCAGGTTAGATTAATTCCCTTGCTAGTTTGGAGGCTGAATAGGTTAGAGGATTGAGAGCATGATGCCAGTCCAAGTAAGGTTAGTGAGACCCTATCTCCAAAACAAAATGATTTAGGTGCTAGAGCACTCTGGACTTTGGAATAAGGGAAGGAGGGGCAGGGATTTGCCTGCAATTTCATAGGGGATTATGATAGGTCTGGTCAGGTAACAGAATTTGTTCCCCCACTTAACAAAACAAAACAAAAAGTACACGTAAAGAAACGGCCTGTACCCCTTTTGCAGGAGGCAGGCTGTTAGTTGGCTTGAATTTAAGATCTGAGTACACACACAGAGAATTACAATGTACATGTTGGAATAATTGAGTTACCTAAGAGGAAAAAAATATAACAACCAGAAGAAGTGGGGAGAGGTATTTGATAAAGCTTAATAGGACAGAGATCATTTTTTGGTGGCAGGAATATCTTTATGATCTGTAGAAATAGAACAGTTTATTATTTGAAGTCATTCTTAGTTGGAAGTAGTCAAAGTATGTTTTATAACTTTTCACAAAGTTACAAAAGTGGAACTATGTAGCTATAGTCTTTATGCCTAGTGGGTCCTCAAAAAGATAGTGATTTATTAGCCCCAAACCAGTTAGAGTCAGGTCAAGACCCTGAAACACTGAGGGATTTCTCACAAAACATAACCATAGCTCCTGCGGTTCTTCCATTCTTTTTATGTATCACAGTACTGCCTCTACTACTTTCTGAAGTGTTTCAGTTGGCTTTGGACACTTTGTGGTTGATGTGCTGTGTTGCTATAACTCTAGAGGCTATTGTAGGGGCAATTGCTGTGCCTAACCTTGACCAAAGTGGTTTATATTGAATGCTGAAATTCACTAATCAAACTGATCATAAGGACATATTCAAAGAGGGAAAACTTGGGGTTCATGTCTTAGATTCTTCAGTGATTAAATTTACCTTTTTATGACTGTGAGGTATGTACGTGTGTGTGTGTGTGTGTGTGAGAGAGAGAGAGAGAGAGAGAGAGAGAGAAAGAGAGAGAGAAAGCCATCTCTGGTGCTTCCTCGAGAAAGGCAAAAAACATTTTTTTCAGTATTTACACAGTAAATACTGAGAAAAGGAAAGTAATTCAAAAGTATTTAAATTGATGAGGTATTCAGAGATAGAAATTCTGTTCCAAGACATTCTCCATGATAATATATGGGATAATAATCACTACCTACCATGTGTTTGGGATAAAACCCACCCTTATTAGATTTTCAAGAGGAAGAGCCATTCCAATTAGGAAGCATACTTCCAGAACCCCAACAGATCTGGTTTATTATGTTGTTCTTCCTCTCTTTTTTCCTTCCGTACCAGTGTTTTTTTTTTTTTTTTTTCCTTTCATGTTACATCTTCTGAGAGGAGGCAGAAACAACCATTCTGACAGCACTCATAAGAAAAACTGGCAGGCACTGGGTGCCTTCTCCCTGTTTACAGCGTGTAAAACAAGACTGTCACTGATGATTTTACGACTTTCTATTAGAATAGTCACCGTTCACCAATGTTCTGTCCTCTGTCTTCCTAAGGAATGGAAAGCAGAATAGGATCAGCCATGAAAAACTGTTATTGCATTTCCTGCTTGCTCCAAAATGCACTCTCTGATCCCAAGACACACACAGAGAAAGCTGTTCATCTTTCAGGATTCATTTCCTACCACTTCTCCTTTTGGAGCTTAGTCTGAGCCCTTACTCCTATGGAATCTAGCACTCTCCCCTCTCTTCTGAGCTGCAGTTTGCACGGTCTTTCTTGTGACACCGTCGACACTTGAGGTGCACCTTTGTGCACACACCTTTCTCCATTTACTCTGTTGTGTTTGTCTCGAGGGCAGGGACTTTGAGCATCCCTCAATGAATGAAATCACACAGGAGGACTTTGTGATCCAGAGTCCTCTAAAGTGACAGTGTCACTTTGCTTTGACCACATGGATGGGGGCCTTGGAGAGGCTCTCTTCTAGTGAAAGCCTGGGACTAACATTACACGAACAATGAAATTTTTAAAAAAGCCCAAATAGTCTAAGATTTCTGTGCTCTATATCTACTGGGAACTATGTGTGCTTCTAAGTAGTTTCCTTTTATTGATCTGACAACGTGAGGAATTAAGATTTTCTTATTTTTCAGAGGGGAAATTATGAACAGTAAGATGTATATTTTAAAGTTTCAGTATATTTGTTGTAACACTAGACTTTCATTGCCTTCTCTATGCTGTTTTGAGATGAGACTTAGATTCATCAAATTGGCCCACTGAACGCGCACTTCAGAAATCCATAAATGGCTCCATTCAGATGGAATATTGAGGGGACACAGACATTACATTCTCTGGAAAAGCACACAGATTACTGATTGGTTAACCAGTGAATGTTTTACATCTTCAGTAATTTTTCTTATTCCCACACATTTCTCTGGAGATTTTAATGGTTTCCGTTAGTATACTTTCATGTGGGGGAAGACTACTTACCCTTCTTTGAGTAGAAAGAACACCACTTTTGCTCTCAGTTTTGTTGTTATTTACTTTTTTTTTTTTAAACCAACAAAGAGCTGTTGGCCCTTGTGCATCCTTGGTGCCCTTAACAAAGCTCTGTTTGGATTAACTGCTGACCCCATGTGGTATACACAGCATCTGGCAGCCAGGGTGGAATTCTCAGCTGTCTCTTTGTTTTGTCCACAGAAGGAAATGTGAGTTTTATCTTCCTGCTCAGGCAATGGTACATTCCTTTTTTGGTTCTTGAGACCCACCAGTCTGATTATTATGGGCTTGTTTCCAACCATTCTCTGTCATCATCTTGAATTTGTTAGAGGTCAGAAATTATCTTTACCCATTTTATTGAACACAGAATTCCTCTTGGTCACCTGTGGCATTCCTACATTGTCTAGCCATTCAGTCTTGCATGATTAAGAGATCTCAGGTAGCATAATTTTAAGAAGCTATGGCTGTAGCTGTTTCTTTAGAGCTAGTGTCTTTTCTTCTATCGTTTCCCATTTTCCAGGTCTTAGGACATTTATTCTGTTTCTGCCACACCTGTGGCTGTGATCATTGATTGTCCATATCTTATTAAGTCTCAGAAATAAAAGGGTCCTCTTTTCTTTGATTACATAGCAAAAAGACACACTTTAGGAAATGGTGTGCTGAGATTTGAACTCCAGTTTTTCTAGAGTATGGGATTATGATGTGTGGTAGAAGGTGGCACAAATACCTGTTAAAATTGTAATCACAAATGTCTTCATGTATTCAACACTTGCTACTACCCATGATAATTGGTGTCCTATCTTTCATTCTTCCTTAAAATCATCCTGATGACTTTATAACTATTCTTTTCTGTATTTTAAAGATGAGGAGACAATATAAAAAAAAACTTGAGGTCACTTAATAAGTTCATGCAGTTAGGATGATAGAGAATTCAAACCAGGTTTTTTGTCTGAAGCCAAGGTTCCAAATGATATCAGGACATACACTGCTACCATGTGTCTATTCTCAGCCCTGCATAGTGGAAGTAACTGGGCTGTTGCCTAGGACTTGTTTATAAGGATATTGGTGGCATTATTAAAGTCAGACCAAGAGCCTGAGAAGTTGAGGTAGGAGAAACGAGAACAGTTTAGGACAGACACTAGAACTTTGTGATACTGGCCCAATGGAGTGTAATGCTGTGGAGCCGCTGGTTTCTTAGAACCTTGGAGAGACACTTAGTATGCTCTGGAATCATCTAAAGGCATATTAAAACATAAATTGCTAGGCTATATCCTTGGAGCCTCTGATTTAGGAGATTAGAGACAGAGCTGAGAATCTACCTTTCTAGTAAGTTCCTACGTAATGCTTCTAGTTCTGGGATAACACTTGGGGAACCCCCATAGAGAAAAGTGCAAGGGTTTAGGATCTGAGTAGGTAAGGTGTTTAAATATATATTCTTCTGCTAACCAGTTATGGGAGTCTTAGGTTCTTTGTGTGTGTGTGTGTGTGTGAGTGTGTGAAAATACTGTACAGAGGGGGTTACAATTACATGAGGAGTCTTAGGTTCTTCTTCTGAAGAATTAGCAGGGCATTATAGAAGGGACAGGGTCTAGTTAAGTGTTGACCTAATTTTTGTAGAAGTTCTAGAGAGATGTGAAGGACATGAGGGGAGGGGTTGGATTTTATTTTCTTTTTATAAAACATACCAATAAACTCAGCTCCCTCCAACTAGTTGCAGTTTAACAAGAATGGACTAAGAAACTGAGTTGGGTATCTAAACACAAAGAGAACCTCACACACTTACCTCCTTAGAATTATCCCTTAGAATATTTATCATTAGATGATTTCTATGTATTAAATATTTTCCAATTGTCTGTAATTTCATTCCTTCACCAACTGAAGTCTCAAGTATTCCATCTTTTGGGGGGAAGAAAGTTTCTCTAACTGCTTTTTAGAGAATGCAACATATTTATTGAGCGCCATCTGCTGCTCAATGAGCCAAATAAAAATCTTGAGGAATTTCTTCTCTCAGTGTTGCAAAATCATGAAACTATATGTAGGTCAGGCCCTTTAGAGAGATGTTAAGTGTATACAAAGATGAACTAGTGCTAATTCTCCCCCAGTAGCATTGTAATGACATGGTTAAGGGCATATGTACCTACCCGAGTTGCTCTGCTTTGAGTCTTGAGCAGCTCCATGCACAGGCATTTCTCCATACAAGCTTCCAGCTTGTACCTTGTAAAAGGGAAAGTTTGAGAGTCCACTTTCTCTACCTACAGAAGCTGGTAGATTTATCACATGGTATTCTGTCTACATGCATGCTTGTCATTGTCCCCAGAGGGTGTAAGTCTGGTAGTTTTTACCCTGGTAATTCTAGTACTTGGTCGATAGCAGAGATACAGCATATTAAACCCAGGGCACCGTGTGCTTGTTTAACATGAATGGGTGAATGATTTAAGATTGCAGTAATGAGAACAGAAGGGAAGGTAACGAACGTATTAGTTTGGGGCCATTAAACTTGTTTACTGGATGGGTCTGGAGGAATTCATGCCAACAATAAAATGTTGAAATAATAAAGTAAAATATATTAAAGAAATGTTTTAAGAACAAAATGCTTTAAAACTTTTTACACATCAACATTGAGGATTTATATAGTGTTTATATTTTGAAGCATAAGCCAAATACTAATGGATGGCAGTCATATTTGCTCCTAACAAGTCATTTAAAAAGTTTTTAGCTTTAAATTAACACAGACCAGCTTTCTACCTAATTAGTGTAGCTTAACAATCATATCTTACTGAGATTATATTACCCCTAAAAGGCTTCATTGTTATTAAAAGTATTATAAACTTGTTACTAATGAATAGTTATTGCTATAAAAAGAAATTTGAAATGTTTTAGTAGGTAAGAATATCACAAATTTGAGAAGTGCTCTTTTTTTTTTTTTTTTGGGTCCGGTGGCGAGGCCTGAACTCTGGGCCTGGGCGCTGTCCCTCAGCTCTTCAGCTAGCGCTCTACCACTTGAGCCACAGCACCACTTCCGGCTTTTTTTTCTTTTCTTTCTTTTCTTTCTTTTTTTTTTTTTTTGCTTATGTGGTGCTGAGGAATTGAACCCAGGGCCTCAGGCATGCAAGGCAAGCACTCTACCACTGAGCCACCTTCCAGTCCCCCCCTTTTTTTTGGTTGGTTGTGGGGTTTGAACTCTGGGCCTTTTGCTCTTTAGCTCAAAGCTGAGCACTCTACCACTTGAGCCACAGAGTCACTTCCAGTTTTCTGGAGATAAGAGTCTCATGGATGCTTCTGCCTGGGCTGGCTTTGAACTGTGATCTTCAGATCTCAGCCTCCTGAGTAGCTAGGATGACAGGCCTGAGCCACTGGCACCCAGCTGAGAAGTGCTGTTTTCATCTAGCAACTGTCTGTCAGCACACTTAATTAAGACCCTGACAAAATGATCAGGTTCAAGGATACATTTCTCATTCATAAAGAAATATGGCACTTGTCTTTGTAAAGACAGCATTATTTCCTGAGTTCAGTGACTGGAGAAGTGGCGGCACAGATGAGTTCTCTTCTCGGGGTTGAGTCACATTGCAGTAATAATGGAGAATGGTTGAGAATCACCGTGGCAGTGTGACACACTTGTTAACTCTGCAGCCAGACTGATTTATCTGTCCTAGAGACTGGCCCTTTCCTTGAATAGCAGAGTAATTTATTCAGACATTTCTTCAGGAGGATTGGAGTAAAGCAACTACCTAAATAAAGTTTTTTTTTTAAACTGAAATCTGTTCGTAATTTTTATTTTTTCATCACCATTCTGCTTGCTTAATCTTTCAAGGCCATTTCAAGTAAAACGGAGTGCCTAATACTACTGTAGTAAAATTGGAGCCATGTGGATGGCTTGTGATTTGCTCATCTATTTTAATTCCAAGTGCTGTCTTTGGAATCCACATTTTGAATGGCTTGGGAATAAACCTTTTTTCCTCCTCTTCAGTATTTGGAGCATAAGGTTGTATGACTTAATTTTTTTTACACAATGATTGAAGGTATAGAAATATCTCAGAGTAAACTTATTTCTTGGGAATGAACCTGATATGGAAAGCTTTGCTGAAAGGATTTCAGCTGCCTGTGTTAGCCATCATCTGTCCCCATGAAAAGGCAAGAGAAGTCAAGTAGATCTGAGTAGTCTCCATCTGACTGAGGATTTAGCTACTCTCTTTCATCTGACTGTGAGCATTTAGCTTCTCTTCCTCCATCTGACTGTGAGGTTATAGCAGCTTATCTCCATCTTTGCTTCTCAAAAAAACTCCTGTCCTTTAACCTATTTGGGTAATGCACTGCTCTCTTTTTAATTGTTTATGTGTAAATTACCTCTAATACAGTGGGCAGAGGTCCTATTTCCTTTTTTTTTTTGATGGGGGGACTTGAATTCAGGGCTTAGGTGTTGTCCCTGAGCTTCTTTTGCTCAAAGCTAATGGTCTTCTACTTGAGCCATAGCTGTGCTTTCAGCTTTTTGGTAGTTTATTGGACATGAGAGTTTCATGGAATTTCCTGCTTCCTCTGGTTTCAAACTACAATACACAGATCTCAGCCTTCTGAGTAGCTAGGATTATAGGTATGAGCCACTGGCTCCAGGTACATTTTATATTTTGAATTCTCAAAATATGACTGTCCAGTCAGTAATTATATTTGTATAAAACTATTAGAGGTACTGAGCATGTAGTTCAGTGCTACTCTGCAAAACCCTTGGATTCCCTTCCTAGCATCAAAAACAAAAAAAACAAGCCCACCTTGAAAATCCAATGCTTACTGCAATGAGGGGGCCCAAGTATAGACATTTTCCCCTTCCCTCCCTCCTTCCCACTTTTGTTCTTCTCTATTTTGGAAATTGAACTCAATCTTCTAACTCGTCAGACATTCACTCTACTAGCTGTGCTACACCTTTAGCCTTTTTTGCTTTGTTTTTAAATAGGGCCTAAAGTTTAGGCTTGGACCAGAATCCTTCCATTTAGTTCCTGCTTCTCATATAGCTAGGATGACTGGTATGTGCTACTAAGCCCCACTCTTACTGATTTCACATGGGAGTTTCTCACACTTTTTGCCTGAGCAAAATGACTCTAGGCCAGCCTTCAACTTTGAAATCCTGTGGGTCTTTACCTCTCGTGTAGCTGGGATTACAAGAGCCACCACACTCAGCAGATTTGTTTCCTTTAATATGGTGTTTTGATAAAGATGGATTTCTAAGATGAGCCTTGCTAATCAAACCTGGTAAATCTTTTCCTTTCCTAGGGTGATTGTGTTGTTACGGTACTGCTTGCCGAGGAGGACAAAGTTGAAGATGATGTAGTGTTTTACTTGGTATTTTCGGGTTCCACCCTCCATCATTATACAAGTACTCGTAAAGTCAGCTCTGATACGTTGGAGACCATTGCTCCTGGTAAGTATCTGAGTGGAATCTTTTGTCGCGTTTACTAGATAGCTACAGTGCTTATCTCTTGGTCTGATCCACCATCAGAAAGTTGGTGATTGGTGTTTGGAGATGAGCTTTCTCAGTGGAACTTAAAGTAAACAATTTATGTATTTTCATCAAAATTAAGAATAATACTCCTTGATAGAGAACTTTTGAAAATATCAACAGTTTTAACTATTTCCCTTTAGAGAAAAGTTAGATACAGTTGAACTGCCAACATTTTGTAGTGCTTCTACTTTGTAGGTATGAGTTGGATTAAAAAAATTACAAAGTTTGTGAAGCACTTCAAATATCTGGCCTTGCTGGTATTGAATTGTGTTATGTTCTTTTTTTATTCCCATGTTATTTCATATGAAATTATTTTTTGTCTGGTACTTACAAAATTCTAGAAATTATACCCTTCTCAAGAACTGAGATTATTATGACAATTGAGAGTTATATTTGTACTTCTGGGCAGAAATGATTTTGGGAAGTGTAGGATTTAAAAATTCTAGTCCAGGCCTAGGATGAGCCCATACCCCCAATTTTCAGGAAGAGGAAATTAAAGAGTGTGGTCAGGATAGATGTCAGGTTCCTTTCTGAAGTGTATTAGGTATCTTGTTTGGTAACATGAAGCTCCCAACAACTTGTTTCCTGCAGTGGATGGATATCCAGCAGGGGCCATTCAGTATCATAGTTCCCGAATATTATATTATGCACTGATGATAGAGACAGCTCCTTCACTAGGTAGAATCAGTCTCTGACTGGACTCCTACTAGACATAGAGATAATTTTTTTGTGAAGTTATACTTTTTTAATTAGAAAGCTTTTAGGAGTAAAAGATTGGGGGGATGAGAGAGAGGATGTGCTACACACATACATATATACATATACATACATCTGTACACACATATTGGTTAGGTACTAAGAGAATGTAAGGAGATAAAGGAGAAATTACAGATCTGATGAGGATGTAGCTCTGGTCCTGGCTGTGATACTTGGCCCCAAATCTCCCAGGTTTCCTCTCTTGGAGAGACAGGTTCCTGTAAACGCTTACACTTCCATTAGCCAGCGCCCTAAATTAGGAAAGGTGGCAAGCATTTATTTTCTTTGAAGTCATTGTCTGCCTTACTTACGGATTATACTTGCAGGCTAGTGCTCTTAGCTTTACAAGTAGCTCCTTGCACCTTTTTTCCAGCCCACCATCCCTAACCAGGACCCACTTCTTTCCTTGGCTTTGGACCCAGGACACCGATGTTTTCTTTGTACACACCCTTTGCAGCCACACCCCTCCATGGGTGTCCATTTGTATTTACTGACTCTGAGTATTGTTGCCCTAGCAACCAAGCCAACTGGAATGGGCAGTGGACTCTGCCACTCTTCTCTATTTTTGGCTGAATCCCCAGAAATCATTCCAGACCCATTCTCGTGGATCAGGAATCCTCTTCCTAACGTCTTCGGTTTCTGCTATCCACACACCTTTTCCCTTAGCCATTTCTCATCCTGTCTGTAGTGCCATGGGCTCATTACTTTCTCCCTCTCCCAGTTGGCCTGATGGGTCAGGCTGCCTATAGGAGGTGCTGACCACAGCAGAGGCTCCCCAGTGCTGATGAGGCAGCGCCTCACTTAGCATGTTGGGTCTGATATGGTGGGTGTTCAGATGATCAGCAGAGAAGATTCCCGCCTGGAGCCTCCTGTTGACATCATTACAGGATTTTGGTTTGTTTGTATGTCTTTCCAGCCACTGCCCTTTGGATTAGCGGAAGACTAGAAGTGAAGATATATAGGGGGTAAAGTTAATGTTGAATTTCTTTTTAAAAAAATCCTTAAACAAAAAAAAGCTTAAATTGTCTTCTAGATGTTGTAAACTTCTTGAATTCAACCTTTTCCCCCTTCTACAGGTCCTTACTTTACTGCCTCCTTTCAGCATTCCATCTCTTCTCTTTGCTTATTTTTCTCCATTGCCCTTCTCAATTATTTTCCTCTAATACCTGGGTTTGAACTCAGGGCCTCATGCTTGTTTGGCTGCTGTCTTTACCACTTGAGCCACACCTCCATCCCAGCATTTTTCTAGTGATTTGGGTGAGAGGGAGTCTTGCAGACTTTTCTGCCCAGGTTGGCTTCAAACCTCAGTCCTCCAGATGCCATTCTCCTGTGTAGCTAGGATTATAGGTGTGAGCCACTGGCACCTGGCTGTACTTCTCAGTTTTTACACCTTATATATTTTGTTTATATATGTTATTTTTTGTCCTGTACTTACCTAAAGTGTTGAATATGGAAGAGACAAGGGTTTTATTTGTTTTGTTCATTGGTGTATTCAAAGAAAACACCCTATCAGCACTTCTGGTGAGTTGAAATTCATCCTGGTTTTCAGAAGCCAGTCTTGTAGAAAGGTACATCCATCTCCTCCCCCCTTATTTTCTTTGATTAAATAAATGCAAAAGGAGTCTCTGGCTTCTTGAATTGAATTCATAGCCTGGAGCAGGAGTCTGTGTCTCCTTCCAGAACTACCTTTGATGATTTCTGTGCGTCAGTTAGTAGTAATGATAGCCTCAGATTTCCTGTCTGCTGAGGGCAGTTTGGATTAATCAAGATTTCTTTTGATGGAAAGTCTGTACAATGCTTTGTGCATCCCAGTTACTAGCTAATTGTGAGCTGGCTTTTTGCAGCAGCTGCTTCTGATAGCCACGTCTGTGCACCCTTTCTGCTTACGTGTGGACTAGCTCTGTAATTCCTAGTCATTTGGGCTGACTATGAGAAGAAAAAGAGCTTTGTGCCTTGTTCTTGCTTTTAAGGTCATGCTTTATCCAGATTGCTGGTTCTGACTTATTATGAGTTCTCTGTATATTTCACTGTCACTATTTTGTAACATTTTAGTCCTTACTAAAACTAGATGATTGATTGACCTTCAGAAGGCAGCTACTTCTTGGTGTTGGTCTGTAACCTTTTATCTTATAATAGTTCCTACAGATAGTTGGGAAAGGAGACATTTGTAAATGGCCTTCTAAAACAAACCTTTCACTTCAAACACTGAAATTATACTTGCGTCCCATTTTCTCCCTCCCCCCAGTCCCCCCCCCCCATGTTTGAATGCTTTCTAGCAAGAACCTAGAGAGATTATAATCTTTCGAGGTGATTTACAGTATATTTTCTTGCCTTATAGTATCTTCCTTTAGAAGCAAAAGATCGGTTATAATTCTCCTTTTAAAAAAAGATTTTGGTCAGCCATGGGGCTTAAATTCATGGCCAAGGCACTGTCCCTGAGCTTTTCTGGTCAAGGCTGGTACTTTACCACTTTGAGCCACAGTGCCACCTCTGGTTTTCTGATGGTTAATTACAGATAAAAGTCTCAGGGACTTTCTGGGTTGGCTTTGAACTATAATCCTCAGATCCCAGCCTCCTGAATAGTTAGGATTACAGGCATGAACCACCAGAACTGGTCTAATTCTCCCTTTTATTAAGTAAAATTATGTACCCTTGGGTGACATGTTGGTAGTGATTTTGACCTCCTACTTTGTCTGAGTTGTTTGAATGTTTTTTTATATAATGTACAGTAATATTTAATACAAAAATTTTGATGATGGAAAAACATGTTCTCTTGAAACTAAACCCATTTTTGCACTAAATAGGATAAAAACAGATCAAGTTTTACAGTAAATACTACATTCAGGCTATCTATGAGATACCGGGCACAAGAGTATAATTTGCTGTGAAATGTGGGTCTTGCACCATGACCCTTGTCAACCTAAGGGGATTACTGTGTTCTGTGCAGGTGTGCTTACCCTTCCTATTCCTGTCTGCTCAGTTCACTTTTTGAGCAGGGGGGGGGGAGGTAAGCCCTTCTTACTTACTACCCCTCTGATGTGATAACATCAGGTTCCAATAAAGATTCTCTGTTAAACTGCAACAGAGAGGTAGGGAGATAATGCCCCTGACATCAGGACACATTAGGAAGGTTGGCAAGCTGAGCAGCCTGGGTAGAATAGGCAGTAGTTAGCAGCAGAGAACAAGTGGTGGGCCAGGGAGAAAGTAAGACTGACAGTACTTAGAGCCAGGACCTTGTGCTGCTGCCCACATCTGCACTGAGTCCCAGGTGTCCAGCCTTGGGGCTGGAGCCTGAGGCCTGAATCTCACACCAAAACCTTAGCTGTTAGGGACCCAAATCCTGTGATGTTATCTTGCCTGTCAGAGGCCAGGGGCCCAGTGCCACTGCTGCCCATGTTCTCCACCCTGCTGCTGCAGTACTCAAAAGGACCTGGACTGAACTGAGCTCGTTTCTCCTTGCCTATGCAAGATTTCCATCTGGGTAGAACAAAGGGATATGATAGTGTGTGTGGGGGGAAAAGGTTGTTAGTTAGCAGCCTAGCTAGAGGTAGAGGCTTTAGAAGTAGAGGCTTTAGAGGTATATTCTAGAATACAGGAAATCACATTTTTTTTTTTAGCATTAATTAGCCCCTTTTATACTCCTATACATATAGAGGCATTTCCTCAAATGTACTATCTAGCATCAGACCACCACAATCAAGCAGTGGTTGCATACTTTTCTACTAGTCCTCGCTCCTATCATAGTATCTGCAGACAAAATTTTCCCTTAACTTTATATCCATTCAAAAAGAGGAAAAGGACACCAGATTCTGAAATACATCGATGCCAAACAGAGAAGTGAGAGCATTCTTACTGTATTTTCCATCACTGAGGCCCCCTTTCTTTCAGAGATTGACATCTGTGAGGGACTGGGTGTGGCTGATCCAGCAAGCTCTGTTGGGGTTCCTTTTTGGATAGCTGATAAAACAAAGTCCTGATTGTTCTATCCTCAGAAGAGAAGGTCCGGATGGGATGTGTTCCACTTTTAGCTTAATAGGAAATGAAGTAATCCTCGGGTCATGCTTTAGCAGTTTTGTTTATCTGTAGCAGTTTTTCGTTTCCATGGGTTGCAGATGCTTTATGCAGTGATAAGCACCCTGCAGGAAAGCTCTTCCAGCCTGAGGCAAACAGACCTCTGCCTACAGGCTTAGAAAAGGTGGGCTGAATCTTTTTAAGAGGACCTTTAGCTGTTGGTTGGTGCTGCACACTTAGATGGTGCTGCTTGTAGATTTGTTTATTCTTCCCCTTTTATTTTTGGAAATGAACTTTACAACTTGGGAGGAAGGAGTGGTGGGAGAGAGAAAATGGGAGAAAAATGAGGGAGGGATAACCTTGTTGCACCAGAAATGAACCTTACTTATGTAGCTGTAACCCCTCTGTACATCTCCTTGACAATAAAATTTAAAGAAAGAAAAAACTTTTTTTCAACTGAACAACATTTGGCACTGAAGCTTTGTTGGTCCATGCTGGCTGGAGAAGATCTTTGAAACATTTTAGAGATCCCCTTTCCTTGAACTATCACCAACTGGAACATTTGAAAAGCTGATGAGAACGACAGTGTCAGCTGTCTGTTTTGGGCTATTTTGTGAGGTTCTGGTATTCTCATTTTTGGTTAAAGAATCAGGCTTTAAGATTGAGTTACTTTCTTAGCATAAGCAAACTTGTTTTCAAGGGAGCCTGGGGTCCACACCTAGTATTTCCAACTCTGCATCTCATTGCCATTCTTGGGACTCCTTACAGTTCATAAGCTGGAGACAGCTCCCTTCCAGCTAATGAGTTTATGTATTATGTATGTATTATAATATATAAAAACCATAACTGTATTATATACATATACCTATGTGCTGGAGTTTGAACTCAGGGCTTTGTGCTTTGCTTGGCAGGTGTTCTACCTCTTAAGTCATGCCTCCAGCCCTAAAACTGATTTTTATTTTACTCTAATACCAGGAAATTGACTGGACAAAGAAACACCATTGAAGTAGCTCAAAATCTTGCTGCCTGACTTCCTTACTTGTAGGTTCTATTTTATTTTATGCAAAAGGTTAATTGTGATTTTTACATCAACGTGGATGTAATTTCCCATCCTGTCTGTATGGTGCAGTGTAGTTAATGTCCTACATGTACTATGTACAAAGGCAGTGGTCATGGGACTCACGCCCTCTGCAAATAGTCACGTTTCTGGAGTTTGCAGTGGAAGAAGGTTTATGTGTACGTGTGCAGCAGTTCTAGTTTTAGGACTAGGTTGATACTATATAAACGTTTTGTTCTTAACTACTAATTTTTTTTTCTAGCTGCTTTACACAGAACACTATAGGAATTCAAAATTAATCTTGAGAGCCACTTTAGCATAATAGAAAACATTAATAAAAGACTAGCCCTGTCAATCTGCATGGTTGATTTCCAGAAACAAGGGTGAGGTGCTTTGTTTTTCCTCAGTAGAAACTCTTCCAGTTTACTCTTTAATGAAGTCTTGTCAAGACATACTCAGTTCTCCATTTCTCTTAAAACCTTCAGTTTTTCTTTTGAAAAACCAAATCTTTAATCACACAAAACAAATTCTAGATATGGCACATTTTACGTGTGATTCATAGTTTCGCCTTTAGATTGTGAGTTCATGTCTGAAGGGAAAATATTAGACTAACAGTTGGACCGTTTTCCTAGATATCTATCAGGCCTTTCATGGCCCGATGTCTGCCTGACACTTGTTATAGTTTTACATAGATAGAGCTGTGAATAGCTCCCTCATACACTCTTCCACTTGCTAATAGATTCCTTTGCCAAGCAGCAGAAAGATATACTTGTGCTGCCAAATACCCACCCCCCACCTCACTTTTAGGTCACCTTGACTCGCTTTCCCATCTCACTCTGTCTAAGCAAACAATTATTTTAGCAGTCCCAGATCAATTTCTGAGCAGCTGCTTCTACAGGTCACAGCTTTGAATAAAAATATTATTGATCTGCTGTGGATCCTCACTGCTCTCCCTTCCTCCCTTGCTCTCTTCCTCCTTCCATATGTTTATACATGTATGTATGTTCATACATCCATACAGAAGGTGATTTCATAAACCAGTATGTGATGTTTACTTCTGTTGACATTGTGACTCCCTTCCTGATTTTTAAGTTTTCATGTTTCTCATCTTTGCAGAAGTTTGGGGAAGGAGATTTAGTAAAGAATAAGGACTGTTTATAACCATTGTAAGTGTAATATCTCCTCTTAAGACACAGTCAGTTTAAATTTTGAAAGTAGAATTCAATTTGGATCCCAGATTGTTTATATGATGGTAGAATTGTGACATTTGTGATGTTACTGTTCAATGATTTTTAGTCATATCTACCTCATGTGACTTGTGAGAATTTAGGTAGTTGTTGAGCTGAACAAATGGTACTACGGTATGGTTTTGTTAGAGGCCTGGATCATGACATTTTTTTTTTCCGTAAAGTAATTTTTCTGAGACATAAATCCCCCTGCCCCTTTTGGAAGTAATGTGATGCTGTGTATCTTGACTCCACTTGGTCTCAGAGCATCACCTACATCTTGTTTGGGTCTTTCTTGTGGACTGTGGGCTTTAAAGCACTGGAAGGTTGAGATTCCTGTTTGTCTTCACCTTCTAATCATGCTACCTAAACGTGATGGCAGTCCAAAGGTTAGTGGTTGAACCAAATTGAGTTACATGCTACAAAACGTTTTTTTTTTAAACTAATGTCCATTCGTTGTGTGAAGGGGATTTCATTGTGACTTCCACATGTGTAAACAATGTTCCCGATCGCCTCACTATCACTCTTCCCCATTCTACTCCCACATTTTCACACCATTGCAGCAGGCTTCAGTGTTCCATTTTCAAACATGAAAACTAGGTAAAGCGTGTCCATCTTCTCTCACTCCGTTGCTTAGTCCTCTGTACTCCTACTGGTGTTCTTCTTTAATAGGGCTTATTATTTATTTTATTATTTTTTAGTGTGTTAATTATGCCAAGAGGTTTTACTCTGGTGTTTCAGACATACATATGTTAGGGGTTGCTTCAGAGAACCCTCTCTGTTGCTGCCTTTTCCTCTATTCCTCCACCCTCTATTATCAACAGCTTCCATTGAAGTTCTTTGTCTTCATACATTGTTCTTATTTGCTGTAGCTCAAAATTACTCACCCTCCATATTTCTTTTTTCTTCTTTCTCCTTCCCATCTTCTTTCTATGTGGTCCCGGAGTTAGAATCATGTTCTTTTTTTTTTTTTTTGGGTCCAGTCGTGGGGCCTGAACTCTGGGCCTGAGTGCTGTCCCTCAGCTCTTCAGCTCAAGGCTAGCGCTCTACCACTTGAGCCACAGCGCCACTTCCGGCTTTTTTCTTTTTGCTTATGTGGTGCTGAGGAATCGAACCCAGGGCCTCATGCATGCAAGGCAAGCGCTCTACCACTGAGCCAACTTCCCAGCCCTAGAATCATGTTCTATGTGTATATATGTGTGTATTTGTAAATTATGTATACAGGTATATACACGTATGTACATGTCCATGAATAGGTAATGTCTTTTAAATCTAGGTTCAACATATGCAAAAGTATACAACATTTAGCTTTTTTTAGCTTGGCTTATCCAGTCAGCAGATGTTATGGAACATTTTAAAGTAAATACTCTGCCAGGAAAGTACTCAAATCTATTACCAGAAATTAATTGGCATGTTTCTGCTGGCATTAATGTCTGTGTAATTAGGCTGATTACTCTTTAAAGTAATTTAAAAGTTTTTTTTCCCCTAATTTTATTTCACATATGAAGTGTGTAATTTCCATGTATATATGGAATTGCTGGGGTGGAAGATGCTCCAGCTTTCTTTAGCCTTCCCAGAAGGAATTCAGCTTGGGAGGCAGTGTACCTCAAGGAGCTAGGTGATCCTTGTAGTCCTGAACCTGGATTCATGGTCGTCTGGCCTGTCCTTCCAAGTGTAATGAGGCTTCTTCACCAGGGCTTTCCTGATCTTATCTTCCTTCCTCTGTTCATACACAGTGTGGCTTCAGACCCCTTGGATCAGCTGAGACTTTGAATAGTGTGTTCTACTGCCATATATCTGTTGTAACCTTGGGCATGCTACTTTTTGAAGTTTCACTTTTCTCATCTGTCTCATAAAATTGTTACGTAAATAGCTACAACAAATCAGATGCCTGGTAGATAGCAGATACTTGGTTAGTAGCTACTTAATACCAACCTAGAATTTCAGGTGAGCAGTGAGCAGTTTTCATTTGTCACAAGGGCAAAAGACTTGAGGATCCTGGGGGAAAGGTGACTAGAAAAATCCTTGGCTACTTGGAAAAAAAAAAATACCTTCAGTTTTCTCTGTCAAAAAGAGCAGAATGCTTAGTTTGTTCTGATTCTGAAATGTCTTTTTCCTATGTTAGTGAAGTAGGAGTGCGGACTTTAGGAGCACTTAGAGGGTTCCTGCTGTGCTGTGGAAGTAGTACCTATATAAGGTATAGACCAAGAGAACTCTTGAATTCTCAGGGTGCATGACCAGTCAGGAAGAGTGGTGTGATGTAATTTTTTTTTTTTTTTTTTTACTCAGAAAGGTGTTTTATGGGAGAAGAGAGCTAATGAGTGATGGGTAATTAATGATGGACGTGTGGTTAGTTGATCAGTATTTGAAAGTGGAGAAGAAACATTAGTGCTTTTTTGAATATGATCTGTGTATTAGAAGCATGTAATTAATTCTTAAAGGCTAACAATCTTGGGGGGAAAACATCTTGATTCTCCAGAAATACTTTGCCACACAGAAAGTTTGTGCTGTGAAAGCTTGGTAATCTGGTCTAGGCTGTGGGTTACCCCGGTGTGGAGGCTCCTGGGTGCCTGCCAGTCTGTACAGTGGGCAGTGCAGTGTCTTCAGTATATTTGCTTTTTCTGAACTGGGCTTCTAGCCACTGCATTGCATCATCCTTATGTGGCTCAGGTGAACTCAGTGAGCAATCATTATTTATTTGGTAGGCCAAGATATACTAATGATAACTAAGTAAAATCAGGTAAATTGATTGCCTTGTCATTCAGCTTGAACGGCAGTAGTTGACCATCATAGCCCAGTCTCTTAGAGCTATTAGTAGAGATGTGGTTAAAGCTGGGATGTTCAGTTCCTTTCTGTTTGTTAAGGGGGCCATATTTGCATAGCAACAATTTAAAAAGCCAAAAAAATAGGTTTTACAACTTGGGGAACTACTGTCAGTCCTTAGAAGCAGGCCTGAAGGAGCCAAAGGCCCCTGCCTCTCCCCCTACCCCCACAACGTCTTTCCTGAGGGGACTCTCTCTAAGGCTGTTTCCTTTCTTGTCTGTGTTTTATTTAGGTCATGACTGCTGTGAGACAGTGAAGGTGCTGCTCTGTGCCTCCAAAGAGGGCCTTCCTGTGTTTGTAGTGGCAGAAGAAGACTTCCACTTTGTCCAGGATGAGGCCTGCGATGCTGCTCAGTTCCTGGCAGCCAGTGCTGGTGACCAGCAGGCTCTGAACTTCACTCGCTTTCTTGACCGGTCGGGACCCCCATCTGGAGATGTGAATTCACTTGATGAGAAGGTCGCTCTGGCGTTCAGACACCTAAAGTTGCCTGCAGAGTGGAATGTCTTGGGGACAGATCACATGTTGCATGGTGAGAATTTATGTGACTCACAAACAAACGTCACATTTGGACCCTTCTGTTTTTGTATGGGGCTCCCTTCTTAATAATACGGTTGTTCTACTCAAGTGTACTACGGTGGGTAAGTAAATGGTAGAACTACTATAGCAAAGCAACCAAGTACCCAGGAAGGCATCAGTTCAAGGTTCTTGGAAATGACCCAAGTAGAGACTGGCATATCACCTTCTGCGGGTCTAGATTTCAGGCTTGATCCCTTCAGCAAGGAGGCAATCATCCTTCATGAGGAGACAAGACTTTGGTGTGTGATTATCGAAGGCAGAGTTTCTGTGCTGTGTTCTGTGTGCTCTAGAGGTTCTGTAGTTGGAGGAAAGGAATGCCATTGGGGCCTGAGGACTGGATAAGCTTTGAAAACCCCCACACTTCTGGCGCTTCAAATAAGAGTTCTTCAAATAAGGTTTCTACTCTTGTTAAAACAAAACACTGATGTCATGAATACTTACATCTATCCTCTTACTCAAAGAGGTTCCCACATAATTAGGCTTGTAATGGATGACATTATTAGGTGTCATGATCATCCATATACATATTTTAAGTGAAATATTAAAAAAAAACCCTAGGTTCCGTAAATAGCATCTTGAGTGTAAATCTAATTGCAACATCTAGAAGTCACACACAGATGAAAATGTCTGCTTTAATACTGATGAAAGCACAGATGAAATCTGAATTAGTGTTCCCACCAGAAGATTTTGCTTATACTTTTTTTTTCTTTCCCAAGATCAGGATTTGAACTCAAGCATCTGATGCTTTATGCTCATTGGCAGGCACATTACTACCTGAGCCATGCCTCCAACCCTTTCTACTTCCTCTCCAAAATAACATGTAGTCATGACTGTGCAGAGTGTACACAGCTTAGGTTATTGTGTTCCTAGAGCCAGCAGTTCCTGAGGAGAGATACCTAGCGGGGCCTGAGCTTAGAGCATGCTCAGGTGCTCTGATCTCTGATTCCTTAGATTCATCCAGTCTTCTTCCCAAGGATGATGGTGAATAGTGTTTGTGAGTTAGTCTCTTAAGTCTACTGTACTTAACAGTCAGCCCTTGATCTTCCATCAGAATGGTGGTGTCCCCTTTTATCAGGGAGGTATCCAGGTAGGTGTCTAACATACTAAGACAGGCCTGCCCAGCTAAGATATGAAAGTGTAGACTACAAAATCAAGTCAAGAAAGAGACCATTTATTCTTTGTCTAACTCATGTAGTAGCCAAGTAACTTTTATTTTGCTAAAATAATCAAGATAATCAAGATTCAGATATTTGACATCATATTGGGCCTCGGTACTTCTCACTCCTGCCATTTCTGTAGTGATCTAGAGGTCTTTTATGAACCAGCGTTAAAGTACCTACCACATTAATTCTGTGTGGGGCTTACAGCACTTGTTTTTGGTTTTGTTTTCTCTTATTTAAATAAAAGAGGACTTACAAGTTCATGTTTGGGTTTATGTTCCATTGATTAAAAAGAAGTTAGAAAAAATGAAGAAGGTCTGAAGCATAGGGTATGTCATTTTCCTATGTCTTTGATAGGAGACTGGCCCGCTTGAGTGTTCTGTTCATTTTTAATTCTACCAGGATTGTTGAGGGTCCAGCCAACTGCACATTGACTACTTCTAAAAAAATGTAAATTGGCTACTTTAAAAGGGAAAAGGTATGAAGTAAGCCGGGCGCCTGGGACGATAGCACAGATAAATAGGGAGCCTCGATACCTAACGAGGACTGCCTGCTCACAGGTGTACAAAGGCGTATGTGGGGTTTGTGGCTGATCTTCTCCTGTTCTCATTGTTGGTTGTATAGTGTTTGCCTTTTAGCTTTTTTTCTAGGTCAGTGTGCTCAGATTTCTCCATAATAATCAGTGCCCTTAACTACCTAACTCTACAACATTTGTATGTAGTATGTTCCACAGTCCCCTTATACTTCCGACAAAGGCATGAAATTAAGGAGAGCTTTAGCTTCAAGCCAGTTTGTGGTGAAAAGTTCTGAAGTGTTTGACTCCAGTAATGGGCAGATGGGGGAGGGGTTTCTTTGTTTTGATTGTAGTTTGAATTAGTGTAGATATATGCATTTGTCAAAATGTTATCAGATGTTTCCTCTCACCATTTGCATTTGACTACTGGATGTGTAAATAAACTTAAAATTATAACTATGTGTTATGGAACTTTGATTAATGCTATGAATGCTGAAGTATATCACTAGTTTGAAGTGCACAAAAAAATAAGATGGATTGATAAGTGTGTGGACAGAAAGTTGAGCAGATAGAGTTGAGTAGAAAAACATTCATTATAGAACCTAGGTTGGTGAGCATTTATTTCATGATTATATAATTTTCTCTAGTTATGTGCAGATTTTAAAGAATAACACAATGTTGTAGATGCTCGAAAAGATGTTTTTTAAGACCACATAATTAGGTTGTGTGGTATTCTTCTCCCCACTTTTAAGCCAAAACAGAGATACTGGAGTAATGGAAGGGATATGGCTTTTAGATTTAAAAGAAGAGTTTTTACGTCCCAATTCTGGCTGAGTGTTATTTAGTTCCACTGCAAAATAAAGATAATGAACTCTCATCAAGTTACTGGGAAAAATGGATGTAGCCTATAGAGAGCTGTACAGAGTACGGTTGGAACATGGTGAGCCCTTCCAACCTCTTGTGGCAGTCCTGGCCCCTACCACTGGGAGCTTCAGAGAGAGACTTAGGGATGATGTAGTGCAGGAGCCAACCTGCCAGATTCTGAGCAGGTGCACACCTTGTTGGAGCTCATAAATGCCATGCTGACTCAGAGCAAACAAGGGACAGAAAAGGGTGGGGGCTGAAGGGAAAGCCACTTGAAGGAGGAGTCAGTCAACTGGTAGGGCTGGAACTAACTGGCTGTAGAAAAAGTACATATTTTCCTGGTCAATGCCTTACTTGCTCTTCTGTTTTTGATAAAGATTTGCAAGAGTTCCTTCTGTCCTTTCTACCTCCTTAGAGATGTTGATTATTAAAACTTGTACCTGCACATGTCCTTTTTTCGGAAACATTGAGTTATGTATTGATATTTTTATTTTGTGGTGCTGAGCACAAAACCTAGAGCCTAGTGCAAGGTAGGTAAGTGCCCCATCCCTGAACTATGTCCTCAGTCCCTGATTATTTCTTCCTTTCTTGCCCCAGGCCTCTCTTTAAACTGTTTAAAAATTCAGAATCAGTCTGTGTATATATAGGTATGCAGGGAAAATATAAAAGATGAAAGATAGATTTTGCTTTCAAGAACACTTACTTTGGAAACAAGACTACACTCACCCACCAGTAACTTCAGAAAACAGTGTAGCTCAGTATAAAATTAGAGCTTTAAAAACTGTATTCATTGCTTTTGGGATATTCACACATAGAAGCAGTTGCAGATTTCAAAGTAAGAGGAAACACTGGGGTCTAAGAAGTCAGAATGCACAGTGAAGAAAGGGGGACCCAGGGGCAGCCATGAAGAGTGAGAGATAATGGAAGCCAGAGGAAGAAGGCAGGACATCCTGGAGTTGGGTAATGCATAGTGGAGCCACATACCTCAGGTCCTGGTACCCTTTGGTCCTGTCATCTCAGGCTAGGCACAAGAGAATGGCTGAGTGGCAGACAGAATGCTGCTAGTGGACCTACAATGTAATGTGAAGCTCAGGGCCAAGAATGGAGTAAAGGACAGAACTGGCATTTAATCAGTACCTGCGTTAGCTTGGCCAATTAGTCAGTCCAGTGTTTCACCGGTGCCCTCTCATTAGCTCTGACACCTCTGAGAGTTTGATGGTGTCTCACTCTAGGATGGGGAAAGTGAAGCTCAGAGAAGGGCTGTGAATCAGGTCTCGTCACACAGAGGCTAAATACCAGGTTTGAACCCAGCTCGGCCTGACTCCAAAGCCCGTCCTCCTTCCATCAAAGTGACGCATTCTGCCAGGAAGAAGCCTTAATTTTAAGCAAAGCCCAAGCACCCTTCCCTGTCTGAGCTTATTAATGTATTGTCTTAAAGTTGGTCTTCATTAGGCTGGAAAAAGCATTTATTTTTCTCATTAAACAAACAAAAGCCAGCAGTAGCAGCGGTCTTGATATACTTTTAATAATGTGGGGAACTAAAAAGACCTGTGTGTACTTAACAAGTAGAACCAGTTTGTAGTGTTTTACTAGCCAACTCCTGTCTGAGTGTTCTTTTTAAAAGTAATTATACCCTCAAAGAAACACCCATCTTAAGTCCTAACAACTGAACCCCCCCTCCCTCAGATTTCTCTCTTGTGAGCCTGCATTCACTTCAGTATTTTTTTTTTTTTCTTTAGAGGAAAATGGCCTAAGTGGGGCTGCCTCTTGTTGAAGAGTGTGCTTCCTGGACTTCTTTTTTTTTTTTTTTCTGGCTTTGTTTTGTCTTGGCCTGTCAGCTGATTCTACCTGACCATAATAAAGTTCACTCAGTCTTGGCCTGTAGGTCCTGAGTACAGGACTGTAGACACTTGGAGGTAGTGGTGTCTACCTGACTTGTCCTTTCTTTTGTCTTTCTTCGGTGGTGCTGGTAATCCCATTACTTTTTCATGTTCTCCCCATCTATAGATGGTACCCCCCGGGAGACACTGATGCATTTTGCTGTACGGCTAGGACTGCTGCGGTTGACATGGTTCCTGTTACAGAAACCAGGTGGCCGTGGAGCTCTAAGCATCCACAATCAGGAAGGGGCAACGCCTGTGAGCCTGGCCTTGGAGCGAGGTTATCATCAGCTGCACCAGCTCCTAACCGAGTAAGTGCTCTTTTTCTCCCTTTGTGCCTCCTCCTCTCCTCACTAGCCCCACCCCAAGTGGTTGTGGTACAGCCCACTTGGCTTCTCAGTGTGCCATTGGCATGGATTAAAACCTCAGTACCTAGCTGCCGCCGCCGCTGCTGCTGCTGGTTTGCAAGCTGTCTGTGAGACACAAACGTAAGTCGTGTTAACCTTTTCTCTCCTCAGCCTCCTGGCTTTCACTGCTTCTAATACTTTTTGAAGACTCAAGATGGGGACTAGCAGGAATTAGCGATGTATGCAGTTTATCCTGTCTTAGTATAAGAGGAAGCAGTCTTTCTTGTGCACACACACACACATATGTATAAACACATACACATACATATATATGTACATTTTCTTTTGCCCCTGGTGTGCCTTCAAGACTTGAAAGCGTTGATTGGAAACCATTACTTTGATGATACAGAAAAATTGACAGATGATTTGAGTTTGGGTTTGAATATACTCCTAGTGAATAAATACATTCAGAGCAGTGGTTTCATATGAATAGTAGTAAGATAAAACCGTGTTGTTTTGGAAATGTGCAGTAGGAAATCCTGTTTGTCTTTGGGTTCAATTGTTAATATGTCTAACTCCTTAAAAAGGCCTTCAGAGGAAGGTTGCTAG
This sequence comes from Dipodomys ordii, assembly GCF_000151885.1. Taxonomy (NCBI): domain Eukaryota; kingdom Metazoa; phylum Chordata; class Mammalia; order Rodentia; family Heteromyidae; genus Dipodomys; species Dipodomys ordii. The sequence continues at coordinate 3,971,456 of NW_012267231.1, read as the reverse complement.
TCAAAATATTTTGAGTTCCTTTTTTTTTTCTCATACAAATAGAAAAATCAATGCATTAGAGCAGCAGTACTTTTCATTGGAATGTTTATCAAAGGCAGAAGCTTCAAGAATAGTTTGTCTTTTTCACTTAGTATTTTTTAAATTTTAGTTTTATGGGTATCTTTTATATCACATTGTCTAAATAAGAATAAACTCCATTGGATCTGTGCTCTTTAGCAATTGAGGGACCCTTTTAAAAAATGGATGCGGAATTTCCAAATTCTTAGGTATTTTGCTCTTGCCAGATTTAACTTAGATGCATTTTCTGTGGTTTCATTTTTAGCTGCATGTGAATTGGGTGGATCAAGAAGGCACTTCAGAGTGTAAGCGCAGTGTGGTTGTGTAGTTGCTCCTTGCTTCATTTGCCAAGCGTATAACTTTCCCAGGCAGGCCAGACAGAAGGCTCCGATGCCCTCTAAATGGGTGTCACAGTTGCAGGTGGGGCCATCTTCGTCTCAGGTGAGCTTTGGATACCTGAGCTGTCCTGTGACAGTATTCCAGAGAGGGATCGCCTCTGCCCTTCACACTTCCCATCTGGAGGGGGATTACATTCACTCTGCTGCTGGTCTCGTGGTTTCTGGAAGGGAGGCCTCGTTCCAGAGGTCTGTATAACTGTTTGGTTATAGTTGTTTGGTTTTGTTATAGCTCAGTGTTTCGGCTGGGAAGCAGTTTCAGTTAAGGACGGCCATCCAAATGGGGCAATAAAATGATTATGACAGCTTCATTATGTGCCTGGACCAGGATGGCACAAGACTGTTTCTGCAGCACAGCTTAGAAAACTAGAGAGCATTTGGTTATTTTGGGAGAAGAGATTTTACTTCTACTTCCCTTACATGTGGGAAAGCTAGTTATTTCCTTTTGAATGAAGAGTGGTAAGGAAAGCCAATTAGAGAAACTGCCATGTAGAAGACCTTGATAGGAGAACATGAGCTCCTTGCTGCAGGTCTAGCCTTTAGCTTGACTTCTGCTGCACTGTTAACCATGTGGGAAAAGTACTTGGTCAGGGGTACCTACCGCAACGTGAGGAAGCCAGTCTTCATCCTCACAGGGTCACTGTAATAATGGGGCCTTGGCTAGAATTCCGATCCTCATGAGTCAGGAAGGTTTTGATGATGATGATGATGATGATGATGATGACGATGACGACGATTATCCTATACTCACTCTCTTCTTTCACTCTCACACACATACGCACATTTCAGACATTTTTAGGTTTGCAGTTTATAATCGTCATCACTATCTGTTATTTTGGGAGGTTTTTCATGACCCCAAATAGAAACTCTAAACCCAGAAGGTGCTACCTTCCCCATATCAGAGTAACTTCTGTTCTATGTTCTGTCTCTAAGAACTTCCCTATTCTAGATACATCTCGTGAGTGAGGATCATGAAATATTTGTCCTGTGTTAGGTTCCTCTCACACAGCATATCATCTTAAAGACTCAGTCATGTTGTAACATGCCAGAAAAATGATGCATTTTTCTAAATATTGAAAAGGATAGATTTTAAAACTTTTTCATGAGGTAAAAAAGTAGGTGAGGTGCTGGTAAAATATTACTAGTCTTGCAAGAAATCTTCAGAAATAAATGACACCACAAAGAAGGCATAACTTGGTGACTAATGTGTATGTTATCTACTATTGCCCCTGCCCTCCCCCTTTTCTGGTAGTGGAGCTTGAACTCAGGACTTGGGTGCTTGGCTTTTTTGCTTAAGTTGGTGCCATACCTGCCAGCCTTTGGTGGTTAATTGGAGATAAGAACGTCACCGACTCCTGCCTAGACTGAATTCAAAAGTGATCCTCAGATCTCAGCTTCATGAACAGCTGGGATTATAGGTGCGAGCCACCAGCACCCAGCTTTATGCCACAATCTTTTTTTGGGGGGGGGTCTGGTCGTGGGGCCTGAACTCTAGGCCTGGGTGCTGTCCCTCAGCTCTTCAGCTCAAGGCTAGCGCTCTACCACTTGAGCCACAGCGCCACTCCGGCTTTTTTCTTTTTGCTTATGTGGTGCTGAGGAATCGAACCCAGGGCCTCATGCATGCAAGGCAAGCGCTCTACCACTGAGCCATCTTCCCAGCTCCTATGCCACCATCTTTAGAAAAAGATTTCTTAAGAGTTCTAGCTGTGGAGTGTTGACACAAAGTGCTGAAATATTTCCATTGCCCCAAGAGCCAGTTTAAAATTATTTGTCTTTGGAAACTTTATCTCATTTTTAGTATCAGTTCAACAAATCTCAATTGGCTGAATACCCACACTGCACTAGAAACTACAGTGAGTACATTGCAGGTATTATTTTAGCCTTATGATGACCTCTCTAAAGTAGATGCTGTTTGTGTTTTGTGGATGGAATGTGGCAGCTCAGTGAGCTAAATCTGTAGCCCCACCCTATTGAGAGAGTGGCATATTTACTCTTCTAAACATTCTTCCTTTTACAGAACTGGCAGAAAGAAGAGTTTCAGTAGGAGACTACTAGCATACAGGATTAAGTACTACTTAATTAGGAAAGGGTCCTATGTTTCCATGTAGTCTTAACCTCTTTTCCTGAGGAAAACGAGGTACTCTGTATAATATCTTGGCGTTGCTCATCAGTGGTTGATTACAATCAAGCTATTGTTTTACATATTGATTCTCACAGAGCCTTGCGAGTGGGTAGAGTATTATTGTCCATGTTTTGTAGTTGAGGAAACAGACTAGAGAAGTGAAGTGTCACAAGTCCACAAAGTGAGAGAACTAGGTGTGGTCCTGAGGTCCCTTGATGTCCAGGGTGAGGGGGAGCATGTGGACAGCCCTCAGGGTGTGGACATGGATTCCTGTAGTAGGCAGTATTGGTTCTTCTCAGGGGACTCATGGCTGTAGGTTCTCAAGTCCTCCCTTTGACACCTGGGTTCAGCCAGGTGGTAGAATAACTACTGACCTATTTCACAATAGAGCCATGTACTATTGTGTAAGCTGTTTTGTCAGCTAAGTAATTTCCTTTTGAGGGTCCTCTTTATATCTTTGACAGAGGGGTCTTCAGTAGCTGACCTGTCATAAAACAAGATGGAACCTTTGCTTTTGTTTAAGAGGGGAAAAGAATGAAGAATTTGTACTGACTGTACACATTTAGTTTAAAAATAGAGAGCAGGACTTGGAATGGCTTGGCATGTTTCTTCCCTGTGTCATATCCTCCGTTCTGTCCATCAGTCTCACCTCCTTTGTGACTGTCTTTTGGGTCTTTGTGTTTTGGTAAATGAATAGGCAGGAGTGCATGGGAACTAGCAATGGGCAGTAGTGTAATAACTAAGTAATTCCAGGTCCCTGCTTCTTAGTGCTTCTCTTGTGTTGCCATTTAGGCATCTCTCAAAACCTTGAGGTTTAGTTGGTACATTCAGTATTATCCACAGGCAAAATCAATCCAGAGAGAGGCCAAACAGCTGGCCCAAGGCCATGAGGCTGATAAGTTCACCTTTTAATTTTGAAGGGGGAACAGTTCTTTCCCACTGTGCCCCAACTGCTTCTCAATGTGGAATTCATCCACTAGCTCCATGTCAGTGGAGTGTGGATGGTTTTGTAAGCCCCATAGAGGTTTGGCAATGTTATGGTGATAGGGTTTCATGGATGATAGCGCAATACCCTTCAAATAAGGAACTGCTGCAGTTTCTTGTCAGAAGCACCACTCAGAGCAAAACATGTCCTTTGAGAGGGCTGGCATGACTGCCTTTCTCCACTTTTAAAGCTACACACAGTATGAAGCCAGAACTGAAATAAGATGGGCTTGCGTTATTCCTGGTGCCTGGGTAGACGTGTGTGAGTATCAGCTTTCACACAGGTGCGCTGTGGTCTTCTTACTTGTTTTCTGACATTTTCTCTGGCTTTTTGCTGTGATTAAACAAGAAGCAGTTTTGAACTTTCCTTGAAGGACTAGTGTCGTTAGGATTTGTAAAGTGTTTTCTCTTTAGTTAATTTGACTGTATGTTACAGTGTTTTCTGGAGTTGCAATGTGCAATGGTTGTTGATTCTTGCATAGCAGGTAGGATGCTAGGAAGCTAGTTGGAATTTGCCCTGAGCGTATTGAATTTTGTTGCACCACACATGTAAACTCTGGGTCGTGGGCAGGCACAGATGCCCAGTTTGAATAGTGTAGTCCTGTAAGGAATGACTGCTAAATTGTGTTATTTAACAGTTGAAAAAGTTTCTGTTGCTCCTATAAATTTTATGAAAACAGAAGATACCTAATCAGATTTCTAGTTTGTGGAGTTGAATTGGAGCCATGATTTGAAGCTGTTATAGAGGTAGTTACTGTGGTTAGTGGAAAGAGGAAGCTTAGTTTTAGAATTCATTCGGTCTGGATTTAAATTCTGAACATTCTTACTAGCTTTTTATTTTGGGGTAAATTATATCTCTAGTCTGGTTTTCCTAACATGCAAAATGTAAATATATTGGCACTTACACCTCGGAGTTCTGACAATTAAAGTTATCTAATGTTCTCTGGCTCCTAACAAAATAGTTAATATTGCTGGCTTCCTCTTTTCCCCACTGCCTCCTCTTGCCACGGAGAACAAGATCCTGTTGTCACAGCTCTGTGCTTCTGTTGTGAATTGGAAAGAAAAAAAACAACAAAAAAACTTGGTTCTTCATAAATAATTTGAGAAGTTTTCTTAATACATAGTGTTTTTGTCTGGGAGAGTAAATCAATGTTAACGTTTTTCTGTAACAATTGCCAATTAGAAGAGAGGTATAAAAAAACTTGCATGTAGTTTGTGAAAAACCTATTTAGTCTTTATTGTGAGTTTATTGGTCTAGCTACTTCTAGATAAGATTATTTCAGTCATAAATTATGAAAGATGCTTGATCATGTCAGTGGTCTCTATAAAAACCCACATGAGGCGATTAGAAGTTTATTGTACTGCCAAGGTTTAGGTTGTCTTATTAAATAAAGCTTAATGATAGTAACCTCATGTCTGAAGTTACGGGTCCTACCCAAGATTAATGACCAACATTTTCTTCTTTCCCTGAACCAGAAACTCTAGTTCACACATTGGTGACATGGTGATTAAACTTACTTATTTCCATCAGTCTAAAAATTGTTTATTCATTGAATGGTAGAGTCGTCATAGTTGAGACCTTATTTATCAGTTGGCTTTACTATTAATCATTGCACTAGAGTTTGCAGACAAAATCATATAGTGAAACAGTTGCTATGGTGATAAAGCCAATAGAGAGAGGATAAAGCCTTGCTTTCTCTGAATACCCTCCAACCAGGTAAGCTGTGAGGCTCATACTTAGAACCCCAGGTGTATTGAAATGTTCTATAATTTCCAAAGCACATTTTCTTTCTCTATAACTATCACATTTCCATTTGAAAGTCATTCTCCATGTTCAGTTTACTTTGGGTTTGTAAAATAACTACTCTGCCTTATCTTGAGTTGAAGGCCTTCCCATGTCTACAGGTGGTAATTAAGTTGTCCCTCAGCCCTCTATTTCTGCTTGGGCACTTTCCAAATTTACCTTGGAAAATGTGCACAAAGATATTATTGTAGTGGAATCAAGTTTGGCAGGACAGAAAGGCATCCCTACAAGAACACTAGAAATTCTGATAGATTTATTTGACAAATGCAAAGGTCTCAGCTGACACCTTCTAGAAAGTGAGTGAAAAGGAGATATGCAGATGGAGGAACATGAATCTAAAGTACTGGAGGAAGGGCTATAGAAATATCTTCACTTCCTTTTATTTTTTTAATCCCAGCAAGAAAATTACCATTATGAACAAAAACATGGGTATTCTAATAATTGTGACAATTGTATAGTGCAGTATAATTTCATTACTATATGAAAGCAGTACTGAAATCTAGTCACATTTAACCGAAAGCCAGAACAAACTTCAAAATACAAAAGGCTGACGTTATGATTGCCTTGAGTACAGTAATATCAACTTGATGACCTAAAACAGATCATGGAGAAAAGTCCAATCCACAAGCATATATATGTAGCTATATATAAACTAAATCTTTACCATATCTCCTCACAAACACATTAGAAATGAAATATTATGCTTAAAAGGCTACACATGGCTGGGAGGCAGAATTTATATGTTAATGAGAGATTGCTTGTTTTCAGGGAGAATGCTGGAGAGCCAGACTCCTGGAGCAGTTTATCCTATGAAATACCTTATGGAGATTGTTCTGTGAGGCATCACCGAGAGTTGGACATCTATACATTGACCTCCGAGTCTGAATCGCATGAGCCCACATTTCCTGGAGATAGTTGTACTGGACATATTTTTAAGCTTATGAATATCCAACAGCAACTAATGGTAAGGAAAAGTTTTCATTTTTATTTCATGTATATCTCTGAATCTTGCTGTACTACATATATTACAATACTTCTTCCAATGATTGCGAAACCTATAGGCAATGTTGCTGGTATTAGTTGTTACTGCCTAAGATACAGAACTGGCATTAGGGCTATAGAAGTAGGAGGCTGATTTTTCGTTTTAATTGATTTTTGCCAAGTTTCTGAAGTAATGAAAGCTCCTCATAAACACATTGTATATGCAGAAATATACAATCACACAACTAAGTTATCCTGGCATTTCTCTGTGTTTGGTTTAACTTTGTAGAATTAAAGCAAGAAGAACAATTACTGAGATTGCTGTTAAAGAGACACAACCAAATTTACTCAGTAAAGCCTCTTCACAGTTACTTTAGTGAGTTATGATCATGGTACTGTATTTAAACTGATAGTTAAAAGATCACCAACAAAATAAAGGTTTTATAATCCATTCAAGCCTTGAAGATGAAGTTGCTGCCAGACATAAAAACATTACAGACTCCCTGGTACCATTTATTACGAATATTATAGACGTCATATGGATGTATTTCTCTTGGCCTTAACATCTGAAGGCTAAGTTTAGATAATTTTTCCAGCCAGCTTATTTCAGAGTTGATTTGATTTAGAAACAGCTTGATAATAGTGTTTAAGGTCATGTTGGGTCAGCTCAAAGCTAGACGCTTCTTTGGGAATATGTATTATTTTTCTGAGACATTCAGGCCAAACAACTCCATAGCAGGGTTTATGATGTGCCTACCTCTGCCTTTCAGAATCACTTCAGTCTTAAAGCAATAATGTCATTTTTCTTTGAGTGGAAATCACATTTTTCTCTTAGAATCTTTTTACTAAGTAAATGAGAATGGGTGTGGAAATACCAGTTTGCAGATGTCAAAGCTACCTGTGAGGATCGTTTGACAGAAAAGCAATGAGAAATTAAAAATGTAGGAAATGCATGTGCAGGAGCTTCTCAAGTTCTTCAAGCAGCATCCCTCGTTTCTCCAGATCTCTTTCCTGTAATGTTCAGCTTTCATGAAGTATGATGACCTGTTGTCATGTTTTTTAGGACATGTTCACCCTTTGTTAGGCGTGGAGTAAAGCTAATTTTAAGAACTTGTAAGAAAACTAGTACACAAGTGTTTGAGAAAACTAACACACTCATTTTTAGTGAAAAAATTTTCCTGTCCTATATTTGGTGAGGAAAAACACCAAAGTTTATTCCTTGTATATAAATTTACAGTATCTGTAAGTAGACAGGAACAGTCTAATGTATTAGTTTATATTTACTTAGTAAGTAGATGACCCAGAGGAACATGTCTGAGATAGTTATTGGAGAAGATCAAATAATGAGTGGAGAACCAACCAGATGTTTTCAATTAATTTTATGTATTAAAAAAGTAGTATTAAGAGGAGTGATGAATTTTGATATTTTCTGAAATTTTCTACATTTTTCCTAAGCCTTATCTGTACAAATACAGGATTTTTACATAATTATAATCTTGACTAACTATGAATTTTATTTTTCCAACATTATATTTTTAATGTTTTTTTCTGCTTGTTCTGTGATCTTCATAGTTACCATTTTTGTCACAGAAGGATAGAATCCTTTCACCAGATTGATGAACTATATTTTCTTAACCATTCCTTTTTTAGCTTTATTTGTTTAAGAAAGTACTTTAATGCTAAAAAAATCATTCCTCAGATGACTTATAAAACCATCTAACCACAGTACCTTCTGATAATAGTTAAAAGCTAGGTATTATTAATGTCAGATGATTTCATTTATTTAATATTCAGTGATGGACAAGAAGAGGATTGTTTTTTTTTTATCAAAAAGCCAAAGAAGCTAGTCATGGTGGTTCATACCTGTAACCCTAGCTACTCGTGAGCCTAAAACTAGAAAATTTGCAGTTAAGGATAGCCCAGGAAGAAGGATCACAAGGTCCCATCTTAACCAATTAAAAAACAACTACCAAAAATACCCCCTCAATACTGAATTCTGTAGTATGTACCTGTCATTCTAGCCATTCAGGAAGTGTAAATAATAGAATCACCACCCAGGCCAGTCTGGGCAAAAAGTGAGGCCGTGTTAGAAAAAAGCAAATCTAAAAGCAAATCTTAAAAGCCCTTAAAAGGTGTGAGGATGTGGTTTAAATGGCAGAGCAGCAAGTATGATTCCAAGTTCAAACTCCAGCGTGGTCACTGTTAGCGAAATTATAAATCCAAATACTTGAGCTCGTTGGGTGGATAATAATTTGGGGGTTCCAGGATAACTTGTAACTCCTCAGTAAGTGTGTGGGCTTCTGGCTACATCTTGTGATGGAAAAGAGTTTTGTAAAATTGGTTAAGATTTGTTATTACTTGAATATATGAGATGAATGGGTTGAAGAAGGTTCTGGCCCTCTGAGACCCTGTAAAAAATAGCCTTCTCACCTACTTATTTGAAGATATTCACAGTGTGTTTTTTGGGGGGTTGTATGGAGGCTTGAACTCAAGATCTTGTATTTGCTAAGCATGTTGTTTACTACTTGAGCAATGACTCTGGCTTTATGTCAGGGCCAGCTTGGTCTTCAGTTTTTCGACTTGTGCTTTTCTGTGTCACTAGTGGTGACAAGTGCATTCCACTGAGCCCAGCCATTGGTTGAGATGGAGTCTTCGTGAACTTTTGTGTTCTAGATGGCCTCAAACCATAATCCCCCACTCTCTACCTCCCAAATAGCTAGGATTATAGGTGTGAGCACTGGTGCCCAGCTAAGTTGTTTTATGAAACAATGTTTTTAAAGCTCAATCTCCTTTGACTTTCTAAAATAGGTTAAAATATTTAAAAAGTCATTTTCTATATTTAGATTCATTTTTAATAGCCCAGTGATATATAGATGCAGCAGTGGAAAGTGATACCAGAATGATAGAGTTAAAAATATCTTTACTTTCTTCCTAGAAAACAAGCATCAAGCAGATGGACAATCTCACACCCTTAGTGACAGCACAGGATCCCTCTTGTCTGCCCAGTGCCCCAGAGACAGCCAGCCAGTTCCTCCCTTGTGCATCAGAGTCCTCGGACAGCCGGCAGATTTCTTCTCTTCCTGAAGAGACTGAGAGTACTCCCTGCTGCCAGGGAAGTCTTGCTGAGCAGATTAAAAGTCCCCGTGATTTGTCAACAGAGGCTGAGGAAGAGAATTCAGACTGTTCTCACAGGAAGAAAAATAAAGGTGTGGAGAAAACCAGGGGAAAGGTGGAGCCAGTACCTCTTGTGGACTCTGGAACTGTGTCTGATCAAGACAGCCATCTTCAGAGGCTGCCTGACTGTGGAGGAAAGGACACAGAAGACCTTTTGTCCTGTAGACCCAGACATGAAGAAACTGGAACACAACTCTCTGGAGTGGCCACAGGACAGGAGTCTGTGAGTAACAGTGTGCAGCCGGGAGACACAGTGACAGAACTAGGTACATCCCAGCATTCCTCTGGAGGGGAACTGGCAGACGGTTCTGTGACAGATGCCAGTGCTCCCGAGAGCACAAGACAAGCAGAACCGAGTCTCGTGAACCTAGCTGCCACCACCCAGAATAATATGCTTCAGGCAGGAGAAGGTATAGAGGAAAGATTTGAGAACTCTCCTGTCAGCACAGTTAGAAGTGAGCTAGTGGATAAAGATGTTACAAACTGTTTCTCTGCCGCTAGTGTCCTCAGTGCCAACAAATCTGCAGAGTCTCCACCTGCTTTGAGTTCTGGAGAAACCCCTGATGAAAACACAGTGGGAACGGAAACTCTAAGATGCTGTGGGGAGCTAGCTGAAATAGTAAGAGATCAAAACACTGTGGTGATTCGAGCTGCTACAGAAGACAAGATTTCCAGTGTGTCAGAACTTGACACTCCTCTGGCAGGCACGTGTGAGGTAATGTCCCCCTGTGATTTAACTTGCCCTGTGCTACAAACTGATGCGATGCTCCACCAGAAATCAGAAGCTAATTCATCTCATGCTCAAAGCCAAAACAGTCAGTCACCAGTTTGTTGTACAACTGGGGATGATAAACCTTGTTCAGACTCTGCGTGTCAGCAGAGCATAGTGCCTTCTAGTGGTGAGTTGGTTGTACAGCATTGTAGTGACTCAGCGAGACGGCCTGAAATCTCAACCCAGCAGCCCAGCACACCTGAAACTACAACTGGGCAGCCCAGCACACAAGACTTGTGTACTTCAACCGGTCTGGAGGACTCACAAGCTGACCCCGTCCCTTCTGACCCTGTACGAGTTACCCAGGAATGTGGGAATTTTTGTCCTCTTGAAGTTTTAGGAAGAAAGGTCCAAGGAAAAGATCTGAAACAAGATACATCTTTAATGAATTCGCCTGAGGTAGCTTCATGTCTGCCTCTGGTTGTCTCTCAAACTGAGAAAGAACTGGTGCCAGACCAGACTGTGCCATCAGACAGTGTTTTCTCTCTGGCAAGCAGTCCAGTTGGTGAATCAGTAACCAAAGATGACGCACTTTCCCTTGTCCCCTCCCAGAAAGAAAGGGGAACAGCAACTCTTGAACTCCATAGGGCTGTGCCTTGCAGAGAAGGCCCGGACCAAGGGGATTCAGAGGAGCCTGACGAACAGCTGCTAGAAGATAGAGCAGCAAGTCCGCCCTCATCACCTGCTGTTGGAGAGCTTCAGCCCAGCATGGGCAATACCAGTCCCACTGGCCTTGGTGATGAGCACGAGGGGCCTGGCCACTCAGCAACTCCCGAGGCACTCACTGACCCTTCTCTGCTGAGTGTGGAGACAGCCACTTTGGCCTCTGAGTCAGTTTTGACTGAAGAAGAAAAAAATCCGGTGGTTCCAGAAAGCGCTGCAGCTCAGGGACAAGACGATGAGGACAAAGCAGTGACTCGTTCCTCTATTAAGGAAGACACCCTTTCTTCAGAAACATTGCAGGAAGAGCAGAGAATCCCGCCTCTAGCCCAAGAGACAGCCAGGTTTGGTGATCAACCTGTCTTAGCTGCCTGCACCGAGGACGCAGCACTGCAGCCCCACGAGTCACTGGACACACCCTCCGCCTGTCTTAAGACAGAAGCTACACACAACAAGGAAGAGGCCCCACAGGCCTCCCCACTGACTGAAGGTGGGGCCCCACTGAGCCTGGTGCCACCAGGACCAGGTCTGGCTGCAGACTCAAGGGAGGAAGTGTCGGGGGCAGAGCCCAGCAGTTCATCGCCACAGCCAGGGCTGCTGCCAAGGGAGTCCAAGGCTGCACATTGCGATCCACCTCTTCCTCTGGATGGTGAAGTGACGAACACCCAGGTCCCAGGGACCACCAGCACCTGTGAGGTGGGCAGAAATGCGATGGAGGATGTGGTAGTGGTTAACACTTTGCAAAGTACTGCCGAGTCCCGAGGAAAGGATCTGTCTCGCAACACTGAAGACAACTCGGTTTCAGAAGTTTCAGTGAGCCGAGAGAAGAATATGATTGTCAGTCTGCCAGGAGCTCTGCCAGACAAAGGTGGGATCGGCTTTCAGGGAGCTGCAGCCCCAGAGACTGTACCCTTCGATCAAAAGAGAGGGAGGCAGGAGGGAGACCACAGCTGTTCCATGGCTGACTCCAAGGAGGCTCACAGGGATGATGGAACATTGCCACCTTTTGCCAAGGAGCCCCCTACAGACACAGGGCTCCTAGTTCTTGATGACAAGACCCTAGGGGGCATGAGACAAGTCACACAGGCCTCAGCACCTGGTGAGGAAAGGAGTAATCTCTCTCTACCTGGCATGGTTTCAGTTGTACCTAAGGGAGCAGACTCGATAGAAGAGGCTGCCAGTCGTTTAGTGGAGGCGGTCATCGAGCGTGTCAAAGCCTCTGGAGCATTGGTGACTGGAGGGGAAGTGTGTCACATATCATCACTGTCCAGTTCTGAGTTGGGCCCTCGGACCGAACAGCCAGAGAATGCTTCTGTAGACAAAGCGAGTGCTTTTCCACTTGGAGAGACCCTTCAAATAGCCAGTACCGGAGAAGCCACCAGCAGCCTGAAAGGATGTTTTGATAGAAGAGAGGAGCCAGAGAAAATTACTCTGCTTGTCAAAGAACCTGAGCCAGCAACAGGTAAGCTAGGCAAACATTGAATTTAGTTTCGAAGGAGATTCCCCAAGTTTCTGTGACATACTAGTCAAAATGCAGCTGTCTTTCTTGTTGTACAGTCTCATTTGCTCACTGCTATAAGTTTCCAAGTTAATAGTCACTGTCATCAGGTGATATACACCAGCTAGGGTTGGATAGATTTTACTTCCTGTATCATGGACTTATGGCTTGATTGCTGAAGCCTTAAGGCTCTCACATTGGAGCAGTAGCAGTTTCCAAACCTTAAGGATAGTGCCTAGAGCACAGGTGCTTTAAAGGGACAAAGGAATTTAGTAAATACTTCAAATAGCCTAAGTCCTTTTCTTTAGGATCACAGAACAGGGTTGGAAAGGATATGTTTTATTTATAAGCCTGAGACTCCCTTCTTCCCTGCCATCCCAGTTTGTATTCTGAGTAAATTTAGAGTCTAAGTAGTTTCATGAACAGCTGTAAGAATTGTTTGAAGTGGATGGCCCAACATCCAAAATGGTGATATTAGGTCATTGGTTAGGTTTGGGGTGGAGTGCATTCCCTCCTTTTCCTGTCTCAGGAGCAGTCTTCCAGTTCCCATTTTCTGATGCTTTTGGGCATAGCCTGGGAATTCAGGACCTGCACAGCACAGAGGATAGGATGCAGGATTTCCGCCCAAGCCCAGTCTGCCCAGCTCCTGTCACTGACTGGGCTGACCTTGTGCTGGCTTATCTTGGTGAAGCAGCTGCACGGAGCAGATTGCTCACACAGCAGCCCGCTCCATCTACGGGCAGCCATGTCCAGAAAAGGCAGAGGGAAACCACTATTACTCAGTGGAAAGAAACTATCTGAATAAAACTTACTACTGGGAGTTGAGGCTGAAGCTGAAACTGGAGTCAGACTCTGACTCGGTCTCGCCTTCTGAAGTCTTTAAAGGTTAGTGTAACAAACATTTTCATATTACCTGCCACCAGCTGTAGACACAGGAGCTATCTCATGGCTGTCTCTACCATTTTGTAGGTAAGATGTAGCTTGTTTTGTCTTTATGTGGTTTTTGTTTTTGCTGTGCTTTCTAGATTTTGGTTATTCTTTTTGGTGACTGTAGAGTATATAGGGGTGGGGTGTGGAGACAAATGAATAAGCCGAAAAAAATTAAGAAATTGTTTGGGAAGAAGAGCAATTTAAACATAGTGGTTAGTTTCTTCAGTAAAGGGTTTTTAGCTATTTTACCACCTATCCTCACCCTAGTGAGGGATTTAAGGAACTTGAAAGTGGAATTTAAGGAACTTGAGGTGGAATTTTTGGTGCCTTTCAGAGTTGTTTTTTTCCCCTGACACATTATTTTATTAGATTATTAGTGGTAGAAATTTGTTAACGGCTTTCTCAGAATGTAAATGTGCAAAGCTCTAGTTTTTAAAATAAGGCAAAGTAACAACTCTATTTCAGGGCCCTAGCAGGTTGGTATTTCATAAGAATGGGAGTGGCTGTAAGTTGATGCCTGGCTGTGTTCTTTTTATTAGGTGCTCTGTCCTTGGAAACAGGCTGTAATTATTTCTCTTGCCTTCGTGGTCAGAATTTAACCTAAGCAACTTGAACTATGTGGGGTTGGGTGTTTCCAGGGCTGGATGAGAAAAGATAAAAGCAGAGAACTCTAGACTTTGGTATTTAGTGTAGTACGTATGTAGCATCTATGTTAAGAAATGGTGTTTAAGATTTGAAAGCTTTTTTTTTTTTATTTTTTATGGTTTTTGTTTTTGTCAGTTGTGGGGCTTGAACTCTGGGCTTGGATGCTGTCCCCGCGCTCTTCAGCTCAGGGTGAGCACTCTACCACTTGAGCCACAGTGCCACTTCTGGTTTTCTAGTGGTTTATTGGAGATAAGAGTCTCATGGACTTTCCTGCCCCGGCTGGCTTTGAACTGTGATCCTCAGATCTCAGCCTCCTGAGGAGCTAGGATTACAGGCATGAGCCACCAGCGCCCAGCTGAGATTTGAAAGTTTTTAAGTAAGAAAGGAGATTTCGAAAGTGTATGTGGGTCTAGACTTAATATACTTTGTGTATGATATTTTTTCTGCCACTAGAAGGAATCAGAACTGTATACTCACAGTTTCAAATTAGAGAACTGATGTTCCATTTTAGAGCCATTTCACAAAATAGTGATGGCTGGGGGGAAGTCCCTGGTAAATTGCCTCAGACAAAAAGCACCTGAGTATGATCTCAGAGCCAAAGGGTATTTTCTTTGAAGTTTGCATTCCACTCACAGATTTAATTGTGTATGTTGTTTTATGAGTGAGAAGACACAGGTTTTAGCTGCTGATTTGGAAGTGGACAGTCGGAAAGAGGAGATGTGACCCTTCCTCCTCAAAAAGCATTGACCACAGTGCTTAGAAAGCTGGAGGTACATAACTAAGCCATGCCAGTGCTGCAGATTGCCAATGCCCCTCAAGTTTCAGTATCTTCGGTACCATTGTGACTGCTTGCTGCTGCCAAGATAAATATTTTCTGCTGATAGGAACAGGGAAGTGAGTTTGTGTCCCAAATCCCACCCCCAAATAATAAAACCATCAATCTCCTAGCCATCCTCCAAGCTTTTAGTTACTCTGACTCCCTTCAAGATACTTCACTGTGGGATACTTCTGTAGGGATTGCTTAGTCAGATTGGAAAAACTCTTAATTGTATTTTTGAAATGTAATATATCTTCATTCACTGGGCAAGGATGCTTGTTTACCTATTTAAAACTTACCAGAAAGACTATACAATTATAAAGGCAAGGAAAAAAGATTTATAAATATAGGGATGTCACTTTCCCACATCAAAGGAAAATTGGGCATGTCACACCTTCTGCTAGAATATAAACCTTAACATAACTTTTGGGTGACGGAAGCTTCTCAACTCCTTGGTGTACAGAACATTTTTATTTGCTAGAGTAGTGGCATCACTAGATAAGTTAACAACCTAGGCAACTTTACTACATGGAAATTCCATTAGTATTAGATATTATAAGGCAAATTTTCACTAGTTGATCGTCTTTCCCCTTAAAGGATTGGCAGAAGCCCAAAGTTTCCTTAAGTATCACTTATATCACTTGCTTAAGAAGCTACTGATGCTTGGTGGCTAACAGAAATCACTGCTGTGGATCTGTTGAGTACAGACAGCAAGAGGATCATTTTAAAGAGAACATAAACGAAAGCTCGTTTCATAAGCAAAGTTCTTAAAATTATGTTTGGTCTTGGGAGAAACAAAATAGTTAAAACAACAAAATAGTTCAGTCTTACTGATGGTAGTGATGGATGGATCAAGATGTATAGTGCATAAATGTTTTACCTACCCCATTAAAAAAATTCTTTAGTGTTATTGTAAAGGTGATACATGGAGCAGTTACAATTACATATGTCAGATAAAGAGTATATTTCTTTTTGAACAATATCACCCCTTCCCTCACTCTCTCCCAGTTTTTCCCTCCTGTCCCCATCCACAAGTTGTATAGTTCATGTTCAACATAGTGTCTGGTGAGTATCACTTCTGCATTTGTTTACCCTTTGTCCCACCATTTTTGTGCTTCCCTTAGCCTCCCAAAGACAGATAAACAAGCAAAGAAGACAAAAGGAAATGAAAACAAAAACAGTAGCAGCAAAGAAAAAACCCTCTTGTTTCCATTTCCTGGGGTTCATTTCAATAAATATTATTTTATATGATCAGATACACATAACTATTGTACCTGCTACACTTTTTTATATTAGTATCAATTCATTGCACAAAGGAGTTTCAGTTTGACATTTCATATGTGCAAATGGTATGCCGTGATCAAACTCAACCCTTCTTCACTTTTCCTCAGCCTTCCAATGGAGTTTCAGCAAACTTGCTGTGTTCCATTTTCACACACGTACATAAAGTATCTCGAATCATTTTCAAACTTATTTCCATTTGCTCTTCCCCATCTGTTAATTAATACCCACAGCCCAGATGAGACACACTTTAATGTTTTTGTAATTCTTTTTTAGTGTATGCTGATTGTTCTGATTAGTCTCCTGACATGTATATTTCATAAATGTTTAAACAGTATTTCAATCAGATTGACACTTGTGATTACTCTTACTTGTGTGTCGTATCTTTTTAAAGAAAGATTTTTCCCAGGAGGCTTTGTTTCATTCTCAGTGGCTTCCTATGTACAAGTTTCCTGACTTTTGATAATGGCTGAGGAGGACTACCTGCTTTCAGCTGTTAATCTGGCCCTTACCACATGTGGATTGACTTCCACACAGGGGTCACCTCTACCATTTTCAGATTTGTCATGAAAAGCCATTGGTGAAATGGACATTCGATAGACGTTGCATTAGACCTTCCAAACCTCAAGGGCTGGGGAATGCCACACAAACAAGGGATAAAGCTCCGAAATGGCACTGGGTCAGAAATAACACTACCTCCTGACAGCAGGAAAATTCTTTTCAGTGGAAAAACTAACAAGACACACTTACCTGGAGTTTGTTGCGTAACACATAGGAACTATTTTTTTCCCCCAAATGCACTTACTCTCTGACCTCTTGTTCTTCAGAAATGCCAGGTACTAAAGCTGAAGATGAAGTGGATTTTCTGAGTCCGACAAGAGCAAGTTCAGTTTCTGAAGAGGCAACTGTTGGGAATGGAGCTGCTGCCCCTCAGATGAAACCAGGCCCGGAGTCCCCGACGGTGAGTCTGGCAGTGTCTGGTTGAGCACATAGCATGTTTCCCTTGCTCTGCTCCTCTGATTTATGGCCTTGGTTTTGTTACACGGTGAGGGGTACAACAGTACTTTTCCCCTTGTCTCTTGTGGGTGGTGTGAAGCACACAGCAGGATTTTGGACTGTGTTCTTGTGCATGAGAGCATAGTGAAAAATGTTCTACATGGACGTAAGGCCTTGACATGTGTTAACCTGTAAAGTGTCCCACAGTGAGAACTACCACAAAAGGGCATGTGTAAGCTTTGGTTCACCTGACTTCTTTCTTTCAAATAGAAAGTGATAGCACCCAAAATAAGATTTAGTTTATTCTATAGCTAAGGAAAATTAATCTTAAATGTGAAACTTCATTTTTTAGTGAAACTGAAATGTTCATGGACAGCTTATTAGGATATAATTCACGTACTATAAAATTCACCCATTCAAATATAACATGTTCAGTGGTATTCAATATATTTACAGAGTTATGAACTCAGGGCCTCTCTATCTGTTGAACCAATCACCCAGCTCCTTTGGCGTAGTTATTTTTTCAGATAGTCTCACCATTCTTGGTTGGGCTGGTTTCAGAACCCCCCTCATGAGTGAGGTCATAACTGTGCACCACTGATAGAGTAAGGCCAGTTGACTGGTAGAGATGGTAATCTCACTCACTTTTTTTCCCAGAGTATCATTGAACCTTGATCCTCCTGTTCTTTGTCTCCCAAGTAACTGATAGCAGGCATGAGTCACTGTGTCCATTCTACAACTTGTTATAAATGAAATTATACACTTTATAGTCTTTTATTTTTGTTACTAAATTCATTTGCTTAGCAGTACTGCACCTTTTCATCGCTACGTAATATTTCATTCTGTTGTACATTAAGATTGTTTTCACTATTTTGGTTGTTAAACATAATATTGCTTATTGGGCAATATTATATGTCTTCATGTACCTATGAATATGAGACAGTTTATGGCTGGGGGTTTAGCCCAGTGGAAGGGCGCCCGCCCGGCGCGTGCAAGGCCCTGGGTTCGGTCCTCAGCCCTGGAAAAAAAGAAAAAAAAAAAAGACAGTTTATGCTGGGTATATAGTAATTCCACATTTACTATTTCAGTGTGTCTTTGAAAATATCTTCTCAGTCTTGAGATTATATGGTTTATGCTACAAATCTAAGGGAAATCTGAGAGAACTTAGATTTTATGCTGGTCCAAGAGAAGCCTATAGAAAGCTGAATTCCAGTTTGAGCTAACGGGGTCATAGTGGCGTGTGAAAAGACAGTAATTATTGGCAGGACCTGAGAGTGTGCTGTGTTTGCACACATTGGAGGGCTCCAGGGTGTTTTCTCTTCAAGTTCTCACAGTAGGTAAGCAGAATTCTACCTTCACACATTGTATGAGTGACAAATGGCCTCATTTTATTGGAGTGTAGCTGTCTGAAGGTGCTCCCATCCTAACCTGCCCCTGTTTCAGATCCATCCATGACTGATATTGGGTGGGAACTGGTCTTAGCCGGAAGTTCTCAGAAAAATGTTGCTTTTGCCCCCAGGAAAAGAAGAGAGCAAGCATACCTGCATGGGTGCACATGTGTTTGTTCCAGAAGCTCACATCCTTAACTTCAATTGCCTGTTTCTTAGCCCTTGATCTTAATCTTGTGGTACTTTATGAGTTCTGTCTAAGGCTTGGCCCTAGACCCGTTGCTAGTCTAATGAAGGTTATCACTGCTATTGTCTCTTGCCTACCATAAGTAGGAACAAAAATTAAACCCTTTAATTCTCAGTCCCTTCATCTTCTCATTTTCCCTGAAATTTTTAGTGTTGGCCAGCATGGTTCAGTTCCAGGTAAAAGAAAAGGTAGGCCCTGATGAGCGTGCTCAGGTGGAAGAAGCACGCATCTGTCCTATCATGTACCATGGTTTCATGGACCCGACAGGGACGGGAACCTGCTTTAGAGAGTAAACACACTAAAAGTATGGCTCAAAGGGAACTAGGCAGTATCAAGATTAATTTTTGTTGCACTCTCAGAATGAACACACGTACGTGTTAGCTGCTGCATATTTCTTGAAATTGCCGAGTTTTAAATTAAGAGTTCAGGAGGCAAAGCCCTTAAAGTACACATAGTAAAGTTCATTCACCTCGATCATCATTTTATTGTGGTGATTATTGCAGAGTTTTAATAGCAGTTACAATAATCAACACTGTTTTACATACTTTACAGGTCTCCGAGTTTTCAGATTACCTTTTGTTGCCTTCCCCCTACCCTTAATGCATTAGTATACATCAAGTTGATATTACTCAATTTGATGACTTCAGATTTTCATATTCTGCTCACTCATTTAATGAGTAGATGGTTCAGATTCAGTTCCTGCTTCTTGGACATATGTTACAAAAATCTCAGCACAGGACCACAAAATAATGGAGCTTGTGGGATGGTAGGAGGAAAACAATGGAGGGGGTAACAATCCTCAATAGGAAGTGTACTCATTACCTCACTCATGTAACTGTAACCCTCTGTATAGCATCTTTACAATAAAAAAAAAGAAATTATAAACTAAAAAAAATAATGGAGCTTGTTTTGTTTCTGAGACCTTTAAAGTTGGAAGGAACCTTAAATATTATCTAAGGCCAGCCTAGGAGAAGGATTCAGGGCAGTTACACACTTTGTCTTGTTTATGGCTAGTTAACTGCCAGGTGGGGGAGAACCCAACTCCTGTGCTAGTAAGGCTTCCATAATACTGCTGTTTGCTCAGGAGTCATTCTGAGGACACACGCCAGAGGTCAAACCCACTGGGCCTTTTTAGGGTGAGTTTTTGCTTTTTGAATAAGTGTTTTGGAATGATTTATAAACGCACTAAGATTTTATATCTATGCATTACACCCCATACTTGGTCACCTTTTGAGAAATTTCTTTGGCCACTTTAAGATCTAAGTGGATTCATTTAAAAATAAATTTTATGTTCTTATAATTTCATTTGATTTGTTCAACTGCAGCTAAAAATTAAAATGGTACTCATCAAAAACGCTTATTTCTTGATACAGGGATTAGTAGGCTTTTTCTAGATCCGCCTTTTATTTCCTTAAGAATTCTGTGAAAAGGTATAGAAATACATGCCAAATAGCACCAGTAGGTGACACTGAATTTGTTCATCCAAAATAAAAAGCTCTTGGCACCGTTCACTTTGAGGATTTCTATCATGGATAGGGAACATTTTCAGACCCCTGCTTCCATGATGCCCCCTGTGCTGTAACCTAGCATTTCTATGTGTCATGGGGGTCTTTTCTCGGCAAGATACGGCCAAGTTCATTAGGAAACAGCCTGTTCCCTGGCGTATCTGCTCTTTGAGGTATCTCTGAAGTAATGCTTTTTCCAACTGTTCATTGCATTAGGTTATTAGCCATATGGAACAGTTAATCCTGCAGGCCAGTGTATCTTGTCAGGGCGCCCACGGACAGAGCAGCCAAACACTCAAGAATAACTACAGAACCCCATATGTTGGGTATTAGGTTACTGGGAAAGTTACTCTTCATTTAACATATTCTTCATTTAACATTTTCTTCCCAATCAAGAAAACATTTTCAATCAGAACCACAATCCCCCTCCCCACCCCACTTAAAAAATAATTATGCAACTAAACCATAAATAAATTTGAGTTTCCATTCTTAGTTATTTTTAAAATATTAACATTTGTGTCTTCAGAGCATGATCATTGGAGCATTGTTCTTGGACTGCCTTCATTTTACTTACTGTCATCTTCAGTTCCCTGTCCTTGTATTATTTTTTAATGGGGACATTATTTATTTTCTTGTATCTCAAGGGGACGAGCTTGCTTTTCCATCCTTAGCATAAGAGTCTGGTTAAAAACCACTGTGCTTTCTGTGGCTGATCATGCTCCACAGTAATGGGAAACTGTGACAGTTGCTAATTACTTGCTAACCTACCTGAAATGCTGTAGTGCTGACGTTCAGAATGGCTTTTATGGTCTCACTTTTAAAAGTATATCTGTTGTCCTGTTTATATCTGTAGTTTTGTGGTCTGTGAGTCACTTATGAAAACACAAATTGGCCTCAGAATCACCAGTGAGCTTCTCTGTACACATTTGGTATTTAAGAGAACCAGACCCCTTATTTGTTCCTTTTGGAGCCAAAACTCCAGCTAGCATCAACCACAAGAAAACTTATTCCTCAGCCTTTTCATGTAAGTCTTTCAGAGACTTAAGTTTCCTGAAAATGGAGAGTTTCCAGGAAATTTCCAATGGCTTCTTCTGCAGGGTTTCATTACAGTTGCAGAAAAGGCATACCTCAGAGAACCTCAGATTATAAAGTCACAATTGGTATGAAAGGATGAAGCGTATGGAAAGGATATAAGTTAGTGACCTGACTTTGCACTTATAAGTGATCACAAGAAAGTTCCTTACCTTTTCTGGCCTTTATTTTCTCCTGTATATACAATAGGTATCTCTTAAGATTTATTCCAGCTCTTGGGTGTCTGAAATGGTTGGCATAAATGTTGGGGTCTGTCTTCTGTGTTGGGTCAGAAGGACAATCTTGAAGGATTAAAAAAAAATTAGATTTTTGGGGCTGGGAAGGTGGCTCAGTGGTAGAGTGCTTGCCTTGCATGCATGAGGTCCTGGGTTTGATTCCTCAGCACCACATAAGCAAAAAGAAAAAAGCCGGAAGTGGCACTGTGGCTCAAGTGGTAGAGCGCTAGCCTTGAGCTGAAGAGCCGAGGGACAGCGCCTAGGCCCAGAGTACAGGCCCCATGACCGGACTCCCCCCCCCCAAAAAATAGATTTTTCTTTTGCCAATCAAATTTGTCAATGATGACTTTTTCCTTCAGTGTTTTTAAACAATCCAATGTTTTCATTGGTAGCACTGCTGACTCTTAGGTAGTGTGTGCTTTTTGGAGGAAACATCTATCCTACCAAGCTCCTTCCCCCATCACAGGACTAAAAGGTAGAATAGGAGAATCATTGTTCTTTGTATTCGTGTTGTCCTGTCTCATTTTTCTTTTGCTCACTTTTATCCTGTTATATTGACAGCCAATGAAAGTAGCTCAATGTAATGGGAAAATTATGGATCTTAGCAGATGTAGGTGTTTTCTTTTTGTGTGTGTGTGTGCTGGTAGTGGTGTTTGAACTCAGGGCCTTAGGCTTTCACTTGGCTTTTCTGCTCATGGATGACACCAGAGCCCATGTATGTAGACTTTGCTTTTTGGGTAATAGTCTCTTATTCTAAAGATCTCATGAGATTTCCTCCCCACCTCTCCTCCCCATTCCAACCTTGTAAGGCCAGAAATTGTGGGAATTTCCAGACAGACTCATCATTGGGAGAAGGATGGAGAGAGCATCTGTATGTCCATGCCTATGTCCCTTCTCTTTAGGCCCTAGAACAAAGACTTGGGCAATAAATCATCCTGTTGAATTGTGTTCCCATCTTCTGAGAGATGTTAACCTTGTGTATTTGAGAAATTAAATGGAGCCTTCAATTTACAAGTGTCTACTGTTTTGCATGCAGAACATAGTAATCAAAGCCAAGGGGGACTCCACCTAGGTAAATGAATAATATGTAGCTGTCCTGCACGTAGACTTGTTGGGAGAAACAAGGAAGTGGACTAGGAGTTGACATCTCCGTCATAGGGAGCCAGGGGAAGAATTGACTTTGTTCAGGCCTATCTATATCATATCTCTTCTCCTGTTGACACCATGGCATTATAGCACCAGGCATGAAGTGAACTCTGCTGAGCTATTTCACTAAAGGGATTCCTGTAGACAACACTGCTTTCCCTTGAAACAGGGAGTCAGTCTTTTCATTCCAGTTCTAGGAAGTGATGCATGTGTCATTATTACTTTGCCATGCAACAGTTCCTGTCAATATTGCCCATGTACACAGCGTAATAGGCTATGTTCCTCCTTAGGAGTCATTAGGTTTCCCTAATGGAATGATGGAAGAAGGGAAATAGAGCTCTGGCCCTTTTCTCTCATTAGTGCTGAAAACTGGTACTGTGTCTGCTTCACATCAAGCCCAATGAATTATTTTTCTTCTTATCCAAACTGGCTTTTTACCTCCTTGTGTCAGTAAAAGGATTTCAGATGCATGTAGCTTTCATGTGATTGCCATTTCATTTGAATGCATCAAAAGGAATCCCTAACTGGGAACTTGTGTAGCTCACACCTGTAACCTTTAGCTACTCAGGAGGCTGAGATCTGAGGATCATGGTTCAAAGCCAACCCAGGCATGAAAGTCTCTGAGACCCTTATCTCCATTTAACAACAAAAAGTCGGAAATAGAGCTGTGCTCAGGTTGTAGTGAGCAAGCTCAAACAAAAAAAAGCTCAGAGATAGCGCATAGGCCCCAAGTTCAAGCCCTAGGATTGGCACACACACACACACACACACACACACACACACACAAATCTGTACTAAATACCTTTTCAAGATTGGGATGTAGTATGTGCACAATGCTCTTAGGTTTGCTTTTTGGTTCAAAGATCATAACCTTTAGATTGTGAGACAAAAAGTTCATTATTGACATAACCCGTCTCCTATTCCTGCAGCCCTGCAAGCTTCTGCAGAATTACTACAAGTTTTTTCTGTCCAGCTTGCCCATGCTGAATCCTACCCTTTATTCATGTAGAAGCAACCTTATTCATCTGACTAGCTTGCAAACTCTTACGGCATTTGTGTTTGGTTGTCTTTGCATCAGTGCAAAGGTAGTGATATAAGTACACAGTTTGGAAGGGCGGTCAGTTTCCATTTGGTCGAGTTTTCTTTGCATTTTTTCAGAAATTCACCATCTTGAGTTTACCATCTTGGCCACATGGTGGGTTAAGGGTTTGGTCTCATCTGATCCTTAACCTTCTACTCCACCCACTTCTGCAGCCTCCCCCACGAGGTGCCCCCATTTTGTGGTCTCCTCTGTGAGGTGCACCCCCTATTTGTGGCCTCCCCAGTGAGGGCCCCCTCTGTTTTGAGGCCTCCTCCACAAAGCGCCCCCTCTTTTTGGCCTCCCCCCCTCCTCTGTGGCCTCTCCTGCAAGGCCTCTTCCCCTGTGGGACCTCTCCTCTGCCTTTGTAGTGGGGGTGGAACCTGAAGCTCCATGTGTGCCAGAAGCAATGCACTCTTGCTGTCAAAATCTTTAGCTTTCTCTAGCATTGGCCACGTGGCGGATGTACCATCTTGGCATTGTGAGAGCTCAGTTGTTATTCCATGCCAACTCGATTTCGTGCCAATCTCAACTTCATTCTGTGTGTGTATGCCTATGTGTGTGTGTCTGTGTCTTGTTATCTGGCATTGTAATCAAGTTATTTGGCTTAAATTGTCTGGGGGCTTGAACCTAGAGGGGGGGGGGTCCCCAGGACCCAGCCTGCATCTCACGCTTCAGGTCACAAGCCAAAATGTTGTAGAAAAGAGAAAGGGAGAGATAGGGAAAGTTGGACATTATTGGCAGAGAGAGAGCAAAGAGAACCTGAGAATGACAAAAATTAGGCGCTCTGGCTTTCCAGGGAGCTCAGGAGGCATTTCAAAGGGGTTTCAAGGCTTGGGCGTGACTCACAGCACCCCATTCAATGTGTAGGAGAGTCAGTCTGGTGAGTGAAGGAGAGCTGACCAGGCAGAAGCAGCGTCCCCACTTCCCCCAGAGCACTCAAGCCCCCAAAACCAAGCAACCTCAGTCTGGAGGTGACTGGCCTTTCGGCTAAAGGCTGTAGGAATTCTCTGGCATGGTGCCACATCTGGACAGAGACTGAGCAACAGAGAACCGTAGAGAGTAGTCTCACTCACCAGAGTAGAGAAGTGGTGTGGACATGGATGTGAACGCCAGCAATGGTATTGGTGAAAAGTCTCACATGGTGTCTCCAGGCAGTTTGGTTCACAGAAAAGGGGTGGTTAGGAAATTCTAGCTTTTCCAACTCAAAAACCCCATCCGAGTCACAGCACCGTATGTAGGTATGTTAAATAGGTAGGTTTTATTAGGTAGCCGATGAAGAGAACACCACATGCTATTCAGGCAGGAAAAGAAGTTTATTTACCGAACTGCTGCACCTCCCCCCCGCCCCATGCTTGGTGGAGAGGCATGGGTGAAAAAAGGGAGGGGGGGTGACCCACCCCTGGGCCAGGACTTATCTAGGCCAGGCACAGGAAGAGGTATGGCCAGGTGGGGGAAAGATGTGGCCACATTGGATCTGGTTGTGACCTCAGGGTCTGGGACCCTTCTAAGGTCAGATGGGAGGCATGTGACCAGAGGTGGCCCAGGATGTGACCTAGCAGGAGGAGAAGGTGACTGCTTCCAGGTCTGCCAGTTACCTAGGTAACAGATACTGGGCGGAAACTTAGCCAAGGGGTAGGGAGGTGTCCCTGTGCAGACCTTACAAGGACAACTTCCGGTAGTCTGTGGCAGAGCTGCAGGACAGGTGGATAGAAACCCTGCTGTATGTCATTCCAAGCATCCAGTAGGATCCTGAAACCCCCCCCCCCCCACACACACACCCAGTGGATATAGATGGACTTTAGGAACCATTGCTGGATTTGCACAATAGAATCCACTAGTCTCCAAATCGCTTTGATAATGGATGGGTGGGTCCTCCCAGTCTAATAGAGCTAGAGGAGGAACAGGCCCATTTCTCCTTTTACTAAGGTTTTTAAATTTTTTTATTATTTTTTATTTTTTAATGGAGGCATCATGGATGTTGATAGCATTTGAGGGAGCTTAAAGCCCCCACAGCTTTTCATAAATGGGGAAGAGCATTGTGACCGGATTGAGAGCAACAACCCTGTTGTAGATGCAACAACCAGATGTCAAGGGGGCTTGTGTGGCTTCAACAGCAGACTTCTGCAAGGAGAGGTGGAGAAAAGTCGGCAAAAGAGACAGAGTGCTCAGCTTCTCCCAGAATCAGTCATTCAGAGCCAAATGCTCTTTGTCCCAATAGGTCATGCTGGTATTTTCAGCCTTCTGGAAAGGGATTGTTTCAGGGACATCTTAAGTTCAGTCCAAATTAGGTACTTGGGTATTGGCCAGGAAAAAAAAAATCTATAAATATCTATCTTTTCTTCTTTCCCTTTGCCTCAGATGGAGAGTCTCCTGCCCACACCTCTCACTCAAAGCTGTAACTCTTCTTTGTTTCCAGTCCTTCCCTGGCTTTTTAAAGAGCCACTTCTTTGTTAAACAGCTTGGTGTTCAGGTACCCTTTGAAACTCCTCTAGTCTTGGCTTTGGAGAGACACTTGTCTTCTCCATTTACTAGAGGACAGAAAGTTTAAACTTCCCTTCTTTGTGCTTTCTTGTCTCATAGTTGAGCACATATCCAGAGGGAGCATGTTGGTCTGTCTCAGCAAGTGTTTTGTTCTGTCAGTGCTGACCTGAGTCAAACTTAAAATTACTTGGTTTTTATTTTATGTGAACCCATGTAGGCTGACTATGTAATGATTTTCATAAAGCGAAAACATTGTAGAACTAATTCTATACTCATGCCTCAAGTACTATACAGATATTCCCCATAATCGGTCCATTTACTATTTGTGCTTGTTACTTTTGTCCCCATTTTAAGATGAGAAACTGAGGATTAGAGGTTCATATCACTTGGTCAAGGTTATCTGGCTCCAGAGTTCTTGATAGGTTAAGTCATTAAGCTGCTAGCCTTCCCTTCACTTCCTTGCATGCTGATGATGAGACAGAAGGATCATTCCCCTTCTTTAAGTGTATTAACAACCCTTCCTAAGTAAATTCTCACAGCCTAAGTCTGAGGTAAACAAAGTTTTATTGCACTTTAAGATTTTTCCAGAACATTTGGAATATCTATCCTAATTGAATAAAATTATCCAGATATAGACTCCAAACACTAGTCTCCAAGTGACCATCTGCCCAGGTGAACCTGACAGCAGTACTGTCAGGTCTATCATGAAGGGTTTTCTCCGTATCCCCTCCTCTTGTCCCTTGGATAGTTGATAGAAGAGCATTTTGTACGAATAGTTGGTTTTTGTTTTGAAAGCAGGACTATACAGTGGTATGTATTTGCCTGTAGAGACGAGGTGCATCTTCCATGCAAAGTTGAATCATTTTCTGGCTCATCTGATGGAACAACTAACTAGGCCAGCTAATGCTATTCTTTTTTTCTGTGAAGAGAAGAATGAGAACAAATGATTTTCTAAAGTAATACATGCTTGTTTCATGGGATTTAAATTTTTCCTAAGTTTTCATGTCTCACTGGAACTTTTTTTTTATCTTTTTTATTTATTTTTTTGGTCAGTCATGGGGCTTGAACTTGGGGTTTGGGCACTGTTCTTGAGCTCTTCAGCTCAAGGTAAGCACTCTACCATTTGAGCCACAGTGCCACTTCTGGTTTTCTGGTGGTTCATTAGAGATAAGAGTCTCATGGACTCTTCTTGCCTGGGCTGGCTTTGAACCACTATCCTCAGATTCTGAGTAGCTAGGATTACAGGCGTGAGCTACCGGCACCTGGCTTTTTAAAAAAAATCCTTTTAAACCATAACTTTTTTGTTGCTTACTTCACGTGTGTGGCTTACTGGGTTTGGACTCAGGGCCTCACACACTTGCTGTAGAAGTGCTCTACCACTTGGGCCATGTTCCTGGACCTTTTTCTCAGATAGGACCTGTTTTGTTTTTGCCCAGGGATGGCCTTGATCCATGTCTCCTCCTCTATTTCAAACACAGCTGGAGTTTCAGGCCTGTGCCATCCTTCTTCCAGGCTCATTTGTTGAGATCAACGTACAATACATTTTTTGTTTTGTTTTTTTTTGGTCTGGGCTGGACTTGAACTATGATCCTCCTATTTCTACCTCTCAAGTGACTGGAATTATAGATGTGTACCACCCTGCCTGACCTTAGGTTGTTTACCTTTCTGTATTAAAATGGACAGTTTTTTCTTCTCTTTCATCATTATTTCATAATTAAATTTGTGAATTAGGGTGTGGTTGCAGTGGTGCACGAGAAGATGATCTGTCAGTCATCTGGCCTTTGTATATTCCATACTGTTTTTGGCTCTAGAGCAGAAAAATAAGGAAATGACTGTTGCTTTTAAGGAGCTCCTTGTGCTTGGTAGAGTCAGACTAACAGGACAGGACACCATAAAGTCAGTGCCTTGGAGTCTGCACACTGCAGAAGTACAAAGGGCAGAGAAAGCTGTATTAGGAAAGCAGGCTGTGAAGGGTGGACTTTGATGAAGGTAGACAGACAAGAGGGAATCCCAGTAACTCTAGTAGTCTAAGAGCCACTCACTTTGAAATAGGAAGAACCACACCCTAGTTTTGGAGCTTCGGTTACACCAACCTTTCATGTACTTACTTTGAAAAATAGTAGAAAATAAGATTGACTGAAGTTCATGCAGCAATAAGAAATTTTGGCAGAGGAGATTGGATTGAACGAAGCTAAAAACGTTAAAAACTTTTACATCCTTTTCTTGAATTAGAGCACAGATCAGATCACTTCTGTAGCAGCGGGGCAGGGGAGGGGGGTCTGAGTGGGGTCTGACCTCTGTGGCAAGGCATCATATACTTCTGCATATGCTTCTGTAACGTAGGCTGATGCTCCTTCAGCCTGGTGTCATAGTGCTTGTTCATGAGTCTGTCTTGGGACTGGACATCTTGCCCTCCCTCTGTCAGGCCCGGTGTTCATCAGCTACCTCTGCTCACGCTCTTAGTATGCCATGCCTACCTCTTCTCTCCTGTTTCTCGGCGTTAAACTCCCATTAAAGTAAATAATCTTCCTAATCACTGCAGCTGAAGATCCAAAGATTATTTTGCTAACAAGGCAGTCTTGGATTTTGTACAATTTCATTACTATATCTTTTCAAGGATCCAGCAGTAGCTCATGCATTTTTATTTTTTTAATCATATTTTATGGTACAAAACCTCTACAGTACACCCTTAAATATTTATTACCCGGATAAACGATTTTGGCTCACATTCATTACCTTGTTACTAATTGACCATTACATGCTAGTGATGAAAAAAATCCCATTGGGAAATTCTGGTCTGTTAATGTCCACGTGGTTTGCTTTGCCTCATTGTTTTATAGGAGGAGCGTTGTTATTTCGTAGCTGATTGTATGGAAAGGAAAGGAAGCTCCCTGTTGGCTCCTTCCCCCAAACACCCTTTGTCCATCCTGCTTGCCTGCTCTGGCTACTAGCAACCTTTCTCCATGCTGTCACCCATGCCTGCACTCAAGGCTTTCTCTGGTAGACTCTAAAGGACATTCATATCTGTTGCACAGCGATCACTTCATGTTAATGGTTCTTTTTCTCTCTTAAATGTTACTGAATTCTCCAAGGTAAGATTTTTTTATACCAGATTTGTAATCCTATAATAACCCTAATAAAAGGATATGCTGAAGATACTTACCTTTAAGGGGCACGTGTCTTAAGAGAAAATTTGAGAAAGTTGAGTGTATTGCTTCTGAGAGAGCATACATTTTCACCAGTGAAATAGTAGATATTTAAATACAGCACTTAATACCCGAGAGTTTCACCCAGCACTACCCTCATTCTCCCATGTCTGTGAAACAATTCACAGCAAAACCCACTTCTTTTCTTGGCTTTTCTCAGCAGTTGACATTACTTACCAGTCTTTCTATGAAGTACTTTGTTCTTTTAGTGTCTTTGCTGTCACCTCCATATCTTGATTTCCTAATCTGAATGCCTAATTCCAACTGTTCTTCTGAGTTCCAGGCTCGTACATTCCTTCACCTACTGACCCCTGTACCTCTTGGGTATCTCTGTGGTCCCTCAGATTCACTTACCATCTGTCTCTTGCTGCCACCTTGTAGGTAGTTCTGCAGAGACCTGGTCAGCCTCTACAATTTGCCTTCATCCCCTGACTTTACTTCTTAATGCCCAGGGTTTTGTCAGTGGTAAATACTTTTGGACCATCAGTTTGTTTTCTTGGTCTGTACTCAACACTTGAGTTCAAGCAACAGGCTTCTTTCATCTAACTGCCCTCCCACTAGTGTCCAGTTTTTAGTTGGTTATACAAATTGTTCCATGGGAAAATAGCAAAGGATATAAATTTATTTCAGTTGACTCGTTGGGAAATATTAGTAGTGGTTTTAAGAATAAGAAATTTTGGAGAAGCATGCCCCTTTTTACTGTTAATACCTAAGGGGAAATGGGAAATACTGTTGGCTTTCATTACTTTGCTAAAATAAAAGCTTACACCTACCTGTTTTTATGAAATTCATAAGATTTACACATACAGGAAGAAATTCTTGTGTCCTTTCATTATGAAAGAAACATTGGAGTTGCTTTTGTTTTCATTTATCGGCACTTTTGTTTTTATTTGTGGCACATGCACTACAGGCAAGCTACACCATGCCTGGTCACTTCATAGAAATTTGTGTGTGTGTGTGTGTGTGTGTGTGTGTGTGTGTGTGTGTGTAAGTGTAAGTACTTGATGGATGGGAGGTAGTCAGTAAATGCTGTTTTATAATCTTGCATTGGAAGACTTGCTATAGATTGAAGTGTCCTAACAGTGTCACCAGTTGACAATGATTCTCCCTTTCTGTTCTTTTCTCTTCTCCCCCCCCCCCCGCCCCTCTGTCTCTGTCTCTTTCTCTCTGAGGTTTGAGCCCAGGCAGACACTCTTAACACCTTAACCACACCCACAGCCTGTTTTGCTTATTTGCTTTGTTTTTTTTTTTTTTTGCCGGTCATGGGGCCTGAACTCTGGGTCTGGGCACTGTCCCTCAGCTCTTCAGCTCAAGGCTAGTGCTCTACCACTGGAGCCATGGCGCCACTTCCAGCTTTTTCTGTTTATGTGGTGATGAGGAATCGAGCCCAGGGCCTCATGCTTGCAAGGCATGCACTCTACCGCTGAGCCACCTTCCCAGCCCCTGCTTTGTTTTTTTTTTTGCCAGTACTGGGGCCTGACCTTAGGGTCCTTTAGCATTTTCACTCAAGGCTGGTGCTATGACTTGAACCACAGTTTACTTCTGGATTTTTGGTGGTTAATTGAAGATAAGAGTCTGATGGGCTTTCCTGCCTGGGCTAGCCTCAAAGTGGGATCCTTAGATTTCATCAACCTCTTGAGTAGCTAGGATTACAGGTGTGAGTCACCAGTGCCTGGCAGCTTTAGTTATTTTTTAGATAGTGTCTCACATTTTTTGCCTAGGTTGGTCTGGAGGTGATCCTCTCACGTATACCTCCAACATTACTGAGATTGCATGCTCCAGCTCTGTTGTTGAGATGAAGGTCTCACTAACTTTCTGCTGAGGCTGCCCTTGAACCTCAATCTTCTTGATATCTACCACCCGAGTCACTGAGATTATAGGCATGAAGTACCACTGCCAGTCTCTCCCTCCTTCACAAATCTGTTCGTAATTTTAGTAAAAGTTAACATTTGTTGTGTTTGTTCCATAAGGTGTATTTCTGGTAAAGAGTGCAAGTTTATAAAGTGACTTTGTTCTTAGATTTTTCCATCTTATTTCTGTTCTTGTAATGATTGCTTTTGTTGTCAAAGTGTTGCTGTCAGCTAAATTGCTTCATGCTTTCTTCCTGAAAGGGCCATGAAGGGTTAAAGCAAAGGAGCTGCTGGCTGCTACCACTGTTTTCCTCTTTTTCCCTTGGGAGAATTCCGGGTCCGAGTCAGTGGAGATGGCAAAGGGAAGGGCAGGCCTCCTTCTCCGGACAGCAGTACCCAAAACCCCTCCATGGCAATGTCAGAGGAGGTTGCAGGGAGGAGTCGGACCCTCACAGCCCTTCTGTAAGCCAGTCGTCTCTTCTTGAAGGAATTTGTGCTGAGCAAAATGAGACTTAATCATGTGCAGGCTAAAATGTCTATCTGTATTCGAATAAATTTTGTCACCAACAAAGGCATGATTCTAGGTGACATGCTCTTTTCAAGTGAGAGCATAGATGAATTCTTGCCTGTGAAAACCTTCCCTTCCTTCCTGTTTTGTGTAAAGACTGAGTGGAAAAACCTAAAAGCAGCAGTGATTTCTACACTGTGTGTCTTCTGTAAGTTTTGAGAGAATATCTTGAATCTCGCTTTTATGTCAGGGAACAGAGATTTCTAAGTGTCTGGCTGGCAGTGTATAGTATTGGAGCAGGAAAATCTTTGTGTTGTGATATAGCTTGAACCCTTCCATTTTCAGTTCTAGGAATTTACGACCACAGAGTCACAGGAACATGTTCCAAGTTGATGTGAGCTATAGACAGTGGCACATCAGGGAAAAGAGGAGACCCTTGGGTTTCACTTTAATACCTTGTGTTCCCTGCAGAGACTAAATTGATCTTTGGCCAATCCCCAGTCACATGCTGTTGCTTATGTTCATTGGGGGTTTCAGGAAAACCATTTAGTAACTGGATCCTGCCTAATACCCCCTTAATTTATGCTCCCCACCTCTTCCACTTTTTTTAGGGGGGTGGGGTTACGGGGGGGGTCAGCATGTTCTTTCCACTAGGTGGCATCCTAATTCAGAAACTTGGCTGTGGGACTTGAGATGGGCTTCTGTTCTACCTGGAACCAAAGAAGCTGACCTCACAGTGTTGACCTAAAAGAACATCTAAATAAGTGGGTAAGGTATTCAACCTTGTAGTTAATTAAAGAAGGGGAAATATTACCAACCTCCTCCAAATCTGTAACTCTCAGCTCTGGTTTAGATATGAAATGATTGGTTGCTGTGTTTCAAAACCATAACAAAGTAACTGTTCTTGGTTCCAGATGTTTTCGATAAAAACTTGGAATTGTTACATCAGCAGGAAAAGCACAGAACTGCAGACTCTGTCTTCTGCTGGCTTTCTGAGCAGGTCCAGAGAAAAAACAGACTTTTCCCACCCAAAGTACTTATTCTCCAACATGGAACAGATTACACATGGATAATTTTTAATTGTCCTTTTAATTATGCTTATGTGTGAAGAAAAGGTAGACTCCCCCCCCCCCCAGTATCATACAAAGCCAGTTCTAGGTTAATCTAAGAGAGTTACATTGTTTTTTAAACATATGTGTATCTTGGTTGTATAAACTTTCCCAGAACAGAGACCTTGTTTTCTTATTGCTTCTGTTTGCCTCTTCAGTAAGGGACAAAATATCTTTTCAACTGATACAGATTATCTGTAGTAAATCACTATTTGGATGAGGTTAGGATAGAAAGGTTTTATGGGAATTAAAGTATCTCTGATCCCTAGAGAAGTCCCTGAGAACTTGGGAAGCAGGAAACACTTGGTTCTAATTAGGAGAGAAGGGAGGGGCAGTAAGGAGCAGAGGATGTTGAGGACAGAGGGGAGGCAGCATTGTGCTTCACAGGGGAAGAAGGAAGAAAGCTAATATAGAAAATTTAATACATAGTCTTTTTTTTCCTGTACACTGAAGCCTGTAAGATCTTTCACTCATGCCCTAAATTACACAGTTTAGAAATCTTAATAAATCCCTGGCTAGGTTTCCATGAGTTTGGAAAGCCCAAGCAATAATTTTATTTATAACTTTAAAATCTATCTGAT
Source organism: Dipodomys ordii (assembly GCF_000151885.1). NCBI lineage: Eukaryota > Metazoa > Chordata > Mammalia > Rodentia > Heteromyidae > Dipodomys > Dipodomys ordii. The sequence goes on along the minus strand of NW_012267231.1, from coordinate 3,937,931 downwards.
TGCTTTGCTTCTACTGTTTTTGTTGTTTTGTTTTGTTTTGCTTGTTTAGCATCATCTCTGCTAACTCTCTGTATATGTTGGCACGTAGAGCCAGGCCTTGCTCACTGGTGGTACAGCCTGTAATGATGCACCAGTGAGGGACGGAGGAGTAGAAAGCCTTGTAGTTGGATGTAGCTGAGACTGTGATAACATTAATAGATACATAGAGGAGAACAATACTGCAGTCTTTGCTGGCTTTTTGTATTTATCTCCTTCAAGCGCAAGGAAATGGGGGCTCATCAGACCTTCTGTACTCCTTATTTATAGCTCCTAAAAAAAACACCTCTCACCAACTTTGCAATGTTGACAGAAATTGAGTTACCAAATCTCTTTTCTTCCTTTCTGATGCCGTATTTGAAACCCGACATTCACACTCTCCCAGTCTGCCTAAGGATTGCTCTGAACAGTTAGGAAAAATGTATGTCATTCTTTCTGGAAAAAGGAAGTTCTTTTTTGAGCGTTTTTCCCCCATCTCTTTTTCTTTAAAGCATATTTTTTTGCTTCTTTTCTACTCACTCATTTCTAGTCCAAGGATGAGAGTATCTGAAGTGAGTGGATGATGCTAGACTAGAACTGCCCCTCAGGATGTCGGATAGGGAGTAGACAGAAAGTTCCAGAATGGTAGCAAAGTAGGCAAATGAAATAACAGAGCCATACATAAGGGCTAGCTAATATGCCAAAAGCATTGATGGGGGAGAAAGTACCAACCTTTTTTTTACTTTTCTTACCCACAAGAATGTTAACACACACACACACACTTACATACATGCTTACACTTGATCATTTACTCCATACCTTTTCTTTCATTTTGTTTAAAGCCCCCGTCATTCTTTCCCCAGTCCCAATCCCAAAGCAAAAACTTAATTCTTAGTGAGTTCTAAACATTGCCAGACATTTTCATAGCCACTTCTGGGTCCTGGAGACACAATGCTGAAATACTTGGCGAACATTTTTCTCACATGAAATCATCAGTTTGCACGTGGCAGGGAGCTGCAAGTATGTACTTCCTTCAGTAGATTCAGTGTTCTATACGTACTGGAACTGTGTTGTACAGACTTGTGGTGTTTAAGATGACACCCCCTTCCTTTATTAGCATACCACTCTGACATCAAAGGGCTTGCATCTCCTAGCAATGCCTGACAGAGCCATTTTCCTAGGGAGCTGGGTGGGGAGGAGGAGCAGGAGGAAGCTAGTTGGAAAAGGAAGCCTTGTTTTTCTCCTCTTCGTCTGTAGATGAATCATGTTCCCACCACTGCAATTAGGTTTTCAAACCTCCAAGGCTGCGGGTGCAGAGCTGAAAGGGCAAGCAGTGACGTTCTTGAGAGAGAAGGAGAAGGGGGAGGAGGCTGGGGTGGGAGGGCTGGCGGGAGGAGGAGAGCAGCCAGAGGAGTGGTCTGTTTTTCCTTTTACTCTTAGATATTTTCAACTTAAATCAAAACCAAACCCGGGTCCAGCTGCCTGTTGAGCAAGAGACAGACTAACGACTCATTCTTTGAAAAAGCATCACCAGCTTTTTGTCTTTTTTTTCTTTCTTACTGTTTTATGGGGGAAAAAATTAGTAAAATTTCTCACATTATCTCTTGGAAATAGAATTGTTTCCTTTTTCTCCCCCCACCCCTTTGTCATCTTGGCAAAGTAAATACTGGATTTTTATTGCCTGCTTTGTTTTTTCTCCCCCCACGTTTCAACCACTATGCTTAGTCCGTTCAGTCTTGAGTTTTCTATTGGAGTTATCGTCAGCGATGGACACCGTCTGTACTTCTCCTCCTGCCGGGTTCTGGGCAACAGAGACCTTGGGGGAATCCATTGCTTATATTATGAATTATAAGATCGTCTCAGCACTCTGAAGTTGCCACGAAGTTCTCAGTCAGTTCAAGGAGTTGGATTCTACTTGTTTGCTTTTTAAATTTCTCTCTCTCTCTCTTTTTTGCCCCTGAGGGGTTTCTGGAAGGCAGAGCCCTCCTGCTCACTGTGAGAAAGTTGGAACTCTGACTTGCTTGATCACATTGGTCCCCAAGTTAACAGTGGGTATACTTCTTGCGTTTTCTCCCTCCTCTTCGTATCTGGACAAAATGTATGAACGGCACAAGAGGCGCTATAGCCTGTGTGACATCTCCAAGGTGGACAGAACGGTGGATGTGGTGCTGCTGAAGGTAAGGGGCAGGCCTCATCTTGTCTGACTCTGGCTGTTCGCTTCCTTTCAGTCCAGTAGTGGTATACCTTGGCCTTCCCATACTGGGAGGAAGTCTGAGGAAAGCTGGGCCAACAGTCATGGTTAGAGGGCATGGGGGTGATCTGAAGGTCCTTTAAAGCAACATCTGAACGGAGATAGCAAGTGTTTGAGAATAAGCAGTGTGTTTTTACTTTTAGGTAGAGTCTGGTGTTCAGGAGAATGTCATAGTTTTGAAAAGCACAAAGAGAGAAATGACCTTCAGACTTGCTCTTTCACGGAGTCTCTGTCTGTGGCTCTTGTCCCTACCCTCCCTCCCTCTCCCCATCTGTCTGTCTGGGTCTCTTTTCTCAGTCTGTCTGCTTTTTCTCTTCGTTCTTCTCGCTGTCAGTCCTTTCTGCGTTGTCCCACTGCTGTCTCTCTCTCACTTTTTCGGGGCCTACATTTATTTCCTTAGGAAGGGTTTTCTGTAAAGCTATTCCTTAATGTGGCGTAGCTGCCCTCTGGCTTGTTTGGCTGCTTTTCAGTTATGCCATCTGACTGTTGATATAGCTGTATTTGTTTGTTTTCCCAGCATTAGCCATGTTGGGTGTGTGAAATCTGGATAGCTGATAGCTCAAAGAAGACATCCTTGTCTCTAAAATTAGTCTGAACTTCTCTAGTCAGGAAGATGGGAGTCTGGGAATGTTGGACGACTCATGGAGCACTTTTTGGAAATTTAATGGTTTTCTGGCAGAGGCAGGGGAAGTTGGAATCCAACCAAGTGCTTTACAGATGCCCAGAGAACCTGCATTTGGACTTGATGAGGAGTAATTCCAGGCAGAGTTTAGTGTATTGCCTGGGTCAAGGATTCAGCTGAGTACTGGAGACTTCCTTAGTTTTTGTTTTTCGCTATTTGCTTTTTGTTTTCTTGAGGGGGTAGGGTTGGAGACAGTACTGTAGTTTGAACTAAGGGCATCACACTTGCTAGGCAGGAGCTCGCCCACTTACGCCTTGCCTCCAGCCTTTTTGTGTTGAATTACTTTTCAGATAGGGTCTCACTTACCAAGGTTTATATCTAGGCTGGCCTTAGACTGTGATCCTCCTACCTGTGCCTCCCACATAGCACCACAATGGCCAGTTGTTCTTGGAGAGTAGAGGGAATATCTGCCTCAACGTTTTTTCATGTCGGACTGACTTTGACCTGCAATCTTACTTCCAACTTCCAACTGAGATGACAAGCATGAGCTGTCACGTGGAGCTTTTCTTTTGAAACAGGGTCTTGTCAGGTATCCCAGGTTGGATTTAGAACTATGATTCTCCTGCCTCAGCTTCCCAAGTGCTGAGATGACAGGCTAGTGCTGCCACGCCCAGTGACTTTCTGCATTTTTTCCTCTGGTTGAGTCAGGCTAAAAAATGGTTTGAGAAGGCTGGGCGATTAGTTCCATGCTGGAGGAGGCATGGTTTGTGGTGGACTGTTGCAAGGGTCCCCTCCATAATAACTCTTGGGATGGTTGTCTGACTTGCCAGGCCTAGGCCGACACCGCCTGGTATTTGACCTTGTTCCAAGAGAATGGTTTTATTTCTTTCAAATGTAACTTCCTTTAAGAAATAGCAGTGGTGTTTTAAGTTTTCCTCCATGATGTACTTAGAAGAGCTTAGCTTTTAGGACCTTTCTTTGCATGATGTCACTAGGAACAACATACGTTAAAAACAAAGATCCTAGTATGCAGTACTCTACATTGCAAGAGTCTTAGATGCTTTTCTGCTGGAAGAAGTCTTAGGTGTTATTTTGACCACTTCTTTTCCAATATAGGCATTCCTTATATGACACTGGATACACACATGATAGCATATGAGTTCATGTTGTCACAGTTTTTGGTAGTTTCTCCCACAATTCTCATTTCCTCCCTCCTTCCCAATTACTAGTGTTCTCCAGTTATTTTTACAAAAATCACTTTGAATTTCACTATCTTCTGTCAGCATTTAAAAAATAATTGTTGGACTCACTGGACAGTATGTTGAAAATGAACTATACAACTTGTGGGTAGAGAGTAAGAGGGAAAAACGGGGAGAGCACGAAGGAAGGGATGACATTGTACAAAAGAAATGTGCTCATTACCCAACTTATGTACCTGTAACCCTTCTGTACATTGCCTTTACAATAATTAAAAAATATTGGGTGCTCATGCATATGTACATGTTTTTGTTCTCCTTGTTTTTATTTTTATTTTTTGTCAGTCATGGGGCTTGATTTCTGGGCCTGGGCAGCTCAAGGCTAGTGCTCTACCACTTGAACCACAGCGCCACTCTGGCTTTTTCTGTTTATGTGCTGCTGAGAAATCGAACCCAGGGCCTCATGCATGCGAGGCAAGCACTCTACCACTGAGCCACTTCCCCAGCCCTCTACTTATTTTATGTTCATCTGTTCACTCTGAACAATGTGTCTAATTTGTATGAAAGGCTCTGTAAATATTAAATGGTGTTATGAATTCATAAGCCTTTTTTCTGTAAATTGTGATTAATTAATTTACTGTTACATTTGATACTTGATAACCAGAATACAGGTGAAATATGATATTAGTCACAAGGTTTTGATTGTGAGCCTTTCACTTTGTTATTCTACATTTATAACTCCAATTCCTCCCATTGGCATTCTCACAGTTTATTAAGTTAGCTTTGGAATTCTCATTTTGTGCTATATATCCATACTTTCTTTGGCTTATTAGGCATTCTGGGTGACCTCCTTTGTCAGTTCTGTGTAGTTAATTTCATGGATGTGCTTCTACACCCAGGCTTTCTCTGAGGAGTTCCCCAGAGCTAGATGCATGGGTCTTTATCCATAGATCAGCTGTTATGCCATTGACTCCCAATCTTTCAACATATTATCTTTTTATACTATTTTACAAATGATAAAACCTGCAACACACATATCCATACACCCCTGGATATGACATTCCCTTGCTTTCTCTTTCCTGATGTTTACATGGCTTCTGGTTCTTCTGATAAGTGCTTGGTAGCTATGAATCATAGGCTAAAAATGGATATGGAAGAATTTAGTTGTTGCCAGGGACCTTTAGTACCTGCACCCTAATTTTTCCAATGTCCCTCAGAAAGCTGGTGTTCATTTCCTGTTGGTGATTGGTAAGAGCTTCTGGTATAAAGAAATTGAAAGCCTTAGGAAAAGTGTTTACTAACCTTCGTTACAGATTTGTATCTAATGAAACTCTTTTACATTTAAGTATTGCTAAACATAATCATATTCTAATTGAACTTAAAATATTTAAATACTTTCTCTATTTACAGTTACATTTATAATGAATAATCAGTTTCCCTGAAAAAAAAAAAAAGCTTCTGATAGCCAAGGATTGGAATTCCTAGAGAATAGCAACTATCAGAAACTTATTACAGAACTAGTATACCGAAAGGAAGGAATAATGTGTGATGGAATTTGTTAATTGAGGACTAACTGTTGATTTATACTGGCTTTAGCTAGGGGCCACTTCTGTTTTATTAATTTTACCACTTTGGGTACCTGGGGAAAACAAGCTGTCTAGTAATATTGACATGATTCTTAATGTTATTGATAATTTATTGGGAGCATTTTTTCTTTTCTCTTTTTGTATCTGGTTAATTCAGAATGTTAACTCAGGTCTGGGAATGTGGCTTAGTGGTAGAGTGCTTGCCTAGCATGCATGAAGCCCTGGGTTTGATTCCTCAGTACCACATAAACAGAAAAAACTAGGAGCAGTGCTGTGGCTCAGGACTACTAGTCTTGAGCAAAAAGAAACACAGAGACAGTGCCCAGGCCCTGAATTCAAGCCCTAGGACTGGCCAGAGCAAAACAAACACAAACAAACGCCACCAAAAAACCATAATGTTAAAATACTTAAAAAGAGTTGCAGAGTTTTGTGTGTGTTGAATGGGAGTATTTACAGAAAGTGAGGCCATGTGACCACATTAGCTAAAGCTCAGATGTATAGTGTGTCTGTACAAAGCCTAGTATTATTTCTCTGAGAAATAAACGTTTTAAAAGTTCACCTCCACATTGCAGCAAAAGAAAGACACTGGGGCGGGGGGGCTAAAGATTGATGCCACCAGTGCTTATCTGCTGAGTTATAGTGTGATTCCCTGACCAGAGTGACTCAGTTGGTTTTCATGTCTGGATGGTGGGTTTTTCCCTTCCTTTTGTTGAGTCTTGCAGTGTGGGCTTTGTCTCCTGAGACACTGGCAGAGGAAGTGAGTATTGGCAGTGGCTGAGAAGGCTTGGTGTCACCGCCAGCTGTTATTAGGTTGTTTGTTCAGACATAAGTAGTAGCAGCAGCACTGCCAGTAACAAAAGAAGGAAAATACGTACCACTGTTTTCAGACTGTGGGGAACACATGGAAGGCATGGTTTCAATTATCACAACAGGTTTTAGGCTTGATGGCAGGAATGAAACGTTGAAAAGTCACCTGGATGGGTCTGATGTTTCTTCTGAGGTCACTTTCATCACACCATGTCTGTATACATTGTAACTCATCAGAACTCTGGATGTTGAGTTCCTGTGGTGCCAATGAGCTAGTTTTCATAACCAGTCTGTGGACAAAGGAAAGTGACTGATAATGTTTGTTTCTTAGCTAAATAATCACTAGTGTATTTTTGTGACTTAATCCCTTTCCAAATGATGTAGGTATGTTTTCTATCACTAAGCCAAGCTCCTGGCCCTTGATTTCTACATTTCCAACTACTTGCTGAAATAATAATAATAACTCTAAATACTAGGTTAGAATCTACCTTTCCTACCCAGTAAGTATCCAGTCCTATATTTTATTCATAGCTCAGTGATTCCTAAGGGAAAGGTCTGAATAAGGGGCTCATAACCTTCATCTTCATTTTTCTCTGAACCTCTAATTATTAGCAGTTTCACATTTCTGATAAAATCAGAATCTCATGCCAAGTCTGGCTTCAGAACTGCCTAACAGTATTGACAGCATACCTAACCAGCTTATCTGTAAACTCCTCTGCCTTAGGATTGTATTTCGGGACACTTGCTTGAGAGTAAGCATTCTTCTAACCGGACTACCTGTTTTCTTTTACTTGCATGTTGGATAGGATTCAGATGTGTTACTGTGTGTGTGCACTGTGTGTAGCCTATGGGAAAATGTTTCCAGTGGCGCATCATAGTGTAGTATGGAAGGCATGTTGGTGGTCTGTGAGTGAGACAAAGACAGGTATCCTTGATGAAAAGAAAGGAGGCTAGCGTAGATTCAGAAGGGAGATTTTTTTTTCATCCAGTTTGTATCTCTGAAGCAGCCTACTTAAACAGCAACCTCCATATTCTCCACACATGAACATGATGGCTTGGTGTTGTTATTACACAGGATGTGGTTGAAAATGCTGATACATGTTTTGACATTCTTTCTGCACGTATTGCAGCATTGAGATTTGTTCCCTGGCTAATGGCACTGGCTAGGACTGGTAGCAACTGGCTGAGGTTACTAGCTCTGACTTCGGTTTTGTGGGCAGCATCATAACTTTTTTCAGACAAGTTTGCATATCTGGAACTGCTGCATACCCTTTAAAATTGGGATAAAATGTATATAGTTCAGCCTTTAAACCATTTTTAAGTATACAGTTGAGTGGAACAAAGTACTTTGTATCTTTGTGTAACTATCACCAACAGCCTTCTCCACATCCTTGCCACAGGCCCAAACTGAAGATCTGCACCTGTTAAACAATAATTCCCCATTTCTTTCCCTTCTCTTAGCCTCTTGGAATCACGATTTTTTTTTGTCTGATTTTTGACAATCTAGGTGTCTCATACAGTGGAGCCATAATTGTATAGCTTTTTTGTGTGTGTGTGGTATTGTCTTTTGTAGCTTATCATCTTCAAAGCCCATCTAAGTCACAGCATGTGTCAGGCTAAAAAATACTCCATCTTAAGCAAATACCATTTTTTACTTATCCAGTCATCTATCAACCAACCTTTGGGCTGTTATAACTGTTGACTGCTGTGTATAGTGCTATGACTTTTTATCTGTGGGTATATTCTCAGAAGCAGGATTGCTGAATTACAGGGTAATTGTATACTTAATTCTTGAGAAACAGTTGCTGTTTTTTTCCACATAGCTGCTATCATTTTACATTCCTATGAACATTACATAAGGGTTCCAACTTCTCTTCATTCTCACTGGGAAATGTTATTTCCACACTTAAAGAGAATGATAACCAGCTGTGCACCAGTGCCTCACACCTGTAATCCTAACTCTTAGGAGGCTGAGATCTGAGGATCACAGTTTGAAGCCAGCCTGGGAAGGAAAGTCCTTGAGAGTCTTATCTCCCATTAACCACCAAAAATCAGGAAGTAGTGTCGTGGCTCAAAGTGGTAGAGCCTTGAGTAAAAAAATCACAGGAACAGCACCCACGACCAAAAAAACAAAAAACAAAAAACCTTAATAGGTTTGAAGTGATGGCTCATGGTAGTTTTTATGTGCATTTCCCTAACACATAAGCCAGCAGGTATGAGTTTCTAAGCTATTTATGTTCACAAATATTTGCTATCTACCATGAATGCCATCATAAACATGGCTTCTCTGTGTATGCTCTGTCTTGGTTCTCCCATACCTTTTTTTTAACCTGTTACATCAAAATAAGTGGACCTAGATTGAAAGTCTCAAGACTTTCTCTCAAGACTCCATAATCTTGTTTAGCCTTCTGTAAGAGATATGTATATTTTGGTAGACTTTCTTTTTTGGGGGGGGGTCTGGTTGTGGGGCCTGAATTCTGGGCCTGGGCCTGGGCGCTGTCCCTTAGCTCTTCAGCTCAAGGCTAGCGCTCTACCACTTGAGCCACAGCCCCACTTCCGGCTTTTTTCTTTTTTGCTTATGTGGTGCTGAGGAATCGAACCCAAAACATGCATGCAAGGCATAGACTTTCTTTTTGAATCTTATTTAACTATTTCTTTCATCCAGTCGTTTTGCTTCCTTTGGCCTCAGATTTTTTTTTAATGGGTCTTCTAAAGGATTGTGGTTACACCCCTTAGAGTTCTAGCCACTTTTAATTTTCTTCTAGAACCACTGAAGATAATGATTATTAAATTAGTTATTAAGAGATATTGCATTTTAATTATATTCTCTCAGTTTAGATAGTTCTAGTCTAGATAGTCCTGATTGCTTGGTTTTTACTGTTAGAGAAACCTGTTTCACAATAATATATTTTAACTTGCAAACAAGGACATCAAATATGTGTCTTAATATTTGATTATTTTCATATATTAACTTTTTTACTTTACCTCTGCCCTGTACCATGAGTGCATATCTCTTCCTATTGAGTATTGACAGTCTTCTCAGAGAGCTCTGAAGTTTTAAAGAAAAAGGAGGAGGTGCATAATTTCAGACTCAACAACATTACTTCACTGTCTAAAGTAATTTTTACTTTTTCTAGATAAATCGAGAAAGTTGGTGTTCCATAGAGCCATGTCCTGGTGCAGCGTCACTCTTGGCTTCCAAACAGAGCACAGGTAAGCAGAGATTCTTTTTTTCCTTTCATTTTCTAATTTGCTAGATCTAAATATCTCGTTTTCTAGAGCCACAATGCATCTGTAAAAACTGATGTTTTGAGGAGCTGGGAAGGTGGCTCAGTGGTAGAGTGCTTTGCCTTGCATGCATGAGGCTTTGGGTTCAATTCCTCAGCACCACATAAGCAGAAAAAGTCGGAAGTGGTACTGTGGCTCAAGTGGTAGAGCACTAGCCTTGAGCTGAAGAACTGAGGGACAGTGCCCAGGCCGAGTTCAGGCCCCATGTCTGACAAAAAAAAATTAAAAAACAAAACAAAAACTGATGTTTTGATTTGGAGATCTTTCCTTTTGAAACATACAACACAGGAATCAGAGGAAGGGATAGATATGATCTGGATTAAGCACAAGAGTAGTTTCTTCCATTTTACTTTAGTAGTAAAAGATGTCATATGTGGCTTTTAATTTTTTTTATTATCTTTGTTATACAGAGGGGTTATGTATGTGGCTTTATGATTTTTTAGTCAAGATAACGTATTCTGTTCATATGGTACAAGTACAAGTTTTTTTAATCTGGCAAAATTATATACATACATGCGTGCATATTAAGGACTAAACATCATTATTTGGTAAGTAACTATTCTAACTCTAAATGCAGATCACTAGAGTGCATCTTCAAAAATGACTTCTATTAGCTTTTAAAGTGCTAATGGCTCAGTACACAAGAATGACTGGCAGATTTCTATGCAGGCCGTATCCTCATCAGTGCCTGCTTTCAGGTTACTGTCCTCCACTTTTTTTTTTTTTGTCAGTTGTGAGGCTTGAACTCTGGACCTGGGCACTGTCCCTCAGCTCTTCAGCTCAAGGCCAGTGCTCTACCACTTGAGCCACAGTACCACTTCTGGTTTTCTGGTGGTTTATTAGAGATAAGAGTCTCATGGACTTTCCTGCCCAGGCTGGCTTTGAGCCGCAATCCTCAGATCTCAGCCTCCTGAGTAGGATTACAGGCATGAGCCACCAGCACCTGGCTTCTCCTCCGCATTTTTAAAATATCATACATTAAAGATGAATAAAGCCCAACTTCATTAGGTACATGTATCACATACCTGTTATATGCTGAGGAACAGAGTTCTGGTTCCTATATATAACAAAGTATTTCTGATTGTCAGTACAAATCTTTGGGAGGTTACTAATCATCCCTTCTTTCTCATAAGGAAATGGAGACCTACACAGGATTAAATTACTTCTTGGCCTAGGATCTTTATCCTAACAAGTGAGACCTGGCAATAAGGGCTTATGCCTGTAATCCTTAGCTACTCAGGAGGTAGAGATAGGAGAGTCCCTGTTTGAGGCTAGCCCAGGCAAAAGTTAATGAGACCTAAAAATGTAGGTGTGGTGGTATACTAGTCCAACAGTCAATATCGTCTGCACGATATGATCTTATTCCAGACTCCTTTGTGGTCCCTTGTGCTGGTTTAGATTTACTTTGGGGATGAGATGTTTCTATCATGGCTGAGTCTGTGAGAATAGCTTGAGCTTGGAATTGGATGTAGGCTGCCAGCTGGACGGCTTACCGCTCGGCGGTTGCTGTGACAGCCCTTTCTGTTGTTGGCTAGCCCCACTGGTTTTCCTCTCTGTCACAGAATGGAGCTTTTGATTTTTCCAAGGAGGAAAGGGGAAAGAATAGAAAGATCACAAATCTACCAACTCCACCTAGTTAATAATCACTTTATGCAGTATGGGAGGAAAAAGACCATCCAGAATACCCATACATTTCCTTTCCATCTTTGAAAGGCAAGACTGTTCCCATTGAACTAATAGTTGCCTATTAACTATGGTGTTTTTTTTTTTTTCTTTTTAACTGGAGGGTCTTCAGATTAATCTATAGGTCCTGCCTAATTTCCTGTGTCATTCTGTGTGTGATTCTATGATGACATTATCTCCTAATATGTTCATTTCAAGCACAGGATTGTAAATCATACACATACACATAGAGCACACACTGAGCACCTCTTTTTGTTTAAGGATATTTCCAAACTTAGCCAAATTCAGATGATGCATTTTTCTACTATGGTACATTACTTTCCCAGTGTAAGATCTATTTAGGGAAGAAAAGTTAACAGTTTCCTTCATTACTCAGTAGAATCTGTACTTTTTTTTTTTTTTTTTTGTCGTCGTCGGTTGTGGGGCCTGAACTCTGGGCATGGGCGCTGTCCCTCAGCTCAAGGCTAGCACTCTACCACTTGAGCCACAGTGCTACTTCCAGCTTTTTTTTTCCTTTTGCTTATGTGGTGCTAAGGAATCGAACCCAGGGCCTCATGCATGCAAAGCAAGCACTCTACCATTGAGCCCCCTTCCCAGCCCCAGAATCTGTACATTTAATGCACTGATGTATTTATTTATCTACTACTTAATATCACTAATTTTTGTGATTGTGCCACTTTGATCTTTGTGTCGCTAATTTAAAAAAGTAATGTTTCTAGAAACAACTATAATCTCAGAACAGAAATTGGCCCACAAATCGCATTTCATAATTTCCTAATGGACTTCAGATTTTCAAAACAAAAGACAAGCTGTAATTATCAGAAAGAAAACATTTCCATCTAGATAGAATATAGTTCTGACTCATCATTTTATCTTTCTCTACACTACAAGCTCATGATTATCTTATTGAAGTAGCAGATCTGAAACCCTGTAATTTGACTGTGTTCTTTCTAGTTTCTTTATGTTTTTAAAAAGAAAGAGGCCGAGGGCTGGTGGCTCATTCCTGTAGCCTAGCTACTCAGGAAGCTGAGATCTAAGAATTGAGCTGCAAAGCCAGCCCAGAAAGTCTGTGAGACTCTTTCTCTCCAATGAAGCACCAGAAAACCGGAAAGTGGTGCTGTGGCTCAGTGGTAGAGTGGTCGCCTTGAGCTGAAGAGTTCAGGGACAGTGCCTAGGCCCAGAGTTCAAGTCCCACAACCGATGAGAGAGTGAGAAAGAGAGAAAGAAAGGGGGAGAGAGGACAAAAAGCAGTAGAGAGAAAAGTACTAGTACCTTGTGTGAAAGGAAAGTGAATTTGTAAAAAAGTGTTGATTGAATAAATTTTCTTTCTCAGAGTGTGAGAACTTCTTGGCTGTCGGGCTGGGCGGGGAGTGTGCCTCAAAACAAGCTGTACTTCAAAGAGAATCTGAGAGTGACACTGACCTCTTCCATTCGCCCAGTGATGAGATGGACAGCATCATCTTCTCAAAGGTTTGCCGGTGCCTTCTTTTATTTTTCTCCCGTGACTGTCATCTACACAGTTGGCATCCCTCAACTCTTTTCCCAAGGCAAATTGTTTTCCCTCATCCATGCTTCTTTAAGGATGGTCTAGCTAGCCATATAGCTTGCACTTGCAATCAGGAGTGTGTATTAACTTACAAAGAAGGAAACCACAGATTGCTAGGGCTCAGACAAAAGGCATTGGCAAAATCTGTTTTCTACAAAATCATGAAGTTTAAGTTCTGCAAAATACTGAAGTTTTTGAGCTTCCATTGAAGTTTTAAGTCATGGAAGTTCCTTTAGAATGAAGTTCCTTTAAGTCAGATGACAGTGAAACACTTCAGTGGGCAGGAAGAGACCACAGCTCAGACTCAATGATGTCATGTGTATAAACTAACCAGAGAGTCATTTCTGATTAATGTGTTGAGGCCTGAAGCTCACTGCTGAGCCTGGTGATATCATCGCTTTTCATCCAACCTGCTGAATTGGACCTTTCTAGATCTCTGCTTGGGAACCCAAGCTTTCTCCTTAGTGAAAGCCCATTCACATGAATCGGCTCGTGCATCTATATAATTTGAGGCAAAGGGAGTAGAGGACAGGGACCTTGGCTTCCTTTGGCTTTGTGTGTTTCTAGTTCTGTTTTGTCTTCTAAGATGAATAGAGGGCTTTCCCATAGGCAAGAGTGTGGATTGTACTCAATTATGTGCCACAAGTGGTTTTCTTAATAGTAAGGGGTTGAAGGGGCAGAGACATTGCGGCAGCCGTGAAGACTGTTCCTTTGGATTCTCTGACGACATTGAAGAAGTGGTGAGAGCAGTTATGTTAGTGGGTGATTAAGTTGTTCAAGGGACTGTGATGACCCAGTGTTTAGAACGTATGGTGTAGGAATGATGGCATGCGGTTGTGGAAATGTGGTCTGGAACCTGAAGCCTCTGTGAGTGAACCATGTGTACCTTCTTGGGCCCTCATCTTCCCCCTGCATCTTGTTCTTTGTCTTCATGGTCTTCATAGTTGCCCAGGTTGTTCTGTGACTTGGGATTCTATGAAGTGAAATCTTTACACATTAGAGAGATCTTCCCTTCTTCGAAGTTATTTTGTGATATGTTTGTTTGTTTTTAAGTCTTAGAACATTCAGGGGTGATTTCCCCCGAACCTTTGAGGTTTTAATTGTGAGCACATCTATTCCTCTTGAGGGAATATGTAGCATTATGAAGATACACCTCTCTACAAACATTGCTTTTGATTGAGAGGAACAGGTTAGATTGTGCCTCTCTAGATTCCTGCTTTCAATTTAATAGGGTTCTTTATAACGGGCCATGGGTACCTGTAGAGTTATTAAACATATATTTATGTTTGAAAATCATAACGACATTAAAAAAATCATCCTTGTAAAGAAAACCCTTGTTTGCTTCCTTCTGAGGTATATGACAGCTGGTCCCTAGGCGTTAACTGTCTTTTACAAACTGATAATTTTTTTCTGGTCACTAATTGAAAGGTTTGTCTACCTAAGAAAAAAAAAATTTTTCTGTATTTTAGTTTCTTACTCAAGCTACCAAAGGCATTCAGGAGATTATTCTTACAAATAACTGTTTGTCATATTCTGACACTTTTTTCCCCAGGAGGATTTGACAGATTTTTTTTTTAAGCTGACACACATGCCACATAAACTTGTACCTACATTTCATACAGGAGGGCAATCCAGGCACTTTCACCCCTTCATGGATGTAGAAGGAAGAATAAATGGCATCTGCCCTTTGTATGTGCACTCTACCAAAGTGGTTGGTGGTAAAGGGGCTCTGCAATAAATGTTTTCTCTAGTATTAAGAAAAGAAAAAGAAAACCTATGGGCTTGCTACTTTGCAAAGAAAAAAAGAAACAAGACTAATATTGGCAGAGTATATAATACACACAAGGCACTACAATATGTTCCTTATATGCTAAATCTCATCTCATAGTCTTGGAACCCTGACAAGTGAACTGATATTCTTGAGGGTAGTAGATGTTGTTACCAGTAAAAATTACTAGCACCAAGTAAAGAGATTGAGATTTGCACCTTGGCTTGACTTTAAAATCCATCCAGGTTTTGTTTCTTCTTGATCTCTCGCAAGCTCCTCCGAAAGCCAGTAATTTGTATTGAAGCACAGTATTGGTGGATAGGCCATCAGCTGCTTTCTTAAAAATCTTCTGCATACGTCATCCATATAAGCATGTGCTGCACAGTACCAGAGTGTTCCACTTTCTTCCCAGGGCCTAACCCTCTCCTCCCCCATTCTCTAAAAATAATATTAATAGTAATAACTGGCGGGCAAGCCCTTGTAACATCCCTTTCTGTGAACCGCCAGTGGTGCATTAGGTCACTTCCTGCAGACATTTGTTTAACTTCAGCCTTACACGGGATTTTTTTTTTTTTTAAACAGCAGCTGTTTTTCATGAACTTTTCCCCTTCGTCTTGTCTTTCTGTTTATGCTCCTTCTGGTAAAATGTCACTCTACAGTGGCTGTCATGAGCATCGTCTTTATCCTTAAGAATATTTTCTAAGGTATTTCTTTTCCTTAGATCAGCACTATAAAATTAACGCTTTTTAAAGTGGAGCACTCACTAAGAGAAGAAGTGGTAAGAAAAAGTTGACACACTATAGGCCACTCTGCTCAGGTCCTTCAGCTTCTTACATAAACTCTTGCCCAGATTGAATTCAATGATTGTGGTATATGTTAGGGTCTTAAAATGTGAGCAGTTTCCCAAGACACACAGAACACCTTGTGTATAATATAAATAATAAGTGTTTGACGAATAAATGAATGAAATTTAGGGGTCCATATTTTGCCAGAGTTGGCTTCCCTGCTGGTTTCTGGTGCTTGTTACACTCCTTGGCATTGCCTGGGCTGACCAACTCTCTGTTTTACTTGTCACATGATCTTTGCTCGAGAATCTCTGTCTTTTATTTCACTTCTCTTACAAGGAGACCCACTCATGTTTGGTCTAGGCCCACAACCTCATCTTAATCAATTACACCTACAAAGACTTATTTCCAAATAAGGTCTCCTTCTGAGAGGGACACCTATTTTAAGGAGAGGACTTTGACTCAGTAAGTAGTGTGAGAAAGCTAAGATACTGTAGAATTCCCCTCCAAAGTTTTGTTTTTGACTGTTGACATTTTCCTTCTGGAGAGGGGAGCATCTTGAATAGGAATCTTTTAGGATGGCTGTTTCAGTCCTTTGGTGACATAAAAAGGACAGTCAGTAATTTCATTTAAAAGTAATACCACCTTTCAGAATTTATTTGGTCAAGCACAGTTTTATTTTGCAGGCTGTCTGGTGAAGGGGCTTTCTGATGACTTTGACATCTTACAAGTGATTTTAGAAATGATGGAGCTGACAGGAAGATTTGTTTGAGTTAAAATCAGCTCTGATTCCAACCCTGATTCTGTTACTCACAGCTTGCACACTTGGGAAGACTCCATTAGACAATCTGAGTCTCTGTTTTCTGGCCTACATTATAATCTCCTTGTGCTTTTCCCACTTAGTCTCATCCTACATATCATTCAAACAGGAGCTAATCTAAGAAAGTGAAATCTTTAGTGTGGGAAAAAAACGTTAGAAAGTAGCTGGTGCGATCAGGCACAAAGCTGAGCTTGGTGGTGCAAGCTTGTAATCCTAGTTACTTGAGGACAGAGATGGGGTAATTACAGTTTGAAGCTAGCCAAGCAAAAAAAGAAGTTGGGGAGATTCCACTTTAACCAATGGCTAGGCACAGTGGCGTATGCCTGTCATCTTAGCTATGGGAGACACATAATGGCTGGGCGCAGTGGCTAGCACCTGCTATCCTCAGAAACACAGAGCAACACAATTAGGAGAGTCACAGTGTAATCTGGCTGGGCATAAGGCAGATCCCATTTTCAAAATAGCCAAGACAAAAAGGTGTGGGGGTGTGGCTCAAGTGGCAGAGCAGCATCCTTCCTAAAAGTTCAAGGCTGCCCTGAGTTCAGTCCCCAGTACTGTCAAAACAGAACAAACCAATGTAAGCAAACAAATAACCTTTCCAAATAAAGGGCTTGATTCCCATTCCAACTTTGAAATGACTCCATGGTGTTCTCTCTCTCTGTTTACATTTTCTCCTAAGAACCCATAGTAAAACATTGAGTCACCTGGCTAACCAGGAGTTAGTAGTGAAAAAAAAAAGATGGCAGTGTCCCTTCCCCATTCTCTGCTCCCCAACCTGCAAGAGTATACAATAGGGCAGTGACCCTGTGTGCTCACCTATCTCCTAGGTACTTTGACTTCTTTTAGTATTTTGGCCTTGTGTGCTGTGATGTTCACCTTTTTCTCAATCATCATATTGTGTGTGCTTGGTGTCAAGCTACTAGTACCAGAGTTCTTACTAGGTTTTACAGGTTGGTCAGAGAAGAAGCATTGTTAGTTTATGGAAGACCTCATTACCAGATTGTTTCCGTAGGCTTTGTCCCTGTAATACAAACATTTCCCAGTGAATTGAGAAATGCTAGCTTTTCCCCATTTAGAAACTGGCAGAGTTTAGATAGGATCGTAAGTTATTGAGCATTTTTCAAAAGGGTGCTTAAAAACAGCCCTGTGTTTCACTACATCATATTTGTACTTATATAGGCTACTTTGTTTCAGTTAAAACTTTTCAAAAGATTGAACTTAACATAGCAGGAATTTATGGTTTTATATGGTAGAACCCCCTCCCCCACTTTTCTTCCCCCCAGACTAATCATGGCTCCCTTTGTTTCAGTTGATGGTATGGGCTGAATTATCCTAAGAACTTTTTCCCCTAGAAGGAAAATATGATGTGCTTTCTAAATTAGCACCTCCAATAAGTTAACAGGCAGTTGTCAATCCTTGAATACTGTACTAGAGGCCAAAGGGGTGGTTTGAATCTGTGCTTGAATTCAGTTATTGCCCTTGGTCCTCTTAGACCCACTTGACTTGGTCTGGAATAATTGAGGATATCTGCTTGCACCTGCAGTTTCAACCAGATGTGCTTTCTCCCATTGCAGCCTGAGGAAGAGCAGTTGGTTTGTGATATCATGGGGTCCAGTTCTTCCACGGATGACACAGCTTCTCTGGATCGACACTCTTCTCATGGCAGTGATGGGTCCCTCCCTCCAGCCTCAAAGCTCAACAAGCCCAGAGATCATCAAAGCCCCAATGGCTTCTACAGCCCTGGGATGGGAATGGAGGGTCGAGAGAGTGAGAGTGAGCCTACGGGCTCAGGTGACGTGGAAGAGGAGGAGATGGACAGCATCACAGAAGTGCCTGCCAACTGCTCCATCCTGAGGAGCTCCATGCGCTCCCTGTCCCCGTTCCGGAGGCACAGCTGGGGTCCTGGGAAGAACGCTGCCAGCGATGCAGAAATGAACCAGCGCAGGTGAGCCGGGAGTCCATTCATTCCATGTCTCTGTGCCTGCTTTTGAGATATTTCTCACTTGGCACTGTTTCTGGTCAAAAGAGTTTAAGAGAAGAAATAATACAGGCCTTGAAATTAGAACGAACTCTATTCAGACTCCAACTCTTGTAACTTGCATGTAATAGCATAGGCTTTGGGTAAGTTACTTGATCACCCTGAACTTAATTTTCCCATCTGCGAATTCTTGCCTGTCAGTACATTTGTAATAATACAGTATGACCGTTAAGTAGTATTTAACACATGGTAATATTTACTCCTGCCAGAACATTCTTAACACATCTAAGTATTCATAGTGTGTCTTAAGAAGTAAGTGTTTCTACTGCAGAAAGTTTTGATAAGTATAAATTGTTGATGTTTATTTCTCAAGAGAGCAGAAGACTCACAAGGGACCACAAAAATGTTGGTATTTTCTCAAGTGTCCTACAGTCTTTTACAAGTACGATCCAGCCTTAGGCCTTCATTTTGGTAGCAGGAGCTGATTTTTGTTTCTCACCATTGACTGCCCAGATGAACTTAAGCAGGTAGTTTTAACTATAAAGAACTGGGGTTCTCAGCCCTGTAGATATCCTGGATGGTATACTTATTCCAGAGCTGCTTTCGTAAGGAGATGCAGCTAGGGGAATGTGTGATCTAGTCAGATTTGCTCACTCCTGTATTCTTTTAATCAGCCAGTGTATACCCAGTGCTTGGCACTGTTCTAAGTTCTGGAGATAGAGATAAACAAGACATGTCCTGTCTTAATGGAGCTAGCTCACAGTACTATCCTATACTTTCCTAATTTGCTAATTTTTTCAGACTCATTTTTGACACATTATAAGACTGGTGCAAATAATTTACATTATTCAAGGTCAGTAGAATCCAGGTTTCTGGTCTTAGTCAAATTCTTTTCCTACAACCCTGTATCATCCTGTAACATAGTTTTTTTGGTTGGTTGTTGTTCTTTTAAAGCAGTATTACTTGCCATGTTGTTTTATAGACATTTGAAATCCTAGGTTATATGGAACACAAGTCCTAAAGGGTTTTTGTCCCAGTTTTATATATACTTTTTTTTTTTTGTCTTCGGTTGTGGGGTCTGAACTCTGGGCCTGGGTGCTGTCCCTCAGCTCTTCAGCTCAAGGCGAGAGCTCTACCACTTGAGCCACAGTGCCACTACCAACTTTTTCTGCTTATGTGGTACTGAGGAATTGAACCCAGGGCCTCATTCATGAAAGGCAAGCACTCTACCACTGAGCCACCTTCCCAGCCCTGTTGCTGTTTTGTTTTTTTTTTAAGCAGTCACAATAATTGGAAATAGATGAGCCAGGCACTGGTGACTCACACCTGTAATCCTAGCTATTGTGGTTCAGAGCCAGCCTAGGCTGGAAAGTCTGTGAGACTGTTAGCTCCAATGAACCACCAGAAAACCAGAAGTGGAGCTGTGGCTCAAAGTGGTAGAGCCTTGAGTGAAAAAGCCCAGAGACAACACCCAGGCCCTGGGTTCAAGCATGACTGACAAAAAAGGGAAATAGACATGATCAGAATTCCCTTCCTGAGTAAGGGAAACTTCTGGATAGGTCACCCTAATTTTAGATGGTGAATAGCAAACAGCTTGAGGGAAGGAGGGGTTATTTTATCTGTTACTTATTTTTCTTTTGGTGGCTTGAGGTAAGGATCATGCTCACTCTGCCTTTTGGCTGGCACTCTACCTCTTGAGCCACAACTCAACCCATTTTTCTCTGTCACTACTGTGGACCCCTTTGTTATGATTTTGAGTTCATAGCTGTATGTAGCTCAGATAAAAATGATTTGCAAAGATTATAGACAATCGTGATTGGAGACTAGAACCCTATTAAGTTTCATCCTGTATGTCACAGATCATGGTTGACCATAGAGTTGATAAGTACCTAGTACCACTATCTCAATACCTCTTTATATCATAGAATAAGAGTTAAGTTTCAGTTATCACTTTAATAGTGTGACCATTCTTCTGTTACTTGTATATTGTGTAACCCAAAAGGAAAACCTTTTAAAATTTCGAGTGGCACTTTTTTCCTAATCCTATTAAGTTACAAAATTAATACACTTCATAGCTTGGTCATTAGATTAACTCTTTGGAGCAAGAAGGGATGGAAGTAGTCCTCCACAGGTCCTTTCAGTTCTGATTGCTTTTGTCATTTCACATTCCTTCAACCTCTCTCCTCCTGTACTGTTTGTCTGTGGGGATCATGTCTTCTCCATTGAGGTATCTGTATGTGTCATGCATTTATAGCCCATTTTGTCTCACTGACCTCACTGACCTCTTCCACCATTCATTTTCAGTTCAATGCGAGTTCTTGGGGATGTGGTCAGGAGACCTCCCATTCATAGAAGAAGGTACAGAGTTCACTAAATCCATGGACTAACACGTTGCCTTTGAGCATATACTAACAATCATCTTCTGCTTACTACAGGTGGACAATCTAATTTCAAATAATGTCGTTTCTTGTTCAGGCTAACAAAATATAGGCACTTGTTAATTACTTGTCATTATACCCATTCGAGAAGAAGTAAGTTTCTTTAAAGCTTTTTATTTTATCTTTTAAATTTTAAAAAATATTTTTTCTAGTATTTATTTGTTCAGATTACTTTGATAATAGCCTCTCCACCAACTTTTTATCTAGGAGAATTTGAAACATTTTCCATGTTGTACCTATGTAGCGACCCTGGAAACCAACCTCCCTCCCTTCTTTTTCTCCCTCCCCTTATCTCCCTTCCCTACTGTCCATTCATACTGTCTCCCACTCTTGTTTTCTTCCCTTCCTCTTTCTGAAAATAAGAAATAGAATTACAAAGGTTCTAAAATATTTTCAATAAGATAGAAGGTATTATTAACTAGGCCACCTGGCAGTTTCTATTCTCTCATTTTTTGTTGTTGAGGTTTTGTTTTAGTCCTGGGGTTTGAACTCAAGGCCTCATGCTTACCAGGCTAGCTCTCTACCACTTGAGCCATTCCTCATAGCCTTAGGTTCCATGATCGAAAGAGTCACTTCACAAAGCAATTAAGAAGTATGAGCTGATCTCAGGCTTTGAATTGATCATTTGTTAGGTTAAAAAGTTGAAGCTAAAAACCAGTGATTTATAAGCTGGTAGGTTTATTTCTAGTCCAACAATATCCATTTGCTTCACACTTTCCAAATGTAGGTTATATTTTATTGTTGAGAAGCCACTAGTGAAGTATTTATGCATTACATTTACTTAAAAACATTTAACAATCCAAAAAGTATACTTCTATTACTATTCAATATTTCTCATAGTAAGAGACATTTGCGGTGAAGTATTTGTATCCATTAGCTGAATCTTGTACAGAAACAAGCAGGGAGTGATCTTTTATCTTTCTGCTCATCTTCCTCAAGTGGATACTTCCTTTTAGGCTTTATTTTAGGCCAAAATTGAGCTTATATTCAGATAATCTCATGAATCTCATATGATAGTGACTTCAGTTAAGGAGAACATGTTATTAAATGCCTTTTTCAGTAGAAGGTCTCTAAAGCCTTTGAAGCTACATTTGACAGTGTTTCTGTATTATGAATTTACTAAAAGCTTGCACTTGGGGATAAGTTGCTGGATTCATTCCAAGTTAGTGTATATATACAAGTGTAATAAACAATTCTAGTTAAATTTAAGATGAGTGAAACATTTCTTGTAGAAAGACCATGATATATAATTTAACAGTTTGTAAACTAGGCGCTGGTAGCTCACGTTTATAATCCTGGCTACTCAGGAGGCTGAAATCTGAGGATCACAGTTCAGAGCCAGTCCAGGCAGGAAATTTGTGAGACTGTTATCTCCAACGAACCACCAGAAAACAGGAAGTAGAGCACTAGCATTGAGAAAAAGAACCCAGGCATAGTGCCCAAGCCCTAAGTTCAAGCCCCACAACTGACAAAAAAAAAAAAATTGTAAAATTGAAACATTGTAACAAGTATTAAAGTAGGAATAAGTGTTTGTGTGTGTGTGTGTGTGTGTGTGTGTGTGTGTGTGTGTGTCTGTCTGTCTGTCTGTCTGTCTGTGTCTGTATATATTTAATGTGGAACTTACTAAATTTCAAAGCCAAAGAACTAGTCCATATCAACACCTCTCCCCGTCTCCCCCCTCTGCCGCCTCCCAGCCTACCAACTGAAAAACTAAGGCCTTGGGATGCTTTGAATTGTGAGGGAAGTTAGCTGCTAATAGAAAGGGCAGACTTAGAACATCTTTCATTTACTGGGTCCTTAGGAAAGCTGTTCATGTCTATCTCCCTGTCATTCTCCATTTTAAATTCCTTCCCAGTCTTCTACATCAATGTTGTTCTTTAAACTGGCTCTATTTATTATTTCCAGCTCTCAAATTTTCTTTTGCTACTATACTGGGATAATCAAGGGAGCAGATGATCATATGGATTTGTTTTAATCTTATGAAAAAAGTTTCCAATTTAAAATATGTATTAGCTCAGTGCCATAGAAGTTGAAGGAATTGTTATCATTAAAATACAAGGGAATGTCGCTGTTGTTGCATGCTTTACTTATAGCAGAATTTTGATTGAGAATCCTGCAGGATTTTAAGACTCAAGATTGTCTGGTTTAATTGGATCCTTAATGGATAGACAATAAATGCAGAAAACTGGTCATTCAGGAAGCCCACCCTAGTATATACTTAGTGAAACTGTGGCAAGGTCATTTGGTTGCTGAGATGTATGTAAAGGGATAAAGTTAAAGTGTCCCAATAGTGGGGGTTAAAACACCTTCTGAAAATTTCTAAAGCGGAAACTACAATGGGATGGGTCTCTGCCAAGGGACTACTAGCAGTTAATTCTTGGGCCTTAAGTTGGCCTGGCAAGAACTCCCATAGTCTTTTCTCCAAAACGTCATCTAGATAGACCATCAATAGGACTGTTTTAAGTTTTCCATGGTTCTTACTCTAAATTCTCGGTATTAATCCAAGGTTTGGGGATGATTAAATAAATCTGTCTCTTAACTGTGTCCTTTCTTTTAAACCTAATAACTCCACACTTGTGTCCCCTTTTCTTCCCCCATTTCTGTTTCTGCCTTTGATGTCATCTAGTATGAGCTGGTGTCCCTCTGGTGTACAATATTCTGCTGCCCCGAGTGCTGACTTTAATTACAGAAGGTATAGTATGGTTATGTATCTAGCCACCAAGCGGGGAACCATAAAGTATGGCATCTGGCTTTTGGCTTGGAGCTGGCTTCTCTGAGCTGGCATGCTTATGGGTAGCTGCTTTGTCTGAGCACGGTATTCTGTTGCCTTGCCTGTGGGCTTCACCAACCCCAAGCCACACAGTGTGCCCTGTGCGACCCATTTGTCTCAAGTAGCTGATACTTTCCTTGACTCTGTGGGATGGTAGACCGAGTTTCCTTTCTTTTTAGTCTTTCCAATTCAAAGCTTCTTAGAAAAACAATGAGAGAAGCAAGGTAACTAATAAGATGCACTGATGTTATCTGACATCGAATGTTACATAAGTGATTTATTCCCAAATGTTAAATAAATGAATAACCGAAAGTTAAATAAACGTATTGAACATAGTAAAAAGCAAAAGAAAACAAAGAGATGCACGGATCTCTGTAACATTATTCAGTCTGCCGCTGTGCTTAAATTTCCAATTTCAGAGATCTGCATGATCATTTCATGGTCTCTCAGCTTAAGCAGCCAGACTTAAATTACCAAAACATTTTTTAGGGTTGAATTTTAGGGGGAACATAGATCTGGTTTTCTCAAGCTTTTTAAATAGCTCCCAACAGAAAATTAATTTTTTCTTTACTTACCCTTTCTTCTTATCCCTGCTATTGAATATGAGTTTTATACATTTCATTATAGTGAGTCATAGCTTCTATTGTTATTTTGAAATCAGAAAAACAGAAAAACAAATTTGTTGTGTAACTTACCTAATAGAGAAAAATAGAAGCATATGACTTTAGCTCATAAGTAATTTATAAAACCAAAAAAATATTAAATAGCAACCCTTCTGGGCTGGCATGTATGATTTTAATTATGGCAATTAACTGTACACTTGTTTTTTTTACAGAATGAATGTAACTAAATAGCTTTAGTATACCACCAGCCATATTCCAATTTCTTTTTCACTTTAGTTATTTTTCAGATAGTCTTGCTTTTTTGCCCAGGGCCAGTCTCAGACCCCGATCCTCCTAGCCACACCTTCCTCAAAGCTGGGCTTCTGATATGTGCCACCATTCTTGGCATGTTGAGTTAGGATGTCTTTCTTGCTCAAGCTGGCCTTGAACCATGATCCTCCTGATATTTAGTTTACCATGTAGCTAGTGTTAACTGGGTTGCACCACTACCCCAACTTCTAGCTGTTTCTTGAGGACATGGACACCTACAAATATTTCTAAGTTCTTGCTTATATTTAAGGCATTACCACTGTAGCTAAAACATGAATTATTCTAGTTAGCCGCCCAAGGAAGATGGACAACTAACCTTTCTCTGTAGCTTCCTGCTTGTAAAAAGTGGTTTTTATTCTGCTGACCACAAAATCTTTACCCGATGAATCCCATATTTTTTTTAAAATCTCATTAAAATTCCAAACCCTGTTTTGGGACTTTTATGCAGTACTGTAGTTTGAGCTCAGGGCCTCAGTCTAAGCAGATGCTCTACCCCTGCGCCATGCCTCCAGCTCTCAGCATTTAATTTATTAGTGTTTCATGTGCCTGCCTGCAGTGACAGGAAGCCTGTCAACAGTGGTTGTTTGGCCAGGTGTGCACAGAGGATAATAGACTAACGATAGAGTGTTCTGGGTGGTAGCAGACCTGTAAAGTTGTGACAGTGAGGTAGAAAATGGTTAGATGTAAAGATATGGAGTAACAGTGGACACACAGGCAAATGACTTCTCAAAGTTACTGTGCTTATACTCTTTCTATGGCATTTGATGTTTGCTGAGCTGATTCTGGCAAACATTACTTAGATGAGTGGAAAACATATATATGAGGTATATAAAAGGTAATATAAATACCATCTGTCCATGTACCATATTGGAAAGAAATCTAAGAAGATAGTCTTAGCTAGTTCAACATTTAGAGAAGTTGAACAAGGTAAGAAAGCCTGCATGCCCTCTTCTTTCTCAGCATTCCAAAGCTTTTGGGGCAAAGGTAGGTGGTACTTACACTACGCCCTTATAGACAGAGGGGATGTAGGCATAATATCAGAGCATGTGCCTCCTTCCATGATGAGACCTACAAATGGAATGAATGCATTAACAACTCCCATGCTCTGTGTTCAGTTTCAGTCTGGAAGGCTTGACAGGAGGAGATGGTGTTGGGAACAAGCCATCTTCATCTCTAGAAGTAAACTCTGCCAACTCCAAAGATCTTAGACACCCTTTTGGTATTGAGGAGCGGCGTGACTCTCTGGTATCGCTTTCTGAAGAGAATCTGGAATCAAACCAACGAGAACATAGGATATTTGATCAGCAGGTAAGGCTGAAATGAATGCATTTTGCTCATTTGGAAAAAATACTATGTCCCAAAGTAGGAGTTTGTATGTATTAGGAACATGGAAGACAAGGAAGGCTTCTCTGTTAGGATAAAGGTAGTAGCTATGATTACTTACCTATTAAATAATAGGCCCAGGTTACCACTAAAATCAAGTATTTAGTACTTAAGATTTTAAATATTCTATCAAAGAAAAATTGAGAATATATCCAGAACATTCAGTTGAATTTCTCCTTATCCATGGCCTTCTTTTACCACCTCTGTAGAAATATGAGTCTTGACGTGTGTTGCAAGTCATTATTCAGTTTTTTAGTTTGCAAAAACATATCCCCAGTTTCTCCTTCTTAGAAAAAAATATGCTTTGTCTCAACCATAATGTCAGGGGAGTGACTTGATTCCCTCGGCTTCCTATTCCTACTAGAGTTCTCTAGAGAGCTTTACACCCCCTGCCTCCCTCGCCTCCTTTCTCACCACTTAATCACCTTAGTTTATACTGCTACTCTTTTGGAATGCCTGTCTTGAAAGCAGAGGACCTCCTTCTTAGTCAAATGAAGTGATTTTTTTCCTTAGTTCTATCTTTTCAGACCCACCTTTGACAACCCTGGGAGAGTTTTTGAGTTGAGAAGTCGAGTTCCATGAGTGTCCTACTCATTCCTGTTCCTCCTTCACCCTCCTGGTTCAGGCAATTTTGAACTCATTTATGAAAGGATTCTGGGATGACTTTTAATTTCTACAAATGAAGCATTTCCAGTTAAACAAAAATATGAATAGATGATTTGAATATTCTTTGACTTGATGACTGGGATTTAGTGTAGCAATTTTTATTTTATTTAGTGTAGCTTATCGAAATGAAAGCTTTGGTACTCTCTATAGAAGGGAGCTCCAGAAATTTCTTTATTGCAGCCTACTACAGGAGCAATGATGTGATCAAATAAAGATGTGACAGGATTCTCTTAATAATGAGTGAATTTTTTATGCTTATGTAAGAAGAAATTGGGCCTAATGAAAATCAAATTGAAAGCTTGAAAGAACTTTACCACTCCTTGTTGTTGAATTCTGCTTGGCCCACTATATAATATTACAAATATTCGACTTGGTGGAGCATGCTTGTAATCCTAGTCAGTACTCTGAAGCAGAAACAGGAGGATTGCAAGTTGCAGGCTATCCTAGTCTACATAGCATAAGCCCTGTGTCCACCCTTCCCCACTCCCCCCCCCCCAAAAAAAAGAACTTTGATGATCCATGAGTGCAGCTTTGATAAGAACAAATGTAACCCATGAAAATTTGAGAAATAAATTTCTCAAGTGTATAGAATCCTTTGAAAATCATTTGTAAAACTTAGAAAAAAAATCATAGATTTCTGAACAGTCATAGACTTGGCCCCAAGGTGTAATGCTTTATATTGATCAAATTTCAAGCCAGAGTTCCTGGCTGTGAAGGTTCCCTGCTTCTTCCATGTCACTAAAGTTAACAGGTTTTAGTTGTGGGTATGAGAACATTTGAGCTTTTGTAGTACTGTTTGTGTGATACCTTTTCTGAGGTGGATATTTCTAAAAATTTGACAGGTGACTCTGTCTTTAAGAAAGTGATGTCCCACGGAAACTTTTCTAAAATGGGTTTTCTAGTTTAGTTTTCGAGATAAAGTCAGCATCTCTAGATAAGTGTCAATATTGTCATAGGCTTGCTGTGCATAGGCTTCCTGGAGTTCTGTGTCCCTGTGGTTCTTTTTGTGTTTAGCCTTAGACTGGGTATTTGAGCTGCTTGTATCTCTCAGATCTAGACAAGACGCCTACAGCCAATTTCCTGTTGAAAGTCTCTGCCTTACACTGAGGTCATTTTTCAGATCTCACAGTTGTGTTTGAAACATAGCAACTGTTTGTCTGATTCCATGGTTACACAGGAACAAGTTCTAAATAATCAAGAAGTCTTTGGACCAACTGAATTGAGTTCATGCTAGTAATAGATTTGTCATTGCTTCTCTTTCAAAATGTGTAACTCATAAAGAGACATTTCTTCCTAGTATAAAGTAAAGGGGTTAGTGAGAAATTAGCAGTTAGAAAAAGCTTTTTCAAAGGAGGGGTACCTCCTTAGAAGTAAGGAGGTACTGTTTTCAACAATTTTTGTTTGGATTTTCTTTCTTTCTTTCTTTCTTTCTTTCTTTCTTTCTTTCTTTCTTTCTTTCTTTCT
>NW_012267231.1:3896724-3909838 GCF_000151885.1 Dipodomys ordii | reverse complement strand
CTTTCTTTCTTTCTTTCTTTCTTTCTTTCTTTCTTTCTTTCTTCAGTAGGGACTGAATTCTTCTTCCACTTGAGCCATGCCCCCAGCCCTCTTTTGCCTTTTAGTCTGTTTTTTAGACATAGTCTCATACTTTTTTTTTTTAAGCATCAGTTGGTTGTACGTTTAGGTTGGTTTCCTTTTGACATGTCCATATATCTTACAGTGTACTTTGATTACAGATTCACCCCATTACTCTTCCTTATCCCAACTCCCTTGTCCCATGCTAATTTCACTAAATTACTTCACTGTTGCATTTTCACACTTGCGCAAAAAAGTATTTTGACCCTGTTTGCCCTCCTTCACCCTCTCCATTCACCCTTTTTGTAGTATCCATATCCCAGAAGGGACATGGTTTTTACTTTACCTTCCTAACATTCATTTTTGTTGAGGTGAATGTTCATTTTTACCATGTAATTTTGCACACATGCATCTGCAGAACTTTGATCAGATTGACCTCCTGGTCTACTGTCACTTACCCAACCCACTTACCATCTAGTATTCAACAGCTTTCAGTGCGTTTATTTTTATCACCTCCGTTCACAGATGCAATGTGTTTCAATATATTTTAGTATTGTTCACTAATATGCTCTCCCCCTTCACTTCTAATTTCCTCAGGTATTCTTAGTCCCAAACATGATTTTGTGTGTGTGTGTGTGTGTATTCTCAAATCCTCCTTCTAGCACTTGAATTCCTGGGTTTTAAGTGTGACCCACCATGCCCAGACCAATTTTCAGGGATGTTTAGTAGTCATTTCTGTAGTTGGTTTGATCATAGGACCTTGAAGCTGCTCTGAATGACACCGAGAGAATTATCAAGTTTCAGCCACCCCCATGTTTATGTAGACTCAGTCTAATCTTAGGAAAGGAAATGAAGGAGATTTAGGCTGATTTCCAGATGCACTGCTGTTTCACTTTGGATGTTATGACACTTTTAGTTGCACCTCAGTTTCCAACTCTTTTCAGAGGAATAGTATTATATACTACTATGTCTTGGCAGGGGAGGGATTTCAAATGATTCAATATTTCCAATGAAGTTATTTTTTATTTGATCCAAAAAATACTTACTAAGCACTGACTAAGCTTGAAACGGGGGATATAAAACCGCTCTAAAGGATGATTCCTTGTTTCAGATGCAAAAGTAGGGTTTGGAAAAGCTGAGTGAGTTCTCAGAAGTTCACTAGCTGTTAAGTGGCAGAGGCAGACTAAAATCCAAGTCTTGTCTGACGACAAGTGTATGCTGAACCCCCTTTCTACCACTAGCTTGTACTTATCTAGAAATACTAGAACATGTACTTAGCACCTGTTCTTCACCTTTTTACTTCATAGACATATCACAGATCTAAGCAACAGAGATTTAATTACTGTACATCAGCCATTTCTTCTCCATTGACCAAATCCATCTCATTAATGACAATCAGCCATCCTGGACTGGACAGTAAGTACACTGCTTTAAAAAAAAGTTACATCTATCTTAACCACTTTTCTTGTTTCTTACTTTAAAGCCCAGTATAACATTATTTTCAAAATGTGCCTGCTTCTTCCTCTGAATAAATGACTCAGCACTTAAAAGGTCAGCTTTTGGCTCCTTTTCCCTTTCCTGTTTAAAAATCTCCTTAATACCTTACATTTTTGGCTATAAAATATAGCACACTTTTGAAAACATATTTTGAAAATTTCACACTTGAAACAAGTTGTAAATGGACTGCATTGGAAGTAAAAACTCTTGTTATCTTTAGGAAATGCTAGATAGTTTGCAGTGAACACAGCGGACAAGTCTGTCTAACCAGGATTTAATCAGTATTAAAGAAACATTCACCCTCCTTGTCTTGCAAGCGGCTGGCTGTCTTACTTGTGCAGAATCAAACTGCTTTCTTGTGTCATCCTGCCTTGCAGTGGCTCAGCTCTTACCTGTCCCTCTTCTTCCCTCAGTGATTAACATGGGAGCATCTGAAAATGGATGCTCATTGAGTTGTTGTCCGAAATGACTTACATTAGAAAAGACACAGAAACCTATATATTGCCAAGCTAGAACCCACTGATGTGGAAGGAAACACTGTGTAATGAGGGTAACCACAGTGCTTGTATCATTTCTGAGTGGAAAGTAGACAAGCTGCAGCCTCTGGGGGCGGGAAGCCGTGACAGCACACATTGACAGCTCAGTTGTGATACATTAGGGAGGATGTCCCTGAGAGAAGATGCCCAGCAGACACCTGCAGACCAATTCTCTTCTTTGCATCGGAGAACAGAACCAGGGGTTCTCTGTCTCTATATCCTGGGAAACTTAGTTTCTTAAGAGAACTTAAGAACACACTTCATAGCTTCTTTCATACACAGAATAAAAGTAAGCCATTGTTTTCAGCTTTCACTGCTCTCACCTGAAAGATGTTTCAAATAGTAAAGAAATTGTATGCCAAAACTCTTAAATACTTGCGATCATAATGTTCAGAGAGGGTGGTACCCATTAGACATTTGAACCTCATAGGCTGCTTGCTTGCTTGCTTGTTTATTGATTCATTGATTCATTCATTTATTTAGTGCCTGTACTAGGGCTTGAACTCAGGGCCAAGGCACTCTTAGATTTCTCAAGGCTGGCACTCTACCATTTGAGCTACAGTTCCACGTCCTGCTTTGTACTGGCTAATGGGAGATAAAAGTCTCCTGGACTTTCCTGTTCTGGCTGGCTTTGAACTATGATTCTCAGATCTTAGCCTTCTGAGTAGATAGAATTGCAGACATGAGCCATGAGGGGCCTGGAACTCAACTCCAGTTTTTATACATAATTTGTATTAGTTTTAAAAAGATGTATGAGTCATGTGAACACAGATCAGGGCAAGTCTCTGGAAAGTTAGGCATCAGAGCTAGTAAGATTATTTTATCTATATTTTTGGGGCTTGTATTTGTTCTCTAATTGTTTGATGTGCTGCTTCCCAAATTCATGAACTAAAAATCATAGTATGTGCAAGTCTATGCATTCTTAAGACCAGTGTCCCATGGAACATACTGAAAAATAATTGGCCATGTCTGTATAGTAATTACGATCTAAAGTCTCTGGGTATAAGATAAAAGCCTGAAGGTTATTTTGGCCTTTTGAAAAAAATCTGGTTGAAATGCTACTTACTTTCACTTATATTTTATGAGTTCACTTTAGTGACAAATTTATTTTTTTCTCTTGGTAATTGTGTAAATGTGCAAGAGTCTTGAGAGAATTTAATCAGAGACCCTTTGAGTGGGAAAAATTTTAAAGTACCTTCTTGGTTTTTCTAAGCTGCGACATCAGGTTAAAATGCTGAGTTTCATACCTACATTGTGCAGAATTGGGGACAGATCACAAAATACCTGTCAGCATTTCCCTCGTGGCTATTGGTACCATTCATCCTGAAAAGGTGGGGGGAAAACTCTAGAGAAAAGGAGAAAACACAGAAGGCAATTTTTTTTTGAAGACTTATAGATCTTTTTAAAACATTTGCATTATTTCCACCTGCTATTTAAGTCACTTAGCAGTAGCTACAATTCTGCATTACTATTCAGAATCTATTCTGAGGTTCAAATGCTGGCAGTCTGGTTGTGGAACATCTTCCAACCTCTGTCAGATTGAAGTCTTGAACTTCTTAACAGTCATACTGAGCAAAGCAGACTGTGTCTGATGTCACTAAAGATTGAAAACCATTTGTTGTTGCCTGCTGTTCCTTCTAAGTCCTTGGTACTCAGCTTCATATGTGATCAATCAGAACAATGTTTTTCCAACTTAATGACTTGTGGTCTCATTAGCCTTAGAGTTTTGATAATCTACTTCCATGTATGTTCCTATAGTCAGGGGAGGAGAAAGAATGCCTCTGCCCCATTCATTGTATCACTCAGCCAGGGAAGGGCCCTCCTGTCTGGTTCTGTCTAACTTCATTGCATGAATGAGGAACTGAAATGGAGACATCTTATCCTAAATTAGCAACAGGGCCAAGACTTTAGATGCTCACTCTAATGGTTCTTCCTGGTCACCAATCTGAATAATTAACCAGGTAAAAAGGAGAGAGTGCTGGATTTCTAGTAGAAGTAGATGATAGCATGCTTAGCACTGTGGAAACAACAACAACAGCCAAAAAAAAAAAAATCCCCCAAAAACAAAAAATCCAGCATTTGTTTTCTTACTTTGTATTCTTCCTGTGAAGAATCTCACAAAGGTGGTTCATGGAACCTGAATATTGGTCAATACTTGTCATCAGGGTAAAAATCATGTTTGTTTGTTTTTTCTCACTTTTCCCCCCCTAGATTCGCGGTCCTTCCAC
Source organism: Dipodomys ordii (assembly GCF_000151885.1). Classification (NCBI taxonomy): domain Eukaryota; kingdom Metazoa; phylum Chordata; class Mammalia; order Rodentia; family Heteromyidae; genus Dipodomys; species Dipodomys ordii. The sequence goes on along the minus strand of NW_012267231.1, from coordinate 3,905,520 downwards.
AACACCAGTGCTAACCTGGCCGAGAGGTACTCTCCGTTTATTTTGGTACTTTTTTCTAAATGAAATAAAAATCTAAACTGTCTTACAGAATTTAACTAAGCACACTAGATTATTTGAGCCCATTGGGTTCCTTCTTGCATGTTAACATAGGAATAATTATTTTATAAAAATAGGAAACAAAAGGAAGTGATTTTATACTGAAGATTATATCTTTTAAATGTAATATCTCTAATAGTTTTGCAGTTTTCTCCTTTTGGTTGTCTTTCTGATAAGGAATATCATTTGCATTTATTCATATAAAAACTCACATGTATTTAAAGCACACTTTGGTTATGGGGATTTTTAATTCCTAAGTCTTAACAGCATTTTGTTTCATAATTAGTGTATGAGCAGAAGGTGAAGGGAACAGGAGAAGAAGGAGGAGGATGGAAAAGGAGAAGGGAGAGGGAGGAAGAAAGATGTGGGAGAGGGGGAGAGCATTCTTGCAGTACTGCAGTCTTAGTATTAGTCACTGGGGCCTGGTAGTATAGCCAGTGGTAGACGTCTTGCTTGGCTAGAATGAGACTCTGGTCCTATGTCCAGCATTTGAAAGAAAGAGGGAGCAGAGGGGTAGAGGGAAGGGAGGGAGAGAAAAGGAAACAAATAAACACTCTAGTCTTCTTATTTTATTTTTTCAATGTATGTGATATACAGCTTTGTCTGAATAATTGAATTGGTTCTTTTAAGAGGGAGGAAGAAGGCTGCTAGGGATAGAAGCAAGGACCCTTGCATGCTGGGCAGGCATTGTATCCTTGAGATACAGCCTAGTCCTGAATTAGGTCTTTGCTTGACAGCAGAGAATATTTTTGTTCTGTCTCTTTAATTTTTTAAAAATTTCTTTCATACTTATGAAATTCAATATTCTAATTTAAGCAAGATTGAGGTTCTGATTGTTGCCCTGACGTTGAAGTTACCTGCTTTTTTGCAAAGCCATTGGGTTGTGATTCAGTGACTGAGACTGCTTTCAATGAGTGCTTCTCTTTATAAAGTTGCTTTTGTAGCTTTTACATCCTTCTCCAGCAGTGATTTTTGCGTCCTTTCATTTTTATCTCTGTAAATATCACATATACATAGAGGTAGCTCTCAGGAGGGCCCCTTCGTAGTTCTGCCTCTGCCTGCTCTCTCAGAAGCCAATACTACTCCTCTGTGGGAAAGTTCCAAAATAGTGCCTAAGCAAAGCTATGTAAATGGACTCTTCCCATGTAGTGAATTATTAAGTGCCCAGTATTATTTAAGAAAGCCAGCCACTGTAAGTAGTTTCCTGAAGTCAAGTCTGTTTCCCACGTAGATTATCTGTAAGCTTCCTGAAGTACTTAAGTAGATAAAATGGATCTCTCTGCATTCTACCTGAATTCTGATTGCCTTCTCTTCTTAAAAGAAGAGCACAGGCATGGCTTCACGCACGGACTAGCTCACAGTCTTCATTGCCCAGTATGCTAAAAAGGCTTGAAAAAATGTATGGTCTCCACTGTTCAGGAGACAGGATATGCACTCAGTCATAGGTTTTGTTTTGCAAACCTTATTACCAACAGTCTGCCATTCATTACATACACAGATTTTCTTTCAGACACTTGTTGCAAAGAAGTTTGTAGATTGAATGCTATTTTTGGTTAAGAAGTTTCAGATAAAATAATTACGGAATATTAACAGAAGTCCATAATTGCAATATTAATGACTGCTATAAAAAAAACAACAACAACCAGTATGAACATCATAGAATATTGTATGAAACCGTTCAGGGTGTCTCTTTCTTTGCTTCCCATTTAACTTTTGTAGTCCTTAAAAAAAGTCAATTTTCTTGTTTTCATTTAGTATAACAGAAGAAAACTACAATTTCCTGCCACCAAGCCTCACCAAGAAAGATTTTGAAGGGAAGAGTGGAACCAAAGTTAGTCGTACCTTCAGCTATATCAAGAATAAAATGTCCAGCAGTAAGAAGAGCAAAGTAAGTGTCATCCTTGGCATTTGTACGGCCACCTCAGTCAATCATCTCACAGGCTGCAGACACCCCCAACTGGAGCTTGACCTTTACATCAAGTCTCTGCATATTCTTTGAAGCACAGGAAAGTATATCTCAAGTCATAAGGCTAGATGATAAAGCAGAAGTGCTTGAAGTCTTGCTTGTCACTTGATGGTTACTCTCAAACACAATCTGTTATTAGTAATATTATTATAGTATTGTTATCTTCAAGTTTGTTAATCACCATAAAAATGCCATCTTAATAATCATGTGGGCAACCTACACACTTGATAAAGAGATATAGGTGGCAATCCAGGGGTTTGGATTTGTGATTTTTTTTTTTTTTGGTCTGTTTCTGTTGCTAGAGACTGCACAACCCTCAAAGATCTTGAAGCCAAGACTAAAAGAGGAAACAAGCTCAGTTGTGAAAGAATATTGTCAATTTAACTAAGGAGAGTGATCAGAGGCAAGAGGTCAATTGTTACTTCAACCATTTCTACCAGCAGTGACAGATTAACCTCTAACACAATGGCCCTTTCCCTTGTTGGTTCTCCTTTTCCCTCTCCTGGCAAACTCTAGTCTTTGAGGTAAAAATAAATTTACAAAGGAGAGGCTTCTATTCGTATTCCTGGGTATTTGGAAAGGTAAAAAGGAGGATCCCAAATTTGAAACAAGTCTGGGGAAAATAAGCAAGACCCTGGAAGCAAAATACAAAGGCTGTGAGTAGGGAGTATGGCTCAAGAGGTAGAGCTGTTTCTTAGCACTAGTGAGGTCCTGTGCTCAACACCACTAATGCAAAAAAAAAAAAAAAAGTAAATGAGATTGTTAAAGGGCTGGTAGAGTGAAATAAACAGCTAATAAGATTGTTATAAAACTTACTGAGAAACATCTTGATTTTGTAATTGTAGGCAAAGATAATAATAGGGGACATAATGAAGCAGTGTTAATTGCAGTAGAGATTTACCGGACAGAAGTATTTTATCTTTTTAATTATTACAAAAATAAAGGAACATTAAATTTTCCTTAACTATGTATAATGTTATATTTCCATGATGTTAAAAAAAAGATTTTAGTACATACAGCAGAAGACATCTGGTTTACTTATTTTGTTCATCTTTTAAATAATTACACTAAAGTGACATCTATAATACTTACCTGAGGATGGTTTGGAAATGATGATGATTTATATACATGATTTAGGAAAGTAAGTCATAATTATTAACCTTGGCTTCTTACATTCAGTTTATTTTACTGTGTCTATAAATTATTTAGCACATAAATTGTTGGGTTTTGCTTTTTAAAATTTTAAGTGGTTGTGCAAAGGATACAGTTTTTAAATATTTAAATCAGTTAAATTAGACAGCCATCAGGCAGCAGATTGTTCACATGTACTGAATTTTATATTTTGCAGATACCAGTAGATTTTACTGTACATAAACTCTATACTTTCAATATAAGATTGTTCACCCAACCTTTTTGGAGTTGCCAATAACTGGCCTAAGTTATTAGCCAAATGTATCAAATGTTTATGAAAATGTTGGGGAACTTAAACAGGAAGTCTAACGGGAAGCTGACAGCTTCTGCTTTTATCTTTAAGAGGTGGTAATACTGTTTCCTGCTAAGTCTGCTTGTTTGTATTTACATACCCAAATGCCTAATTTTGGGTTCATAAAGTGAGTGGAAGAAACCTCTTTCAACCATTCTATCTGTTTTTTTGTTTCTATTAAGATTTCTTTTCTGCATAGACAACCAGAAGGTAGATGGAAATATTTTAGACCAGTTCTTAGTCTAACTCAGCGTAGGTGTTTTTGTGTACATGAGTTATATTCCTGCCCGCCCCCCCTTTTTTTTTGGTGTGGCTTCTATACGAAAGAACTTAAACACATCAGCCTTTCAAAGGTATCTAGTAAAGCAGATTACTATTTCTCATTTCTTCTTTAAAGAAAACCCTTTGCTTTTCTTTTTTACCACAGGCAGCTTCACTAAACATTTTCTTATGATCTGATCTTTATAAAATTTGGAGCAATAGTTCTGGTTCCTTAACTTCTGCTGTGAAAAACTTGGCCTTAGTCCTTGCCAGATTGTCCATATTGCACCAAAAGGACCATCAACACAACAGCGTCTTTTGGAAGATTCGTTTTTTCTCCCTTCCTGTGTCCTTTAAGGCAATTGGTATGCTCTTCTAGCAGCATTCAAATAGTTAAGACAGTTTGAAGGAAACAGGCAGCTTCAGCCCTCCCTCCTTCCCTTTCTCACCCAGTCTCTGGCTTCCTCTTACCATCTTGCTAATGGCAGCTCAAAGCTGCTGAGTGCTGCTTGGCTGGCATGAGCCGTCCTTCTGTGAGAACACGTTTTCTGGCATGGGGGCTGGATCATGTCGATAAAATGGGGTCGGCTTCCCGAAGTACCCCTCATAGCAGTGAGATTCACAGGACTGAAACATGGACAGGTAAGCGCCTGACTTCTTTAAAGAACTGAGCTCTAATGAACACAGGATGAACCAGTGTAGCTTTTTTTTTTTTAATCCTTGGAAGAACTAGTGCCATTGTTACATATAGAATGATAATTATTTATCATTTATTCACATTTGAAGAGCATAGCAAGGCTTGAGAGGATAAACTAGTTGCTATAGAGAATTTAACCATTGAAGCATGCTTGTAGCTTTTTTGAGCAATAAAAGAAAAATCAAAAGTTTTTAGTTTAGCAGTTTATGCATGGAGAAAAACCTTTAGAAAAGTGCAATTGAAAGAAAAAGGGAGTTACTTGGGCTCAGATTTTGTTAAGACTTTCGTGTGCTAATTTTCGTTTAGAACAGTTCCTGTTTTGTAAAATGGAGTCATTTAGTTTTGGTTTTTCTCCCTTCTGGTGTTTTGTTTTGGTAGCTTACTAGTATGGGCAATTTGGCTCTTAGATTTCTGTGACATATATTCTGTTAACAAAGGACTTCATGTGAATGATAGACTTAGCAGATATTTACCATTTCTTCCTAGTAGATGAGTTCTGAAGAAGAAGGCAGAAAACACGGGTTGTAATCTTGACCACTGATCTTTTCCTCAGAAACATTTTGCAAATCAAGGAACCTCTCAGGCCAGGTCCACTTCAATTGAATTCCAGCAGGAATACTACCTGTGTACACTTGAGTGCATTATTGGGCATCCCTAACCCTCAGTCTCCTCAGATATGAAATGGGGATAAATAGAACTAATTTGGTTATTGTAATAAAATGTATGAATTACTTACTATGATGCTTCATCACCCTTCATAGCTGTTCAGGATTTTGGCTGTCATTTATTATCCTTTCAGTGGGAAAGAACATTCATCCTGTCTACTTCATTGTTACTGAGTCAGGTAGAATAATCTGTGTGGAAGGTATTGATTTAAAATTACATGATAATAGTTGTTATGCTCGTGAACCCACTTGTTAGGTATTTTCTAGATTCTAACAGTGGCGATAGAGGTGAATTGTAGATCTTCATGGTTCAGTTGGTTTGAAAAGAAATTAGTCCTTAGTCCACTGATACTGATGAGTCAGTTGAATGCTTTGCCAAATATTACTTCTAAAATATGGCAAGTAAAGAGCATGTTCTGGCCTCTTAAGTTCACTGTGAACCTGAAATGTCCCTTACTATTCTAGGTATTTCAGTAAGCATTCTTCAGTTACTTGTTCAATATCAAGGCTTAAATACCTTTCCATTTCTCTTCATGCCTGTGTAAGTTTTGGTAACAGCCCCTCTTGGATTGATGCTTGATGTCACATGGAAGCCCTTTGCTTTCTTGTGTTGCCAGAGAGTTTCTGACATTCCTGTATTGTTTTGAGGTGTCAAAAGTGAGAGCAGTCTGGTACTCAAGCCACCTTTGTCACACCCTGTGCTAGTGTCCTGAGCTCAGTCACCAGAGAGTGCCCAGTGCAGTGGCTGGTAACTTGAGAACACTGTGAATGTCAGCCTCCTCCTCCTCCTCCTTCCCCTCCTCTTCCTCCTCTTCCTCCTCCTCCCCTCCCTCTCCTCTGGGAGGTCAGGGAGACCATGAGGATGCAGGGTGCTTCACAGTAGAGATCAGAGAGCAGGTCTTGGGAAGCCTTTTCCCTTTAAACCAAGGATGTTGTGCCTGCTTTTCTGTTTTTCTGGGCCTCCAGGCAGAGCAGTGAGCGGGCAGGCCTGGGGAATGCCTGTCTCCGGGTCCCTGTTTTCACTGGAGAAGTGGCCATGGTGGCTACTTGTTTGAAGGGACAAACAAGGCAGTTGTCCTCTCCAGACTTCTTATGCCTCTCTGCCTTGATGTCCTCCTGATACTCCTCAGTTTCTTTTATCCTTCAGTCATGGTAGTCCTTCCTGATAGGCACACCTGTAGTTCTAGATACTCAGGAAGCTGAGATCTGAGATCTGGTTCGAAGTTAGCCCAGGCAGGAATGTCCATGAGACTCCAAAAGTGGCACTATGACTCAAGAGGTAGAGCATTAGCCTTGAGCAAAAAGAAGCTCAGAGACAGAGCTCTGGCCCAGAGTTCAAGGCCCAGGACTGGCCATAATAAAAAAAAAATTCTTTACTGTAAGGGAATGAATGTCAGTGTTAGGTTAGAGGGTGGTAAGCTAGCAAAGCTCAGATAGGAGTTATTACAGACAGTTTGTTAAATGTTAATACATGCTGTGCACTGTGCAAAATGCTCTCCATGTTTTATCTCACTTATTTTTGTTTGTTTGTTTGTCAGTCATAGAGCCTGGGCACTGCCTGTCTCTGGGCTCTTTTGCTCAAGGCTAGTGCTCTACCACTTTGAGCCACAGCATCACTTCTGGTTTTCTGGTGGTTGCTTGGAGATAAGAGTCTCATGGACTTTCTTGCCCAGGCTGGCTTCAAACTTCGATCCTCAGATCTCAGCCTCCTGAGTAGCTAGGATTATAAACATGAGCCACTAGTGCCCAGTTTCTATTTTTTTAAACATAAGAAATGGGTACCTTTACCATTCTGCAAATAAAAGATAGGTTGGGTGAAATAGTGTACACCTGGCTACAGTACATTATTATAAGCAGTAGTGGTAATAGCAGAAGAACTTAATTTTCATCCCAGACCTAAGATGTCTTCCTTTTTCTCAACAGCCTCTTCTTTCCCATTGGAATATTGGGCCAAAGTTAAGATCCATAACTTTAAAAATTCTAATCAGTGAAATCTCTATGCGAAATATTTAATAGTTTTGGCTTAGAGTTCGGGAGGGTATCTCACAAAAGCTCCTCAGGAAGTGATTGATATGCAGCTAGTGTGATGTTTCATGCAGCATCTTTCCCCTCCCTGGAGAAATTCTGACCCAGAATTGCCACCATCCTTTCTCCTCTCCATCCACATACTGGCACAAAGCTCATGGCTTCCTGAGTGGATTATTACCCTGTGCCTTACCAAAGAGACTTGCTTGACAATACCTCTTGCTGCTGTTAGCCCTTGGGCTTAGTGTCTGTCGGTGTAAAGTTTCCCTTTGTTCGAAAATAGTTACCACATGCCATTTGGGCATTTAGGAAGACCTTTCAGTGTTGAATTAACTATTGAATCTTTTTTTCAGCAGGAAAAGGAGAAGGAGAAAGATAAAATTAAGGAGAAAGAGAAAGATTCTAAAGAAAAGGAGAAAGATAAGAAGCCTCTCAACGGACATACTTTCAGTTCCATTCCTATTGTTGGTCCCATCAGCTGTAGCCAATGTATGAAGCCTTTTACCAACAAAGACGCCTACACTTGTGCAAGTAAGAGACCTGCTTGTTCTGCTCCTAAGATGAGGCTCTCTTGGTTCAGGAAAGCTGATTTGCTTCTAGTTTCCTGTCCATCCTACCCCTTATCTGTTCCTCATTTATGTGCAAAAGTAGCTCTGGCTGTATTTTTCTTTAAACATCATTGAGGAAATTTATTGTAAATGTATAAACTCTAGCCTGTAATTTTTCAGACGTCCCCAATTTCAAATACTCTGCTCTATTATTCACAGACTACCTCCTATTCAGGAAGTCTGTGTCCCTGTCGGAACAATTCATAACCAAAAAACCTATAGTTGCCTAGCAGTCCCTTGTTGGGTTATGTGGGCTTATTTTTGTTGTTGTCTTGTGCTTTGTTTTCCTATGCTGGGGATCAGTCTTGAGGCTTTTCATATATTAGACAGCTCTCTACCTCTGAGTTATATCACTAGACCAAAGGATCAAATCTGTTCCTTTGGCATATGCTTTATCCATTTACCGACATCATGTGCATTGATGTTCCATATTAGCCTACTGCTGATCTCTGTAATAACCAGCTCAGTTCCTGGTTTTGATGAGGCACTCACAGGCCTGCCAGAGTCAGTTAACTTTTTTGAGGGCCATCTGGTCTGTCACAGCTACCAGACTCTGCAGTTGCAGGACAAAGTAGCCACAGATATATAAACCAAGGAACAATAAGGCCTTATTATGGACATAAAATTTAAATATTTGCATGTTGTATAAAATCCATCATTTCATTTCTTTTCCCTACCATCTAAAATATAAAAGCCATTTGTAGTTCATGGGCTAAGAGAGTGCACCTCTTTTAACCACAGGCATCCTAGTACCATTTTGATTTCTTGATTCCTCTTCCTATTAAGCCTAAGCGATTTCTGCTGGGCCCTCTGGGCAGTGAGCGTACTAAGGGCTCTGCTGTGCTGTCGGTGTGCACTAGGAGAGGATTTTTTTTTTTTTTTTTTTGGTCCGGTCATGGGGCCTGAACTCTGGGCCTGGGCGCTGTCCCTCAGCTCTTCAGCTCAAGGCTAGCACTCTGCCACTTGAGCCACTGCATCACTTCCAGTTTTCTGTT
>NW_012267231.1:3841902-3896595 GCF_000151885.1 Dipodomys ordii | reverse complement strand
CACTTGAGCCACAGTGCCACTTCCGGCTTTTTTCTTTTTGCTTATGTGGTGCTGAGGAATCGAACCCAGGGCCTCAGGCATGCAAGGCAAGCCACCTTCCCAGCCCAGGAGAGGATTTTTTTTTTAATGTAAATTGAAAACTTTTTATTTCTTCCCCTCATTCACCTTTGTCTTAATGAATCTTAAAATGTTGTGTATAGTTCTTGGCTCTGTTGTTTCTATTAAAGTAGTGATTTTTAAAAACGCTAAGTTAAACCTGTCATGTACACATAAAAAAACTGAATGGCCCACCCAATATTCTTTTTTTCTGAAGGTTTGCCAAGGCACTAATAACGCCTTACAACCTTTTGCCATTGATACAAACAGTTGTGGTGCTGTTCTGCCTGCTGCTGATTAAACTGGGGTGGCAGATACAAGGGATAATATTAATTTAGCTTCCTAGGTATAACCTTGGCCCCTTCAGCAGCCTTCTTGTCCTCTGCTTTGATGACACCATGGCAGCTGCCTGTCTCATGTCACAATTGGAGAAATCACCCACAGGACAGAGAAGCTTGTAGTTCAGATAGGATATTATTGTTACCTACCAAGCATCCAAAGGTCAAAAATATATTTCCACGTCAGAAACTTAGGCACCCATGCATGAACTACAATTTTGTTCCCTGCTCCAAATGTAGTGTTGAAATTGGCTCACCATCTGGGAGTGGCAGTGAAATTTGTGTATTAGATTGTGCAGCCTTCCTCATGTGACTAGGAGGAGGAGGAAGGAAGAAGTCAAGGCTTGGAAACAAAGGAACAGTTATAATCATCCTCCCAGAAAACAAGAAGCAGTGGTCTGCTTCTCCTGGCTTCCCGGAGGCCAGTGCCTGCAATCCACGTTTGCATGCATGAAGCCCCATCTGTTATCTTGGCAGGAAATGGAAGGGCTGAGTAATTGGTAGACTCAGAATCATTTGTTCTTTCCCTTCGTCGCCTCTCATGTTGAATCTTCCCAGGAGTTTCAGTAAATGTTCCATCCCTCTCAAGAAAGTAACTTTTTGTTGTTTAACATCACCCCATTTCACTCCTCCCCCATGAAGCTTCACACCTGCTCAATCAGGTTTCCAGGTGTGGTTTAGAAAGATGAGCAGCTACATAGTTCTTCAGGGTGATTAAGATGATTTGCATTGCTATCTTGTCTTCCTTCCACCACTTTAATATGACTATCTAAATGAAGATACTAAAGGATTGAACAGCATAGACTGTTTTAACCTCAGCATCTCTGACATCACCAGATCCCACCTGTGCCAGTCTGAGACAGAGTGTAACAGCTAAGCCCTTTATGAGGAGGAATGCAGAGGTAGTCATGGTCAGAGCAGCTAGAAATCACAAGCAGATAACATTCACATAGCTTTCATCCACTCTCCTCCTGGATTTAAACACCAGAAGTCCAGGCAGAAGCTGGAGTCTTTTGTCAGGAATATTTCAAAGTAATTTAAAGGAAACCCTAGAAGGACTTTTGCACAGCCCAATCTGCTCCTGCTTTAGGATTAAGTGAATTCATGGTGAGAAGAGCTGTGTTTACAGTGAATTATTCTTTCTCATGTAAAACTGACCTTGGATGATCAGTTATTCTTTCCGGCTTCCACAGAAAAATGTATTTGTAGAAAGCTTGGTGTGTCCTTCAGAATAAAGAATTTGTTACTTGGGCTTTTGGATCTTGCCAGGGTTTTACTGTTTGCTTCTAACAGATGTAAAGAAATATTTATATTATTATTGATTTATTTTCTCTTGTGTTAGCAGCCTCAGAGTACTTTTGTAGTAGGAGCTTCCTCTTGATCCAAAAAATAAAACAAGTAAACCAGCTGTAATCTAAAGAAACAGAAGAACTTAGACTGTCTGATGATTGTATTTTGCTTTAGTATTTCATTATGAAAAGCAGCTCTGTAGGTAAATAATATTCTGGCATTTAGAGTTCATTGCTTATATATATGAGAATGGTAACTGATCAACAAAAGGAAGTTTGTTATTAGGGGAAAGGAAGATGAATGGAAAGCCTGAGCAGCAGAGTCGGTTCTTTTCAAGCAGAGCACTTTCATTTTGCTTCCTTGTTGTTTGCTGATGTTCTTATGAAACCACTCTTAAGGAACATCACTGAGGATGGTTAGGCTTTTCTAGATGGCTCTCCTGTTGAGTGTCTGAGCACTGTGGTTGTTACACCAGCTACCAACATCATCTGACATTCCCTGTGGATAGAATTGGGGCATCTGTGCATCTCTGCATTGTTCATGTTAAAACATTTTGTTTGCTTTTTCTTTGTTAGGGTTGAAATGATAAGAGGAAGTTGCATATTTCTACTCTGAAAGGTAATTCTTCAACCTGTATCCTTAAGAAAGATCGGGTCATTTTTCACATAGAGAGTTTGCCTCTCAGATTTGCCTATAGTAGACAGAACAGTGAAAAGTCAGTGTATTCCCCAGCGGTGATCAGTGGGCTCTAGTACTGGAAAACCCCTCTTCAGAGCTCTGGCTGAGTGAGTCAGCTCGCAAATGTCAGTCTTTCCTCAAGAAGGCATGTGGTTCTTCCATACCCTAACTTTAGTTTATTTTGGAATAGCCACTCCTCTTAAATCTGTGTAGCTGGTCTTCTTGTTGTTGTTTTAGTTATTGTTGTTGTTGTTGTTTTAATACAATACAAGGGCTTGAACTCTCAGGGTCTTATGCTTGCCAAGCAAGCAATCTATCACTTGAACAAGCTCCTTTTGCCTTACTCTATTTTTCAGATAGATGCTTTTGCCCAGGACCACCCTCAGACTGCCACCCAGTTTCACCTTCTGCCTAGCTACCACACCCAGCTTGTTTGTTGAGATAGAGGCTTGATAACTTTTCTTTTGCCTTGCTGGACCTGGAGCCTTGTTCCTCCCATCTCTGCCTCCCATGCATCTGGGATTATAAACGTGTGTCACCATGCCTGGCAAAGCTGCTTTTTGTAATCTAGTCTCATTAACGGCCCATTTTTCTGCTGAGAGAGAAAATACATGGCATATTACAAAGATCTGTGGTGGTTGGTGGCAGAAGCTTAAAAGAATGTACCAACAGATAGATTACAGTTCCTCAGTCATGTGGGTTTCATTTCATTTTCTTCTGTTTGATGGCTCCTTTGAGCAAGGATTTTGTTGGTGATGGGCTGTTTGCTTTTAATTTCAGAAAAATTCAATTTATGGCTCTGTTCTGAACCATAAATTACTGCACTGAGAGCTTTTTCAAGAATTTTGGAAAACGAAAGCATATTGCTCACTGCTATTAGGAAATCTTTTAAATAAAATAATTTAAAGGTCAGATAGTTTTTCTATGATCTTCCTAACATTGTGGTATGGTTTTTGGCAGTGACCTTAATTAAACATATATTCGATTTGTCTTTCATTCTTGTGTTCTTGGTAATTATTTATTTTCCAAAACAGAGAATATGGTTTTAATCGCATGACTGCCTGATGTCAGGAGGGCTAGAAGTTTTCTCTTAACTCATGTACAACTGCACCGAAACACACTAAGACTGTCCCGTGGCTTGGCACTGAGTCAAGTACCGCTTGGTAACAAGCTGAGTGTTTTTGAGGAGGTACCTCAGTATCTGAAGCAGGTGTCCATATGAATTGTTTACCACTAAGACTCATGACCATAACACAGAGCATGTTAAGACTTCAGCTGTTAAAAAAAAAAGACTTAAGCTGTGTTGAGATGTGTCTCAGTTAACTAAAAGCATTTTACTTGTTCAGTAAAGCAAAGAAAAATAAAATAGAATTGAAAATAGCTTTATTATTATAGGTGTGGTGACTCTTCAAATAATGTGGAAATGTTTCTGAGGAATTCTAAGGAACTTCTTAGTTTTCAAAGATATTAATATGAAGTATTCCACACAGATAATTTAGGACGTACCTGTGTACCTGGCATTCACTAATATATATAATATATATTATAATGTATTATGTATGTATGTATGTATGTAATGTATGTATGTATGTGACAGAGCACTTGTTTAGATGTGTTAGGCCCTGGGTTCATTTCCCATCACAGCAGAAAAGAAGGGAAGAAAATGACATTTTGTCACTAGTACTTTACATTATTTTTCATTTTTAAGAAATAAACCATTTCAATGGGCTGGGAAGGTGGCTCAGTGGTAGAGCACTTGCCTTGCATGCCTGAGGCCCTGGGTTCCATTCCTCAGCACCACATAAGCAAAAAGAAATAAACCATTTCAGTTAAATTTGAGCTCCCTGCCAGAAAGTAAAATTTAAAGAGCAACGAATCCATATTTTCCTGTTCTTATTCCTCTTTTTTCCCATAGATAAGTACTGTCACAAACTGGGTGTACATCAAATCTCTGTTACAGTTTCATCTCATGTCACCAAATTTTAATTTTTGTTGTTAGTTTACATAAAAGGGTCAGGGCAGGGTATCTGATTCTGTAATTAGCTTTATCTCCCCAGTATTGTATCTTGGGGAATCAGCTTGTTGGGAACACAGACCTATATCATTGACTTTTGGATTTTCTGTGGTATTGTATTGCCAGTATTTCAGATACAAATATTTCAGAGGTGTTCCTGTACTCAGTCATTTGGATCACTTTCAGCTGTCTGTATTACAGATGGTACTATAAGGATTTTCTTTAGGTGCATATATGGTGGGGTGGAGCTAAGCTCTACACCAAGAAGGGCTGATTCATTAAATGGACACATTTAAAATGAGGCAGATGGTGAAAGTTTCTTCATTGGCATGTCCTCATTACTTAAAAAAGGGTGGGGGGAGACTGTGACCCTTCTTTATTAATGGGTTTTCTTTTGTTTTATTTGAGTCATGGGGCTTGAACTCTGGGTAGGCCTGGGCACTGTCCCTGAGCTCTTCCTCTCAAGGCAAGCGCTCTACCCCTTGAGCCACAGCATCACTTCTGGTTTTCTGGTGGTTAATTAGAGATAAGAGTCTCACGGACTTTCCTGCCCAGGCTGGCTTCAGATCTTAGCCTCCTGGGTAACTAGGATTATAGGCATGAGCCACCAGCACCCAGCTATTTATGTTTTATAGATGAAGAGACCGAGGCCTGAGGAGAGTCACAGTGATCTACAGGACCAGGGCCCAAATCTAATGTCCCTTGACAACTATTTGTGTCCTGTTCGCCTTTTGGTGTTAATAGTTGACATAGTTTGTGTCAGAGCACTTGGCTTAGATTTAAAAAAAAAAAAAAGGTGTGAGGTCTACAGAGAAACATTTTTAAAGGTGCCATAATCTAGGCATTGACTGTCCTGGAGAGTTAGGTTTAGCAATGGATACACACATCCATACTGCAGAAGAACACAGTGAAGGAGGAAAAACCTAGCAGAATTCTAAAACAGGGATTTAGGGAAAGTCCTGGGAACCAAGTGGGCATGGCAGGAGCAACTGTTGTCAAAGTAACTGTTACCACACCCTTGGCTATTACCATTCCATCCTCTCTCCTCCCCTGTAGTCCATAGTCTGATCTTCAGAAATCATCATTCCCCCCTTCCACCCGCATTTCATGAGTTGGCCAAGGCTGGACCTGTTAGTACACTTCCTGAAACATTACCCAGGGGATGCTGTCTGCGCTGACTTCCTGAGTGAGCCTCTCCCAGGAGAGATTGCTTCTCAGTCGTCCCCAAGGGCAGATCTTCATCCCTGACCTTTTGTTTGGCACAGTTCTTTTTCATGACTTCATCTCAGCAGTAAGAGCTAGCGATGACCTTTCCCAAAACAGTTCTTGAGCAGTGGACCTTGTAGAACAAGGAAAGGAGAAATCAGAAGTGTTCTGAATTGAAGTCTTTCTATTTTGGCAAGCTTGTAGTCACTTTTATCTCTCAGGAGACCTCCCTTTTCTTAAGTCAGGGTTCCCAGGGAGTTTGGGGAGAGCTGTAATCACCTTTGTGTGTGTGGCTCTTGAGTCAGAGCACGTTGCAAAAAGGTCAGGGTAGTTGAGCCCCCACGTGGAAGATAAATGTTCAAATCTACACCCTGCGATTGGGAACAGTAACACAAAATTTATAACTCCTGTTACTGGCTTTGTTCATATGTTTTCTTGTGATTTCAGCATACAAATCAGCAGCAAGGCAAACTATGTGTTTATATTTTGGTAGCTGCTCAGGCTTCCTCTTTGGGAAGTTGCACATTTTTGTTAATCAGAAGTCACATCTGTTCTTGTTTCTCCTCCTGATATCATCTGAGGCCGGCTTCTGAGAAGAGGACTGCAAAATGTAGTTTCAGTTATGGGATGTGGATGACTTCACTTGAAAATCCACAGGCTCCTTGCTGCTTATTGTGACTTGACTTCTCCTTTCTTTTCAGATTGCAGTGCTTTTGTCCACAAAGGCTGCAGAGAAAGTCTGGCTTCCTGTGCGAAGGTCAAAATGAAGGTAAGAAATTTCTGGTTTTGAAGAAGCTTAAACTAGAAGCATTTAGATTAGCAAAACTCTCATGAGTCATGAGAATTGAAGTTCTGATGGGTTTTGTTTTGTTTTGCTTTAATCACGTAGTCTCAACTAAAATTAACCAGAATAATTGAAAGGCAATTTTTCTTTAATTAGTTCTCAGTTAATACAGGAATTTCAGAATCTTAGTAAACGAAAGCATTCAGAGCCCCTACATGTTAAAATATATGTTTCTCTGCTAATTTAATGTTTATGTTAATATTAAAGTTTTCTTTTTAACCATATCTGCAGATCTACTGCTCTTTTTTATTTTAAGCTTATACTCTTTTATTATTTTTGTGGTGCTGGGAATCAAACGAAGGTCAATGAACATGGTAAACAAGTGCTTTACCACTGAGCTACCTCACCAACTCCACTGTTACTTCTGTATGTAGTACCATGAGGAAGGCAGCAGGGATTCAGGGATTTGTGATACATGATGGATAGGGGACTGTGCTGCTTTTCCAGTGGTTTGTAGAGAAACAGTGTGAGTTTGGGTGTAGCCTTTTAGGAAGACTGTTTTCAATCCTTACCTGAAGAGACTCTCCAGCTGTACGTATGCATGCCCAACGTTGTATGTGCTTTGTTGAAAACCAGATACGTTTGTCTTGGTACACTGGCCTCAAGGGCTTACTAGAGGAAACTTACTGGGTGCTGCCCCCAGGATTTCATACTTGAGAGGGGGCCCAGGAATTTGCACTCTGATGAGTTTCTACGTGTCTTCCCTTTGAGAAGCACTGAACCTCTTGAAAGAAGACAACTTCCGTATCCCTGATCACACTCAGACATGCAGTATTTGTTTTTTAATTTTGAGGTTGTGCCGTTATTTAAAAATTACTTAAGCCTGGTGTCCATGACTCACACTATTGATCCTAGCTAAATAAGAGGCTGATCTGGAGGACCTTTTCTGCCAGGCAGACCAGAAAAGTCTTTGAGATTCCATCTCCAGAATAGTCAGCAGAAAGCAGAGCTAGAAGTATAGCTCAAGTGGTAGAACATCTTCCAAGCAAGCAAGCTGAGCAAGCACTAAGTCCTGAGTTCACATCCAATACTGCTCCTCTCCTCACCCCCTTCCCATATATATGCATGCACACACATTTTTTTTGTCAGTTTGAATTTTTAATTTTTCCTGAAAATTTGAATGATCATACAACCCTGGGTGCTTTTTTGTCATCATTTACAATTCTTACCCTGCTTTTTTCCCCCACAGGTAATACTTACTACCTTCTCAGTCTGTTTTTTAACCATCTTTTATTATATTTACTTTCTGTGGTCCATACCTCCCCCCCAAACATAAATTGCCAACAGACCCGAAGTCAGGAATCATTGATCCATTTTTAGATTTTTAATTTTACTTTTTTTTTTTTTTTTTTGCCAGTCCTGGGGCTTGAACTCAGGGCCTGGGCACTGTCCCTGAACTTCTTTTGTTCGAATACTAGTATTCCACCACTTGAGTCATAATGCCACTTCTGGCCTTTTCTGTGTATGTAGTACTGAGGAATCTTATGCAGGGCTTCATGTATGCTAGGCAAACACTCTACCAGTAAGCTACATTCCCAGCCACATTTATAGATTTTAAACATCCAGGATGGTGTCAGGTTTATAGTTCCTTAAAAGCTGGCATGATGCGTAGCAAGTAGTCACGCAGCTTCTTTCTTAAGGATATACAAGTTTTAAATCATCTCTCCACTACTTTCTCCCATTTGTTAGCTGTCTGACCTTACAGATACTGGAGTTGGGCATCTGTGCTAAGACTTCACCGTGAATACTGTGAATGCACTGGGTTCTGCAGAAGAGCTTGAGTTGCATCTCTTGTGTGTAACAATGTAACCTAACTAGAACAGTTCATGTTAGGGATTTCTCTCTTCTTAAATGTTTCAGTCTACAATTTCTCAAAGTATTTTTTGTTATATTTCACTACAAGTCCTAACTAAGCATTTTATAAGAGTTTGACAATGTATAAAGGCTAGTCAGTAGCAAAACAGGAATGAAAAGGGCAGAGATGCTCCTCATCAGTAACCAGCAGTCTAGTGAGAAGACAGGCAGTTACTGTAATGAGGATGAGCTTTCTGGAGGGATCTGCGAGGTTTTCTGTGGGGGGCTCGGCTGCTGTCTTGGCTAAGAAGAGGGAAGAATGCCTTGCCTAGGAAGTGAGCAAAGCAAGCCTGGGAAAAGCAGCAACATCCCCACATTGGTAGAAGCGGGCAGTCCTGTGCAGTCTTCATGCGTTCACTCTCTTTTTCTCTAGCAGCCCAAAGGGACCCTCCAGGCACATGACACGTCGTCACTGCCCACCGTCATCATGAGGAACAAGCGTAAGTAGATGAGCTACCTCTCTGATGTCCTTTCCAGTGGTCTGGCTGCAGCTTGATAATGTAATGCTTTTATTTATCATTCCTCATCAAGATTTTTGAGTTACCTATTCAGGACGACCACAGTGGGATGAAGCTGCTGCTTCAGCCTGCAGCTTCCTTGACCAGTAGCAGTATTTTCTCACGAAAGCACTTTACCCATGCTATTTATCACCACACACTTTCTGTAATCAACAGTACGTGTGCTAGCTTGAAAGGCAGTGATGCAGACCCCACTGTGAGTAAATGACCCCTGTGCAATTAGGAAACCCAGTCTCCTCTTTAGCAAGCTGTGGGCTTAAGTACTTGATTATAGCACCTCCCAGTTGTTTGAGTCTTGCTACTTAAACTTATTTATGAATTGTGAAATTATGTAATTGGTTCATTTTCCCCCACCTCAAAGACCTCAAGTGTTAAAAACTGGGTAAATCATGCTCAGCCATTCACTAGTCTATGCAAGGCTTCATTGTGGTTTTCCTTACTAGTTTTCCCTCTTAATTCTCTATTTCTTATTTCATTCTTATTATAGTATTTAGTGTTTGTCTTTCTAATCTGCCTTTTCTGTCAATTTATTCATCTGTTTTGTCTGTTGTTCATTTAGGTGATATACTTCATACTTACATGTTCTCACTTTTTCCCCCATTGTGTTGTTGAGGCACAGGTGATTGTTAGAAGCCTTTGTTTCAGATTTCTCTGTTTTCCCTAAGCAGATAGTGTGATTCAGCTATCGATTTCCCTCACTTACTTTTAACTGCTGACAAGTAATGTAGTCTTTTTTCACTGGTTCCATGGGAACCTGTGAGACTTGCCCAAGGTAGTGTTTTCACTGTATAGTTCCAGGAGCAATTAGTTGTGCAGCTTCTTGGGTCCTACCCACAACTGTGCATCATGAACTCCCAAGTGGAGCCCAGTAATCTGTGCTTTAATGGATCTTCTAGGTGAGTGCCACTGCCATAAGCCTCATTTCTCTTGAGTACTGCAGAGCTTGAGAATGGCTATACCTGTCTGTACTCCCCTGGAAGAATATGAACTCCCTTCAGACACTTTAAGTGTAGCCTATATCCATATTTGCATGCAGATGGCTAGACAAGTCACTTGGTCACACTGACATCGACTTCCGTCTGTGGTCCAGCCCATCCGTCTTACTAACTTTAACCTGTTTTCGTGTGACATTATCCCTTATTTCAGAAGCCTATTTTCTTTCTCCAAAAGCTCTTTATGTGAAAGATTTTTTTTGGGGGGGGGAGTGTCCGGTTGTGGGGCCTGAACTCTGGGCCTGGGTGCTGTCCCTCAGCTCTTCAGCTCAAGGCTAGCGCTCTACCACTGGAGCCACAGTGCCACTTCTGGCTTTTTTCTTTTTTCTTATGTGGTGCTGAGGAATTGAACCCAGGACCTCATGCATGCAAGGCAAGCGCTCTACCACTGAGCCACCTTCCCAGCCCATGTGAAAGATTCTTTGTGTGTGTTACTTCTGACCACAGTTTGTACATGGAGAATGTCCTTATTTTGCGAAGGCTGTTTTGTTGTTGACCTCTGTGTTTCACCCAAACTCCCTGTCCTGCCTTAGCTGTGCAATATCACATGGCATTTGCCACCACACTCAGCCCTGCATCTTACTAGTCAAGTCCTTTTTGCTGGTCACTTTTGTCATTTCCAATCTTTTGCTTTTCTCAACAACGCTACATTGAATAACTTGCATACATTCTTGAAGACGGGTGTAAAACTACGTTGTTCTAGATGTAGAATTATTGGATCAGAGTTTAGTAGCTGTCGTCAAACTGTCTCCACGATCTTACACTGTCATATTCCAAGGGCTAGCCTATTTTAAAATGTTGTGCTTCTGTGTGCATTTGTCAGGTAAGCCAGCATCAGTCATTGTGGACAGGGATGCTTCATTTAATGTGCTGTCTTCCTTTGCAGCCTCACAGCCCAAGGAACGTCCTAGATCTGCGGTCCTTCTAGCGGGTGACGCCTCTGCTGCCCCAGTGTTTGCCAACAGGCGATCCCAGCAGAGCGTCTCACTGTCCAAAAGTGTCTCCATACAGAACATTACTGGGTGAGTTGGTTTAGAGATAGCACAGTTGACCACTGGATGACATGGACATAACAATCCCATCATCTGAGGAAGTGTTCCTTTAGAGTCGGATGTGTAAATAATGGTTTGATGCCAGTTGAGTGGTTCTGACAGCCAGGGCAGTATTCCTGTCCCATCAGGGACTGCTGTTCTGCGTCAGGGTCCCTTTTATGTACCATTGTCAAGCTGGGATACGTAAGACATTTATATATGACCTCACTCCACTTTTGAAGAACCTGAGATATAAAAAGATGTTCTTTAAGCCAGGCATTTGTTGGCTCACAACTGTAATGCTAGCTCCTTAGGAAACTGAGATCTCCAGGTAGCACTTGGAAGCCAGAAAAGTACGTGAGACTCCATCTCAAAAGGCTTGGCTCAAGTGATAGAGTGACAGCCAAGCAAGCACAGACCCTAACTTCAAACTGCAATGCTGTCAAAAAGAGAGGAAAAATGGATGAGTTTTAAATAGAAATAAGGAAGTGGGGGGGATATAACTTAATTGGATATTTTTACAACCAACCCACATTATAAGATTTTCATGTTCTTGTATTGTTCCAGTGAACCTGGTGGTTTTGTTTCCTTCTAAATCTTATTTCCTTGTCTCTTAAAAGAGGCATTTTGCAGACGTGAGTTTGGGACAGGTTTCTACCCACTCACTTGTAATGCTTTTGTGGTCCTTACAAGAGTTCTGGATCTCCACATCTCTTCTATTTCCTAAGCTGGGTTGGAGGAGACTTCTTAACTAAGGATGCCACAATTTCCTTTTATCTATATTTTTGTTTTGTGGGGTCGGGGGTCGGTTGGTAGTGGGGTTTGAACTCTGGGCCTGGGCGCTGTCTCTGAGCTCTTTATCTGTATTTTTAAACCTCTGTGCTGGATAATGTTTTTTCTTCAAAAAAGTTTTAGGGCTTCTTTTGTTTTATTTTTGTATTTTCATGATCTCCTTAAGTCTTTCTTTCATGATTGTAATGTTTATTTGATTATGACTTTGAAAGATCAGTCTTTTGTATAACATATATTGGGTGTCTGTGATGTTAGCTTATGAACTGAGGTAGAGAAAGTGCAACCACTATAGTTTAAGCACACAGTTTTACAGATTTTTAGGAAACGGGGAAAATGGAGTGGTTACACAATACGCGTTAAACAGACATTTCTTACATAATAGGTTATTTCTGAGAAGAAAGTGCCCTGCTGTTTAGCAAAACAATTGAAACAGTTTTGAGATTAAATACTTCAAAACACTATTAATAATATTTCATGTTGCTGTAGATCCTGATATGAGCAGTTTGTCCTGAGTCATCATAGAACATAGAGCCAGCTATCATGTTCAAGTTTTTCTGGTACTTGTTTAAGAATATGATGATGATATGATGATATATTTAAACAGTATATTTATTTTTTTTGTTCCCAGAGTCGGCAATGATGAGAACATGTCAAACACCTGGAAATTCCTGTCTCATTCAACAGATTCACTGAATAAAATCTGCAAAGTGAACGAGTCCACAGAGTCACTCACTGACGAAGGTAAGAGGACGTGTTGGCCTATATCATATGCCTTTGTAGCGATGGTGCGCCATTCTTTCCACTACAGTTAGTAATAGCATCTGCTGTTCCTGTGCCCTAACTGGAGAATCCCTGATTTGTCTGGGAAGCATCAAATGCATTACAATGAATTGGTAACCCCATCGTTGGGTCTGTGGAAGGATGCTATTACTTTTAATGTGGGCATACTCTTTCATACAGATGTATTTGTGTACACATTGTAAGCCTGTTCTCTTAGAGGCAGAATGCATCTGTCCAGCTTTACATAGGAATTGTGTCTCAGTCATGTTGAAATTACATACGGGATGTCTGTATTCTTAGCCAGTTTTGAATAGAGCCTGTCACTCCCAATCAGGACATTGATTCTTTTCTCATACCAGGATACGCTTTCTGTGGATGTCCCCTGAATTAATGTAGAGAGTATTTATCTTATGAAGGCATCTGTTATCTCGAGGGAAGTCTACCTTTTTAGAGGTCACAAACCCAAGATTCTGAGATAAATTTTGTATATCTTGAGGAGTAGGCACAGACATGAATGAAGGACAGCTAATGGGAGACTTTGAGACTGATTCCAAGCAGCTAGAAGCTGAGTCCTGGAGTCAGATTGTGGACAGCAAGTTTCTGAAACAACAGAAGAAAGACATCGTCAAACAACAAGAAGTAATTTACGGTGAGATTCTTAATTTATTTGATTTTTTTTTCTTATTTGCATGGTATGTTTTTAAACTGATTTGCTGAAAGGAAAGTCAATTTTTGAAAATTGTGCATCTTAAAGATTTTGTTTAAAAACTGGGGTATATGATAGGGGCTTACTGGTACATCCATCTTCCCCGTTCTAGATACTTTTTGTTCTTTTAATCAGCTTGTTTACATGCTGTTGTATAGCGCCCCTGGGGACCAGAGAGGTCTGTTCTGAAAACCTGTTCCTCAGGTGCAACAAGAAAGAGAAGGGACATAGGTCAGTTCTGAGAGTTGCTGAAGCTAACCAATACTATTTATTTAGAATCCAGTATACCTATCATCAGAATATGTTAAGTCATATGTACAGCGTTAGATGAGAACACATTAAGGGAAAAACAATTGTTGACTCAGTTTAAAAATTTAGGTCAGGCTCAAATGTGACTGCAGCAAATGACCTTTGACGGCCCCTTGGTCCCTGTTCTCCTAGAACTGATGCAGACTGAGTTCCATCACATCCGCACGCTCAAGATCATGAGTGACGTGTACAGCCGGGGGATGATGACAGAGCTGCTTTTTGAGCAGCAGATGGTGGACAAGCTGTTCCCCTGTTTGGACGAGCTCATCAGTATCCATAGCCAGTTCCTTCAGAGGATCCTGGAGCGGAAGAAGGAATCTCTGGTGGATAAAAGTGAAAAGAACTTTCTTATCAAGAGGATAGGGGATGTGCTTATAAATCAGGTGAGCAAATGGGTTTCAAGTTCATGTACCTTACCATTCACATCTCGACTCAACTGTGTATTATGGTAGGCTTAGGGAAGCTAAATTCTCAGAGCTTCAATTTCCTTTCTAAAAACAATGACAGTAGAGGAGGCGGAGCTCTGTGGCCCATGTAATAGAGCACTAGTCCTGAGCACAAAACAGGGGTAGCTCCCGGGTCCTGAGTTCAAGCCCCAGGACCTGCATGCCTCCCCCTAATTACAAAAAGACGGTAGGATTTCTCTTGTTTATGCAATTTTAGAAATGCAGGAAGAGGTTGATACATAATTAAAGGTTCTTTTTTTTCTTTCTCAAAGTCCATGCCATCGTCACAAAACAATACTGTTTTAACAATATAATTTAAGAGATGAAGAATACTTGTTGGAAGTCTTAAGCTTCCCCTATGGCTCAGATTAGAAGGATGTCATTCAACTTCAAACCAGCTGAAGCCTAGAAATTGTATCAAGACACAATCTGTAAAATACTTCCTAAAATATGTATTACCACTGATTTTGAATGAAGTGGTGATATTTCAGTCTCAAAACATTTAGCTAAAATTTATCTTGATGCTTTTTAAAATGTGTCAGTCATAAGCAGCTATTGATAAATATTTCTTTAAAAAATACTGCTCTTGAAAAAGCGTCTGAAGCATACCTTTGACAGAAGGGTGCTGTGCAACCCATGTGGCCAGATCTTTTTCCTCCAGCAAACCACAGTCTCTGTGCAGATGCAGAGGCTTCCTTGCCAGAACATTAGTCTGAGAATTTCCTTGTATCCTTGAACCCATTCCCCTCACTTCATTGATTTAGTTTTTATTCAGGTAACATTGAGCACCCACTAACGCCAGGTGCAGTCTCTGGTGATTATGACTTCCATCTCCGGAGGGGGCCTCTAGGAGTAAAACCAGGCATGTTAGGAAATGCAGACCAAGGAATGTGCAACAGTCAGAGCCTAAAAGTGGAACCCCATAAATGAGAGCCTTTGCTCCCTGGTCATCTCTCTTCCA
This sequence comes from Dipodomys ordii, assembly GCF_000151885.1. Taxonomy (NCBI): domain Eukaryota; kingdom Metazoa; phylum Chordata; class Mammalia; order Rodentia; family Heteromyidae; genus Dipodomys; species Dipodomys ordii. The sequence goes on along the minus strand of NW_012267231.1, from coordinate 3,881,740 downwards.
AACACTTTCCGCTTCTCTTTTTCTGCCTCCTCTCTGCGCTCAGGACCTGCACAGGTACCTCATCTAACCGCTACCTGTTTATCATTTGTATCTCCTTGTGTTTGTACATTCCCTTTCAGTAAGATCTTTGATGCTAGGATTCAAACACCAGTCCCCTAATGTGCATTTGTTGTTCTGTGTGCCAGTGCCAGTGTCAACCTTTTTGGAGTTTTTGATTTATAGTAAAAGCAAGTAACTGAAGGATCTCTCTGCTTCCGGTTCCCCATTGGGGACTGCCCAGCATCCTCTTGCATTTTTGACAAGGAAATTTGGTTGCCTCCAAAGGTGTTTAGGTCATGGAAATCACAGTTTAGCATGCATCAGATAGACTCCATGCAGAAGGTGCTTGATTTATCCCAAGATAAACATATGTTTATATAGACAGCTGAGATTGCATGGATTTTGGGAATTGAAGGACCATGTAGAATTACTAGAACTGCTTGCCTGAACCTAAGGAAAAATAGATGTTTCTGATGCTCCTCTAACTTGATTGTGAACATGTGGTACCATGGCTCACCCTCAGGACCTTTTGGAAGAACCTCATTATTTACCCATGGTGCACTCTGAGCATGTTGCTCCTAAGGCCTCATGTGTTAGGCAAGTGCTAACCACTAAGCTATACCCAAACCCTATCTAACTTACTGAGATCACATTTGTAAGAGTGCCTCATAAAAAAAAAAACAACTTAGTTTTGTTTATTTATTACTGCGTTCATGACAAGTGAAAGTTAAAGCACATTTGCATTTCTTATGCACACAATACACAGGTATATCTGACTTTGTTTTTAAAGATAAATAGTAGCTTTATTGAGATAAAAGGCATATCCTATATAATCTACCCTTTTTACATGTACAATTAGCTGGGTCCCAGTGGCTGAGATCTGGAGGATCACTGTTTAAAGACAACCTGGACAGAAAAGTCTATAAGAATCTACCCCCAATTAATCAGCATAAAGCCTGCCTGAAGGCACAATTTAAGTGGTAGAGCACCAGCCATGAGCAGGTACAAGGCCCCTGAGCTCAGTCTCCAGTATCAGAAAAAAGTATACAGCTAAATGGTTTTTAGTATATTCCCAGTTGTGCAGACATCATCACAGTGAATTTGAACATCTGTATCCCTCCAGAAGGAAACCCCCACTTGGCAGTAGTCAGTGCCAGGTCTAGGCATCCACTACTGTTCTTGATCTCTGGATTTGCTTTTTCTGGACATTTTGCATCCATGGAATAGGAAATGTGAATGGCCTTTTTACATGATTCTTAAAAATTGTGGAGCATGGCCCAACTGGTAGGACATGTGGCTGGTATGTGTGAGGTCCTGTGTCCACTCCTTAGTACCTCAAAAACAAATTATAGCATGTTAACGGTATTTCATTCCTTTTTCAAACCCATACAGTATTTCATTGTTCCATTAATGAACATTTCTGTTTTTCTTACTTGCGGGCTATTATGAATAAATAACGCTGCCGTGAATATTTGTTATTTAAGTCTTAGTGTGGATGTATGTTTTTATTTCTCTTGGGTATACATCTTGGAGTGGGATTGCTGGGTCTTTATGGGAACCTTATTTTAAGCCATTTGATGAAATTCCAAACTGATTTCCAAAGTCACTATACCAGTTTATTGGAGAGGGATAACGAATACACTGGCAGCTTTTTACAGAATGGCACCCTAAATTACACAGAATCACTGTCCTCTGTCCTCTGCAGTTTTCGGGTGAGAATGCGGAACGCTTAAAGAAGGTATATGGCAAGTTTTGTGGCCAGCACAACCAGTCTGTGAACTATTTCAAAGACCTTTGCACAAAGGATAAGCGCTTCCAGGCTTTTGTAAAGGTACTGAAGGATGACATGTGACCCCATTGCTTGGGCAGTAGCCAGGGCTTACTCTCTCATGCTGTTCCTAACGGTGTCTTCTCCCTTGCAGAAGAAGATGGGCAGTTCGTTGGTGAGGAGACTTGGAATCCCAGAGTGCATCTTACTTGTAACCCAGAGAATCACCAAATATCCAGTTTTATTCCAAAGAATATTACAGTGCACCAAAGGTAGGTCCCCTTCTAAGCACATCTTGTTTGCCAGCGTGAGCTGTTTCATCCTCTAGTAAGTCTAGAAGAGATAGTGTATTTAGATTGAAGACTTTTTTTCCTTCTTTCTGATTTTATTGTTTGGTGGTTTCTTACTTTTTTGAACAGAGTTTCACTATATAGCTCAGCTGGCCTCAAACATATGATGGTCCATGTTAGCCCACTGAGTGCCGGGATTATAAATCTGAGCTACCTGTCCAGCTGAACACAATCTCCTTGTGTGCAAATAACGTGTTGCTCTTTGTTCTACTTTTATTCTTTTGTCCTAAAGACATTTGGCTTCTTTCATTTAAGAATGGAGCAACCAATTATATCTGATTCATAGCATTGAAAACTGTTAACTGCCTTTAAGATTAAAACTTAGGACAGAAGAAAAAGAGGAGACATGAGCTAGTGTGTTGGCTTCACTCTGACAGCATGACCACAAAGAGAAAATGGTTCCTGTGGACAGGGAGGCATGATTCCCTCCCCTTCTCTTGTTGGAAGAGAACAGCCATTAAAAGCAGCACTGTTCTTTCTTCCTGAAGACAATGAAGTGGAACGTGAAGATCTAGCTCAGTCCTTGAGCCTGGTGAAGGATGTGATTGGAGCTGTAGACAGCAAAGTAGCAAGTTATGAGAAGAAGGTACGTCTCAGTGAGATTTACACGAAGACAGACAGCAAGTCGATCATGAGGATGAAGAGTGGGCAGATGTTTGCGAAGGAGGACTTGAAAAGGAAGAAGCTGGTACGTGACGGGAGTGTGTTTCTGAAGAGTGTCACAGGAAGGCTGAAAGGTAAGCTGGCTCACTTCTGTCTGCGTCGATGTCCCTGGGAAGAGTAGGCCCCGCCCACAAGTATTTGTTGGAAGATCACCACAAGTTTCTTCTTCCCTGAGAGCCATGTGCAGACATCACACAGGAGCTACATTTAATTATTGGTAATCTTAGATCAGAAAGGACGGTTTGAGATAGCTTACAGAATCATAGAAAGCGCCACGAGGTAAACAAATGAAGCAATGGGGAAAATGGGAAATAGACAAGGTGTGGTGAGACCTCCAGAGGAGGGGCTAGGTGCGGGCTTCGTGGTTCCTGAGGCCTTGAAGAAAGGTCACCAACCTGCTTCAACTAGACCTTGTTACACTTCATATTTGCTTCCTTTATCTTTCCCAAAAGCCAGAGAGGTCATAACTATGACTCACTCTCCCTTTGGTTAATAATTTTCATTTTCCACATGGTCAGCCACACTAAATCAAAGAGGTTGGAAGGTTTATTTTCGATTTCTAAAAAAGTTTTAAAAACAGTTGTTTTCATCAAACCCATACTGGCTGAATCTATACGTGAGCTATGACCTCTGATCAACCTTGCCTATATCAGTCCTTTCCCCTTGGCTGTGGAGCTGAGGGTCTGCAGCAGGCCAGGCCCTGCTGTCAGCTCCACTTCCTAGAGAAATGGGGGGAACGCATGTTCTTCTCATCTTGGAGTTGTGATGCTGTAGCTGACCATTGTAGCACTCAAGGAGCCTTAGCCCAAGTATACTGTGCGAGGGGTAGTGCTGGAGTAGAAGGCATGATGAATGGTGGTGGAGGAAGGTGCTGGCGTTCCTGTGATAAGGAAGAATAGGTATTAAGGAAAAGGGCAGAATAATTTCAGAAGACCTCTTGCTGCCACCAGTGGCTATGTACTTCCATTACTCTGTGATGAGCTTAAAGTAAGGCACCTGCCTGAATCTCAGCCTTGGTTTCAGTGATGTGCTGAGAGCCCTAGCTCAGAACTCTGTTCACACTGCCTCCTGCAGCCCATCTTCTATGCGGGCGTGGCATCAGAGTCCTCTACTTTTTCTTATGAGGACCTGATTTCCTAGGGCTGCTGCCTGGAGCCAGCACTCTTTTCTTTCCTTTGCCATTGCAATTTATATGTTCTTCAAACAAAATGAACAGATCCCAGCTGGTAGAACCAAGTTGCAGTCAAGCAAGTGGCAGAATAATAGGTTCTTTGGCTTGAAATGGCTACAAAGGAACTAGGAGCTGCTGTTTAGTCATGTTCGTCCTCAAGTGAATGTATGCCAAGGACAGCCAGTGCCCTGTGGAGCACACTTTGAGAGGGGCGGGTGGGAGGAGCATGCTTGGAGAGGGGCAGGTTGGGTGGAGCATCCCTGGAGAGGGGCCGGTGGGGTGGAGCATCCCTGGAGAGGGATGAGTGGCGGGGAGCATCCCTGGAGCAGAATTGTAAAACGGTGTTGCTTAGGAGGAGAGGAAGGGGTGTTCTTAGAGTAGAGTTGGCTGTTGGAGGTATGCTGCTGCACCTTCTTCATTGAAAGCCTTCTGCACTTGATTAGCCATTCAGTAGTCACTGGGCTCATCTTATTCCCTTTTTCCACTTTCCAGAGGTGCAAGCGGTTCTGCTCTCTGACATTTTGGTTTTCCTTCAAGAAAAGGACCAGAAATACATCTTCGCATCATTGGTAAGCTGGATTGTCTTCCGTTTGGATTTAATAGTATCCCAAACAGCTAGGTTGAGTGTATGGAATGTAAACACTCTATGATGGCCTCACCTACCCTCTGAAAATTAATCGACCCAGGAAAAACTCCTCTTGAGTAATTTCTCACATACCCTGGGGAGTTTCCATTATCTTTCCCACTGGCTGGCGGAATTCTGTTTCTGTCCTCTCACAGTTCCTCGGACTGCCCTGAGCATTATTGATGGTTAACCTCTGTATTTACTCACATGACTGTTGCCCATAGAAGATGTTGCTAACCAGTGTTTCTTTGGGGAACCTGTTCAGATTCATCATGTACAAGATGTGACTAGAGAACTATGGCCATAAATTGTCATCTCATTCTGGAAATCTTTCTGTTAAAATTTGAGTGCAGTATTGAGATATTTCTCTTTACTTACCATTTACTTTACTTACCTGCCATTTTTTAAAAAATGGTAGTAAACATTTAAACAGGCATGTGGTCTTAGCTAAGGTCAGTGTAGTCCTCAAGAGCTACCCAGTTGTTTACACAGCCTAAGTCTTTCCTCTGCCCTTTATGCAGGACCAGAAATCAACGGTGATCTCTTTAAAGAAGCTGATAGTCAGAGAAGTGGCACATGAGGAGAAAGGTCTGTTCCTAATTAGTATGGGGGTGAAAGATCCAGAGATGGTGGAGGTCCACGCCAGCTCCAAAGAGGAGCGGAACAGCTGGATTCAGATCATCCAGGATACAATCAACACCCTGTACGTGAACTGCCACAGCCCACCCCTCCCTGCCCTGTTAGTAACTATACAATTTCATAACAGACTGGGTAGTGACTAGAGTCATTGACTTCTTAGGAATCTTTGTCTTGTTTTGTTTCGGTTGTGTTAGGAATAGAGATGAAGATGAAGGAATTCCTAGTGAGAATGAGGAAGAAAAGAAAATGTTAGACACCAAAGCCCGGGAGTTAAAAGGTAAGCAACTGTCAGAGGTAGCCTGGGGTCCTTGTCTGTGAAATATCCATGGTTGCACAAGATGCTTCTGTTTTCCAGAGGCCTAGGTTGCTCTTCCCTCCAGAGCTGTCTCTGCCAGCCTTGGCAACAGGGAAATGAGTCCTGGCAGAGAATGGCAGGAAGAATTAAGTACCAGATCCAGGGGGAATGTTGATTGTCTGGTCTTGTCATTGGACTTCTAGGAGTGTAGAGGTACTTTCTTCGTACCTCGTCACAGAGAATTTGCCAGATTTCATAGTCACAGCTAGGGTTAAGGCAGAGAAAGAAAGGAATTTGTGAAAACATGTCTCTAGCCAATCTGTTCCAGTCCTCCCATTAGTAGTCACTGGCTTTCATAGGTTCACAGATGGCTTGTGAGGTGGTCTCAGTAGAAAGGCACTTTTTTTTTTTGTCAGTTGTAGGGCCTGGGCACTGTCCCTCAGCTCTTCAGTCCAAGGCTAGCGCTCTACCACTTGAGCCATAGCACCACTTCCATCTTTTTTCTGCTTATGTGATGCTGAGGAATCAAACCCAGGGCCTCAAGCATGCAAGGCAAACACTCTACCACTAAGCCATCTTTCCAGCCCCAAAAGGTACTTATTGATCATGTCTGGCCACCATATACTGAGTACCTGCTGTTGTGTAAAGTCTTGCTAACATCCCTATAAGAACTCTTTGATCCATTGTGCAGAGGAGACAGTTGACTCTCTGAGGGCAAAAACATCCCAGGGCCAAATGTGTAGTTAGAGACCGAACCACATTCCATTCCATATCTCTGATTTGTAGCTCAGGGTGAAGTCAAACTCTGCATCTTCCAGCTCCAGCCTCCCAGGTGCTGGGATTACAGATGTGTGCCACCACATCTGGTTCTAATCCCTGTTTTAAAAATAATGGGGTCTGGTATACTTTTCCCCTTTTGCCAGTGGCATATGGAACCTTCCACTGTAGAAATGAGGCCCTGAGTCTAGTATGTGTATGTAGCTGTGAGTTCATTAGTCCCTCCAGCTGTACAGGGTGACAGTGTTCTATTTCATTGGAGGAAAAATAAAGATGGCCAGGTTTAGACCAGAGCCGGAGTTGTGTCCTCGTTGACAAGGATGAAGCCTTCCTTCTGGCAGCATTTGTTAAGCACCTGGCTTAGGTGTATTGCTCAGGGCAGGGATGCGGATTCCTAAAAGACAGCCCTTGTCCTAAGGAAGCTCACCCTCATGCAAAGGATACCTAAACGAGAGTAGAACACATAGTGTTCTAGTGGATCAGTGGGCTGTGGAAGTGTACGTGTCTCAGAAGAACAGATTGATGAGCTCCATCTGACAGCACACCATCTAAGAATATCTGCGTGAAGAAGTTGGTACATCAGGGTCAGGACCAGTGATGGGAGCTTACGCTGGGAGGTTCTGTGTCACGAAGTAAGGAGATGATAGAATGGTTTACAAATTTATATTTGTTGAAGCCTGTTGAGAGAATTGCACATCTAAATAGGAGAGCCATAGAAGCAGACGAATTGTGAAAATCTTAGGTTCAGCGAGAGGTGAGCTAGAGAGAGGACAGATGGGAGTAGGAAATAGGGTTATTAAAATCTGGCAAGTGGGGGTAGATGGTAGGACAAAAGAAGGAGGCAAGGTCTCTCCTGAGTTGGATAGCCTGGAGAATGGAAAGGGCTGATGGGAGAAGATGTAAGCCTACTGGAGGAGGTGGATTGACAACACTGGGAAAGAAACTTTTCTTATCCTAAGAATGAGGCATCTGGTAGAACTGGCCATTTGATAGTGGAACACACTGTTCTGGTGTTCAGCAAAGAAAGTAGATTTGAGTTGCAATGATTGGTATAGAGGAGGTATTCAAGTGAGATCACCGAGAGCAACGTGTACTACAAGTGCCCCAAGAGAGTGGCCGAAAGAGACTGATGTCATCACAGTGGGGGACTGGAGTTGTTTTAAAGAGTGATTTTCAGTTCTGGGAAAGATGGGAAACTGCAGAAACTGCAGCTTCAGTTGGAGCCAAGGAAGGTAGGCAAAACCAGGGGCAGACCTGTGTCAGAAGAAACAGTGTTTGGAAGAGACCCTAGAGGTTTTCTGGGTAGAAATCATATTGCCTTCCTGATGTGTGTGCGTGCCCTCCTGCGTACATGCTTTCTGCCCTACGGCACCTCAGAAATGACCACAAGGTGGTGCTCACGTGCTGCTCATCTAGTAAACCTCAACAGAAGATAAATCAGATCCCTTTCTCCTTACACCTGCAGAGCAACTTCAGCAGAAGGACCAGCAGATCCTCCTCCTGCTGGAAGAGAAGGAGATGATTTTTCGAGACATGAGCGAGTGCAGTACTCCCTTGCCAGAGGCTTGTTCCCCAACTCACAGCCCTAGAGCCCTCTTCCGAGCCAACACCGAGGAGGCCCCCAAAGGAGGACCTTTGATGAAAAGTGCAATAAGCGAGGGTAAGAGTGGTTTTCACTCAATATTCCCCCCTTCATCCCAGAGTGATTTACACGCTGATACACCGATGTTATTCACACATTTTCACTTCGATATTGTAATGTACAGCACCAATATTAGGAAATATCCCAAACAGTTACTTCACGGATAAACTGTAACCACTACCCAGGTCAGAAATTCAAAATGTAGCCAAACTCCCTGAATCAAACCCCTCCATGTACTTCCCTCCAAAAGAAAGCAGCTTCCCAGCTTGTAATCAATTTTTGTTGTTGGTGGTGGTGGTGGTCATGGGGCTTAAACTCTGGGCTTGGGCGCTGTTCCTCAGCTCTTCAGCTCAAGTCAAATTCTCTACCACTTGAGCCAAAGCGCCACTTCTGGTTTTCTTTTGGTTTATTGGAGCTAAGAGTCTCACGGACTTTTCTGCCTAGACTGGCTTTGAACTGCAATCCTCAGATCTAAGTCTCCTGAGTAGCTAGAATTATAAGTGTGAGCTACCAGTGCCCGGCTATATTCACTTTCTTACATACCATTGCTCCCCTTTTTTCCAAGCAGTTTTTGAGTCAGCTCAAAACTCCAGAGGACAGAACTGCTATTGTTTTATTCATACAGCAGTTCAGTCCTCTCTTTCCTTCAGATTCACATCTGGATTCAGAGATGATTCTTTGCAGATACCTCGGGATATTCTGAGTATCATAGTCCCTAAACTCTGGCCTATTGGCAGCAGTTTTTCACCCTATACTTGAACTTTCCTTGGCTTGCATTTTCTTCCCCTACGTATGTTTTAATTCGCACAGGTTACTTTTGGTTTTATAGCGGCATGAAGCATTGCTTTCAGAAGCTGGTGATCATTTGATTTTCCTACAGATGCATTCTCTTTGCCTAGATGCCCAAAGGGCTTTCGAGTAGTTTTAAATTAAAGTATTTCATACTGTTTTATCAAAGTAGTCTAATTAAAATATTCCCTGCTTGGGCTGGGAAGGTGGCTCAGTGGTAGAGCGCTTGCCTTGCATGCCTGAGGCCCTGGGTTCGATTCCTCAGCACCACATAAGCAAAAAGAAAAAAGCCGGAAGTGGCTCTGTGGCTCGAGTGGTAGAGCGCTAGCCTTGAGCTGAAGAGCTGAGGGACAGCGCCCAGGCCCAGAGTTCAACCCCCACTACCGGACAAAAAAAATTAAAAAAAAAATATTCCCTGCTTTTGGTTGCAATAGGTTGTTCCCAGGTTCATGGTGGTCTGCTGCCATACTCATTTCTTTAATTCATTGGTTCATTCAAATTTGAGGCAGCCCAGGCTTGCTAGAACTCACTTCTGATAACTGGGATACATCGTGTGTCACCATACCTGGTTTTGTGCTTCCAGTTGTGAGTTAAATTCCTTCATGCCTTGTGTCATTTTGTTAATGCATTCATTAGCTCATTTATTTTATGAACATGTCCTTCTGATCTGTTTTTATTATTTTCAGCAAGGTATAACCCCTGTTCTCCTCTTCTCTTAATGTTATATGGGGTTTGACTCCAGAACTTTCCTGTTGCTCATTTTTGTATGAAATTAATTTCTTTAGTTTGTGGATTCAGATGCTTTTCTCCCTCCGTAGAACCACTTACTTTGTGTGGTGCTTGGGGTTATACGTTGGCTTGCTGAGAGTGTTCCTGCCTCTGATCCCATTTCTATGCTGTATGCACCTGCGTTTGCCTGTTTTTCCTCCCCTACTCAGTGGTTTTCTACCTTCAGTATTTCTTCCTCTATAAGCTGTGCTCCAGGAAGGGACTCCAGTTGGTCAAGTTTGAAGACTTAAGTGTTTCCACTACTCTAGCCCCTTGAATCCACTGTCTGTCCTCCAGTCGACCCACCTTCCTTCCTGGGGACGTCTCATGGCTGCTTTGGCTCTCCCTCTAGAAGCCAGGCTCTTTCCAGTAAACCACTCCGCCTTTCCTGCATTCTTTCACATCTCCCAGCTTCACCTTCTAACGTTGAAGGTTTCTCTTCGATTACCAGTAGAATCCAATTGAAACATGCACCATGAGCTGAGACTCTCTGGGCAGGGCATCACCTAATCACTCCTTGGAACTTTCTGGCCTGTTCCTGTACCTGTCATGTATTACCATGACATTTCCCCCCTTCTCACTGGAAAAGAGAAGATGTCAGCTTTGCTTGTCTTCTCTCCTTTGCAGTGGAGATCCTTCAGGGTTTGGTGAGTGGAAGTCTAGGAGGCACACTCGGGCAGGCTGCCAGCAGCCCTGCTGAGCAGGAAGCTACGGTTGGCCCCATTTCCTTGCCCCGGAGAGCAGAGACCTTTGGAGGATTTGACAGCCACCAGATGAACGCTTCCAAAGGTCAGTAGTCCATCTCAGTGACCCCATGGAACGGTGTTCTCGTCCCCTGATCAGTTGCGGCCATTGTTCTCATCCCCTGATCAGTCAGTAAGCACTTGGCTGAGTGACATTCGTCTTAAGTAACAATGGTTTTCCTGATCTCAGCTAAGCTGTATATGTACCCTAAGGGCGATAATTTAGGTGAAGCATCCTGAATCTGAAATCCTCCAAAATCCAAAACTTCTTGAGTACTGACATCACTCTACAAGTGGAAAATTCCATCTAACTTGTAACATGTTTCAGTCAAAACAAAAGCACACTGAAAGAACTGTGTATAAATGTGTGTGTTGAAGGTGGATTTCATGTTTGTTCATGGTCCTGTTCCCAAAGAACCTCCAAACGCCTGTGGGCCAGTGTGCTGTAGGGCTGCTTGCTCTACTTGTTGGTCCTTCAGTTCTTCAGCACTGAAAGCAGAAGTGGTTTGGCTGCCACAGAATGGCGTTTTCCTTTGGTGTCTATAAGTTGTCTCCATTGTACTCTTCTCTTGGCTAGTTTATTTTACAACTTTAATAAAAATAGAAAACTTTATTTAGGAGGTGAGAAGGAAGATGATGATGGCCAAGATCTGAGGAGAGCAGAGTCGGATAGTGGTCTGAAAAAGGTAATCCTTCTAAAACGCACTTACCTGCGAGCCTTTTCAGTTCTTCCCACCAAATTTACAACCTTTAACTTATCCCGTGTTGATCTGGGGTTGCATGTTGGACTTGCCACTGTAAATGAGACTCTGCCTTCCTGTCAGGGGAAAGCACATTACCAAGCCACACAGCTGAGGGCTCCTTATTCTTGGCTCTCTGGCTCCTTGAGTACCACATTTAAATTCGTAAGCTCACCATGGCCCTAGCGGGACCATTTGCACGAAGAGGCTAATTTTAGGAGCCCCACCCTTTCAATAGCCTTTCTATAAGGCTCCGATGCCAAGCAGTTCCACCTCGTACCCTCAGAGGCTACTGTGGAAATAAAATGGCAAACTACAACTTAACTTAGAAGTGCACTGAGGATAATTTTTGCATCAAGATCTTCATTTAATAATTTGTATTTTTATGTTTATAGGGCGGAAATGCTAACCTTGTATTTATGCTTAAGAGAAACAGCGAGGTAAGTGAGGCCTTTAGATTATCTTTAAGAAAGGTCTATATAAAAGAATAGCAATGCAGGAGCTGGGAAGGTAGCTCAGTGGTAGAGTGCTTGTCTTGCATGCATGAGGCCCTGGGTTCGATTCCTTAGCACCACATACGCAGAAAAAGCCAGGAGTGTCCCTGTGGTTCAAGTTGTAGAGTGCTAGCCTTGATCTGAAGAGCTCACAGACAGTGCCTAAGCCCCAGAGTTCAATCCCCATGACTGACCCTCCTCCACCCCCACTCCCCCCCCCCCCAAAAAAAAAAAAAAAAGAAAAGAACAGCAATGTTCAGCTTTGTTTTGATGTTTACAACTCCTGCCTAGAGTTTCTGTATCAGCTGATCATGTCATCTGTTTTCATGGCTTTTTCTGTTTCTGTTGGAATCTGGAGAAACTAACCCTGGGATTTGCCAACTAGAATATTCTCTATGCTATAGGCCTCTGGTTCTCTGTCCATAATTTAGTCAGTTTTGTCAACATAGTTTTGTCAACACAAGGGCTCCGAAGCCCCCGTGGTAGTTTCTTTCTGTCTAAACACATGTAAGTAGAATTTGAAGCAACTTTTCCTATAACGTACACCTGACCCCCAAAGCCACAAGTCCAGAATGGAGATTTAACTTGTAGTTTAATTCTGCAGAGTTCCTATCCTTCAAGGACACAAGCTGAGTTTACTTCTTGGAGTACTTCCTTTCATGCAGTATTGTCTAAGCTACGAAAGAAAGCAGGATGTTGACATCCTTCAAGTCAGAGATCAGACCCTGAAACCAGCCTGACTGCTATACCTTCCAGAGCGTTGTTGCATTTAGCATACTGTCTGTCTCCTGTGGAACTTCTAAGCTAAGGGGAACTCTTCCTGCCACCCCCAAAATGCAGAGAAGGAGCATGTCCTGTATTTGTTGGCACAGGAGCCTAAATGCAGCTGTGCCCTGCAGGACTCTGCCTGTGTGCTCTCTTTCTGAACTAGGCCTGCAGCTTCTCTCTGGATGTGCCCCTTGCAAGTTAGCTGCAGGCTGCTTTTTCCACGTGTCACTTTCTTCCCTCTGCTCAGTGAAAAAGTCAGGGTGAGAAATAGTGCATGGTGGGCATGGTTGCCATTGTTTTTGAGGGCTTCGTGCATTCACAAGTAGGGTCCACAAATTGGCAGCTTCCCTTTTAGGGATAAGAGAATTTGAAAGATGGCAAAGGGAGAAATCAATAAGAAGTGGTTGCATTGGCTACTCATACTCGCTCACTTCTCTTTGGGTTGCATCACAGTAGCAACTCCTTGCTGTATTCTGGATGTAGGGTGGTGGGTCGTGATGCTTGTGCAGCCCTAACAGGCTGTTCTGTTTTGTTCTCTTCTGCTCCTTTTGTAGCAGGTTGTCCAAAGCATCGTCCATCTCCATGAGCTCCTGAGCACTCTGCAGGTACGGGACTTCTCTGTGCACCTGGTTTGGGAGAGCAGTAGTGGAGGGATGGTTGTTGACAGGTATTTCGATCTCCAAGGTGTGCAGGTTGCCTAAGGGTACATGGGTGGTGGGGCTGTCAGGTGAGAGTAGCGAGCGCCCCATCTACCACCATGACTACTGAAGAAACCCGCAGATAACATCTGGGCTTACACCTGCGGGAGACCACCTCATTCTAGAAAGGCTCTCCTCATTACCCCACTGTTCCCTGGGTGTGCTAGTTCTTCCCCCCTCCCCCTTCCCCCCCCCCAATTCTTGGACCCTCAGCTGCCTTGCCTTGTTGCTACCTCCTCCCACCACCCAGGTGCCATAGTCATTGCAGGAAGTGTGTCACCAGTCTTGACAGGAAATGGGGTTCTCGTGTGCTAACTGCATGGTTAACCTGGCAGCATTCTGTTACCAGAGCAGACTTCTAGAACATGGCGGGAGGGTCTCTCTGTCACAGGGCCCTAGCCCGGGTCAGGAGGGTCCCCCTGGCCGGCAGTGTCCTGGGCAGTGTCCAGGTCTGCATGGCTGTCCTGTGTGCCCCCAGGGTGTGGTGCTCCAGCAGGACAGCTACATCGAGGACCAGAGGCTGGTGCTGAGCGAGCGGGTGCTCACCAGGAGCTTGTCACGGCCCAGCTCGCTCATTGAGCAGGAGAAGCAGCGCAGCCTGGAGAAGCAGCGCCAGGACCTGGCTAACCTGCAGCGGCAGCAGGCGCAGCACCTGGAGGAGAAGCGCAGGCGTGAGCGGGAGTGGGAGGCCCGGGAGCGGGAGCTGCGGGAGCGCGAGGCGCGGCTGGCCGAGCGCGAGGAGAAGGTGCAGCTGGGACAGCAGAACCTGGAGAGGGACCGGGAGGAGCTCCGGCACAAGAAGGGCACCTACCAGAGCGACCTGGAGAGGCTGCGTGCTGCACAGAGGCAGCTGGAGCGGGAGCAGGAGCAGCTGCGGAGGCGGGAGGCAGAGCTGCTCAGCCAGAGACAGCTGGAGCCGGACCTTTGTCAGGTATGGCGGGGCCCGCACCAGGCCCACCGGAGGGTGAGCTTGTGCACGCAGCAGGGAGGAGTCGGGTCTCCGGGTGCCTGTTGCATCTCTGGGAGGCCAGAGCAGACAGTAGACCCTTGGTGCCAATGGACCAAGGAGACAGAGCGGTGGGCTGTCGCAGCAGGTGGCAGCAGCCACCTGAGATTTCCAGGGTTACCACTGTGTCCTGTGCCACACGGGAAACTACAGACAAGTGCCCGCTCTCCAGGGAGCCGTAGCTTGGTGGGTGCTCACCAAGGATAAAGGAGTCCTCAGCGTGACAGCAGGGGTCATTCACAGAGCCAAGAGCCCGCCCATTCCCCCACGCACAGATAGCATTCTTGTTTGGGGAGGACCCCGCATAACGCCCGACTTGCTTTGCTGCTGGTGACGAAGCCTTTCTGTACATGTTCTGCTCTCCTGTGGGGGTCTTCCAGTTGTTAAGCGCACACGCTGGGCACTTGGAGCAGATGGAGGGCCTGACTGTGCCCAAATCTCCCCGTCCTTTAAAACTGCTGTCCTGCCATGTGCAGCAGCATGTGGGGCGGCTGTGCTCACTCTCTGTGGAAGATTTGGGGGAGATGCAGGAGCAGAGAAAGGCTGGTGCTCCTGATGACAAGGACAGAGCCACTCCCACACGAGTGAGTCCCCAGAGGGTCCCCACTAAGAGGGGATTGACCTTCCTGACCTCGCATCCCAGCCATGGCGAGCTGCCCTCATTCTTTCCTAGGCTCTCCTCAGAGCCCCACTGGTCCCGTAGTGCCCGTCATGACGTATCTGTAGCACAGAGGTAGTGTGTTCATGTGTTCCTGGGTCCTACGTGAGAGAGGACAGTAAGGGAAACCACAGCTCATTCTAGACACGCAGCCTCACACACGTGTCGAATGCTGCCACGCACACCGGTTGCAGCAGCCTGGGCAGCCCCCGCCTAATGAGCCTTCTCCTGACCACGTGCAGGTGCCCCATCCACACAGCAAGCTGATGCGCATCCCATCCTTCTTCCCCAATCCCGAGGAGCACCCCCTGCCCTCTGCCCCCTTGGCCACCAAATCAGGATCCCTGGACTCGGACCTCTCGATCTCCCCCAAAAGGAACAGCCTCTCTCGGACACACAAAGACAAGGGGCCTTTTCACATACTGAGCTCCCCGGGCCAGCCTAGCAAGGGCCCCGAAGGGCAGGCCCAGGCCCCCTCAAGCGCCACCACCCGCCTCTTCGGATTAACTAAGCCAAAGGAAAAGAAGGAGAAAAAGAAGAAGAGCAAAGGAAGCCGCTCCCAGCCTGGTGGTGAGTATCCACCCCTGCTGGCCAGGGCGGGCTTGTCTTATGAAAGTCAGGGAGTGGCATGGGGCAGAAGGATGCAGTTCAGCCAGGCAAAAGCCAAGCTGGCACCCCTCTCACCCAGCCCACTTATAAGAGTGCCCACTGTCTGCCATGTTTCCCTGAACCCTGTCCTGTGCCTTGTTAGGACCGGCCTCTCCCATTAGTGGGACTGCATTAGTGCCAGTCCCGAAGCTTACCATGGGGGACCTGTTTACCAATGGCCCAGCCGCCCCGCCCCGCCACACTGGCCTGGGAGGAGAGGCAGGGCATTTGCGCATGTCTTCATCTCGGTCTCACTGTTCCAGATGGTCCCGCATCGGAAGTGTCGGCGGAGGGGGAGGAGATCTTCTGCTGACCTGGCTCCTGAGCCCCGGCTGTGCCACCTGCTTCGCCTGCCGCCCTTGCGCACAAGTCTCTTACACTGGACGTCCACGGCTCCGCGTCCAGTCCTCGGCGAGGCGCGTTGTGTGCAGGTTAGGGTGGAAAGGCACAGATGCCATCCGGCCATGGCCTGTGACTAATCAGGGCTCAGCGGGGCTGGTCCTGCGCAGGATGTCGCCCGGAAAGCAGCGCCCCTGAAGTACAGGCGCAGGTTAGGATGCAAGCCAGCAGCCGCCACAGGGTGAAAGAGAGGGTCCAAATGCCACCGAAACTCTGCCCACCTTATATTGTTTGGGGGGACAGAACTGGAGTCAGGGAGCAGGTACTGCAGATTGTACACGCACATGGGGTCTGGCGATCTCAGTCATGAGAGTAGCTTGGGCTCAGCCTGGTGGCTTGTGGACATTCTGTCCTTCACTCTGTGGTCCTCCAAGATTGGGTCCCCTTGGCACACTTCTCCCCCTTTTGTATCCACTTCTCAATTCATTTCAGAGGCAATGACAGACATTTGTGAAACCAGTGAGAGAAGGTTTGAAAGCGTGTAATCAGTCCCCCTTAGTCTGTGTCCTGGCTTAACTTAGAACATCAGGTTCAGAAAAAATGGACTGCTGCCTGCATATGCGTGGTTCCAGACACAGGAAGTAGAACCATTGGGTGTCACCAGCCTGGGAGAGGCCTCCAGGCGGCTCCCCAGGCAGCTGCCTCGGCCTGGGCCCCTCTGCCCCGAGGAGCCCCCCCGCCCAGCACCAGCCCCTGCACCAGGACAGTTGGCTGAGAGGTAGGTTCAGGGTTTCCACCAGCACAGACAGGAGCTGGCCCTGAGAGGGAGTGGGGAGGGTCATCCTTCTCTGTCAGAAGGAAGGCCACAGTCTGACTTAGTTTCCTCCGTATTTTAAACCCGAAGCTCTGTTGAGTATTAATTCTGCTCGCTCTGGGAGATGTTACAGTGCTGCCCGTGTCTCCTCTGTCCTTTCCTCTGTTCCATCTGTGTCTGCTGCTCTGCCAACATCTCTGGTCATGCTTGTCCTCCCCGCTCCGCTGGCCCCCCGCGTGGCGTCTGCTCCTGGCGTCGGAGGCCTGGGACTTGGCGAAAGCGAATCTTTACTTGGTGCTTGATGTTGAACTGCAAGCTGGCCTTGCAGATGGAGATATTTATCTTTCAGTTTATTTGAAAGAGTCTGGTTTCAGATTTTTAGCCTAAATCTGTTTTATTTATTTTGTGTATGTGTCTCGTGTTTCGTGTTATTTGTAAGGCTAGCCAGGTCTAGCCACCCAGCTGCCCACCCCATGCAGAGCGATGGCGGGCAGGCATCAGCCTGTGCTGACAGTCCCGGAGAAGGTGGGGCTTCGTCCCCTCCCCCCACACCTCCTTTATCACGGAGGTGTCTTCCTCAATCAGCAGTTTAGAAATTGGCCACCTCTGAGCTACCTTTGCCTACTTTTTAAAAGAAACTTCACACTCTTCAGAAAGAGGCTTTTAAGACCAAAACCAACCCCCGTTTCTGTTGGGCCTTTCGCGGTGGGAGTCGGCCGCTGCCTTCAGCCCAGCCCTCTGGCCCTGTCCCCTTCCTCAGGTCCAGCGTAGGCGGGGCTCGGCTGGCTGTCCCTGTCGCTGCCTCCCTGTGTTTGCCAGCAGCTGCTCCCCCCTCTGCCCAGCCTCGGCTCCCCCTCACAGCGAGCTCTGAGGCGGGTAGCTTTGGGCATTTGGAGGAGCAGAGCCATCACGCTCCCCACACCCCAGAAGCTTCTAGCAGCTCGGTCAGTTCTGCCTGCATAGATGGGAATCACACAAAGGCAATCCTGAGTTCCCCAAGATGGCTTGCTGTGCCAGGCCTGCTCCCTGCCTCCCGCCCCACATCACTTACAGAGAGGGGTCTTGGGGGGCTCAGCTGCTTGTGCTTCGGCTCATGACCTTGAGAAGCGCTTGGAGCTCTGGTATGAGTTCCCCCCTGAGAAACCACCCCACCCAGTCAAGCTGAAGAAATCAGGCTGTTCTTCAGTTTGGTAGGGACAGATAGAAGACCATCCAGAGCCCCTGACATGCGGAGTCCACCGGGCAGCAGGGAGGCTAACAGTATCTTCTCTCAAAGGATAACCGTCTCGGTCCTGTCACCTGCTTGGTGGCGTAGGAGCACTTTAAACACACAGCCGTTGGCTCCGTTTTGGAGACAATCAAACGTGTTAGCTGTTTTCTTAGAAAACAGGGCGAAAACATGCAAATTGCCACATTCTACCTTTGCCAATGTTTCCTCTACCCCCATGAGCCATCTGAGAGGAAGGTACCCTTACTAAGCTTGTTTTTAAAAAGGTACGCACCAGCCTTCTTTCCTCTTCTGTGTCTCAGGGTTATACCACTGAAAGCTGCCTCTGTTAGTCACCGCAAGGCCTCAGTGCTAGCAGGAAGCCTGCGCTGGGTTGGGTTTGATCCAGTCCTCTACTCGGGGATGTGTTAGCAGGCCAGGGCTTAAGTAAATGCAGCCACCATGGAGGTGGAACCACAGCCAGCAGGCCAGTGCTTTAGCCACAAATTGCTCTCCTTCGAAGTACTTCCAGTGTCATTCTTCTATCCCTGTGGCTCTGTGTCCATCTTGCCAAGAAGTCTGGTATTTTCCTTGGAGCTGAAGTATCTGAGGATGGGTGGCCAGTTACCAGGTGTAGAAAATCACAGATGACAGAGCAGCTCTGAGGTGACCAGACCCCACGTGCCAGGACATGCCATCTTCCCGAGCAAGCGTGAGCCTGCGTCCCCACCACGCGCGCGGCCGCCTCAGACACCAAGGACAGACAGATGAGTTTGGTTTCTGCGTTTTTCTTTCTCTGTCAAATAACATTCCTTGGAAGCAGAGCTTTGGAATCTCCCGCCTGCCGGCCGGGTGCTAAAATAAGAGGTTCCTAATCTGCCGTGGAAGCAGTGGGGAGAAGAAAAGGTCTCCGTTAATTCGTCAGAAGTTGAACAGGATGTGAGATGTTTCCCCAACTCACCAAGGCTACCGGATGGGTGACCCAGGCTGGCCGGACTCTCTGCCCTTGGCCGAGGCGCAGGCATCTGCCGCGGGCCCTTCAGAGGATCGTCCCCAGACCTCCATCGCCACACAGGTGGCCGCTCCCCCAGCACTCCTTGAAGGAGGTTCTGTGGCCAGTGGCCAGCCTGGCCTGTCCTGCCTTGCCCTGTCCTGCCCTGGCCACCCCTCCCTGGGGACGCCCTCGCAGCAGGATGGTGAGCTCTGCTCTCCTGGTTGTTTCAGATGCTGTGTGAACATTTCTGTGCTAAATCCTATTCAAGAAGAAAGCTGAGTTTAAGCCCACCTTTGTATATTAGACTGTAATTATGTATAAAGTGAAGCAGTTTCAAAACTGTAAAAAAAAAATCTTTTTTTCAGTGTGTTTTCTGGAATTTTGCCACAACATACTGGCTTTGTATTTTATTTATCTTCTAGTTACTGGTTTCAGACTCTTGTAAAGTCCCCCTCTGCCCTTTCAAAAATAAATTTCTTTTGAAATCTTCATTCTTGCTGTCATTTCTTTCTGTCCTGAGTTCCTGGAAAGAGGGGTGTCTGCCTCTCCAACTGACAAAGAGCTCAGCTCTCTCGTGGGGCACAGTTCAGGGAGGAACAAGTGAGGGTCCTGCCCCGGCCAGGGGCCTTCCCCTCCCCCTTCCCCCGGCTGGGGCTGCGGGGGCTGCCCTGGGCAGGCTCTTGCCTTCCCCTGGACGCTGCTGCGTCCTCTGGTGGTGGACAGAAAAGAGCAAAGCCACCTGGATTCCTGGCTCTGCCCCTCCCCCCACAGTCCAAATGAAAACCCCTCCAGGCTGCCAAGGGTCTTCCCTTTGTCCACAGACATGGAAGTGCACGGATTGCTGAACAGAGGCCTTTGTAGCCTTGGCAATCCCTGCCTGTTTTCAAGCCAGTGGAACACTGGTCCCTTTTCACCCACTTCCAGCCGTCGTCTCCTCCCCCACCCTGCCACCGCTGTGGCCCTGGCCCATCCCACCGGCAGCCCCAGGAGACAAGAGATGTTCCCACTGCCTCCCTCTGGCTCTTGGTTCTCAGCCAGCGCCGGCTGCTGTCTGGGAAGCAAAGGAGGGTGAGAAGCTTCCATTCTTCCCTGAACACTGGCCCCCGGAATCCTACGTGGTCTTTCAGGGGGGTGCTCGGTGGGCCTTGCCTGCCCTGAGTGGGGCACCACACAAACCCCACCTGTAAAGAAGTGCCTATTTCCAGCTGAGGGGCCCCAGCCACCTGTGCCATCTGTGTGAGGCCAGGAGAGTTCTGATCAGCAAGAGACTGCAGCTGATGGCTGGGCATAGACCAGAGCCTGGCGCACCCAGGGGAAATTAGGAAGCCAGGGTGGAGGCCAGGGAAGCCTGCCAGGAAGAAGATGGGACTCTGAGTACTCATGTCATTTCCCAGGAGCCAGCCGCCCTGCAGCACGGTGAAAGTAAGGCTCCTACCTGGATCACAATGATTATCCTCGCTGCTTAGGACCTGAGATCTAAGAATCTTGGTTTGAAGCCAGCCCCAGCGGGCAGTACTGTACCACCACTAAACAGATTGCTAATCAACTTACAGGCAACACAGCTTTATGGCTGGGTGCCATCTTGGAGTTCCGCTGTTTCGCCACCCCTGTGGGTGGCCAGGGGCCTGACAGGCTTCACAGTGACAGGGGCTTTGGAGGAAGGGTGACAGCCCCAGCTCTCATCTATGTCAACAATTTAAGAGCTGGGGCTGGAAAGACGGTTGGTTCAGTGGTAGAGTGCTTGTCTGCATGCATGAGGCCCTGGGTTCGATTCCTCAGTACCATGTACACAGAGAAAGCCAGAAGTGGCCCTGTGGCTCAAGTGGTAGAGTGCTAGCTTTGAGCAAAAGAAGCTCAAGGACAGTGCCCAGGCCCTGAGTTCAAAACCACAG
Organism: Dipodomys ordii; assembly: GCF_000151885.1. Taxonomy (NCBI): domain Eukaryota; kingdom Metazoa; phylum Chordata; class Mammalia; order Rodentia; family Heteromyidae; genus Dipodomys; species Dipodomys ordii. The sequence continues at coordinate 3,861,213 of NW_012267231.1, read as the reverse complement.
AACTGGCAAAAAAAAAAAAAATAGAACTGTGCCCCCTTGTTCTCTGCCGTCTGCCCCGTCTGCTAACCCAGCCCCAGACCCTATGTGGCCTCCTGCTTCTGTATGGTAGCCATGTGTCACTGTCTCTAGAAAGCCTGGTGAGACAGCCCAGGCAACCCCCCCCCCAAACCTTGCTCTCCGGTCGGCCCTGGCTCACTCACCCAGCACACCCAGTGCGGTAGCACCCCCGCCTCCCCCACTGCTGGCTTCACTGAACCATCTCCTGGACATGGACTGAGGCCCGCACCTTTGCTGAAAGGCCAGGCTGGTACAGCACAGCCCCGCTGCCCTCCTTGTTCTAGGTCTCTTCCAAGTCTGTTTGAAAGGAGAGAACCCCTTGCTCTCTTAGGCCACTCTGACCTTTCTAGGCAGGGCTAGCCTGCAGCCAGCCAGTGATGGAAGATCAGAGTCCAGATCTGCACAGCTGCAAGGCCAGGCGAAGCCAGAGACTGCCCTCCGACCCCTCAGCCTGCCCTCTGACCTCTTTTCCATCAGACCGTTGCGCACTCTGACCTCAAAGCCCACGCTGACTAGTAGACACTGACACAAGAAGGAAAAGCCACTTGGACAGACATGGAGGGTTGTGACATCAACTACCCACATGCAAACCAGCAGAGCGGGAATCAGGGAGGCGCCCAGCGAGACTTGGGGCTGCAGCCAGGTGAAAGGTCACCGGCATGACCAGGACTTTCCAAACACCAGGTCCGATTCAACTCCTTCAACGGCCATAAAACGCAGTTTCTCAAAATACTTAAAACTGCCCTGCTTGCCACACAAAGGACCTTTGAACCAGATCCAAAAGTGTACGCGACTTGTACCTTGAATCTGCCTACAGAGAAGCAACACTGGTGTGTGCGGAGAAAAGCTGAGTCGGCGAGGCCTGCCCCGGAGGGGGCTTCAGGGAAAGAACTTCACACATTTCCTCCTACGTCGTGACGTTCATTCACATTTCTAGGGAAAATGAATGCTTGACGTCTTGTGTCACCCAAGGAAAGGAAAGCTGAGGTCTCCATGCATCCGCTGTGCCCGGCGGGCTGGCACGGCTGGGCCGGCTGGCATTTGCTGGCATTTGCAAGTAACGTCACGTTGAACCGGTGGCAGAGGACAGAGCTGCTGTCCCAGCAGCCTCATCTGCCCAAGTGGATGGAATCGATTTCCACCTTGGACTTCCAGGATCTGGCTAAATGAAAGGCTTCTGGGGTTTACAGTTGGTGAGCAGGAAGGGGCCCCCCCACCCGCCTCCCCCGCCCCCTACCCGCAGGCAGGGCCCATCACGCCCTGGGTGGCAGGAGGGCAGACAGGAACCCAGCCCTGCCCAAGACCAGTCCCAGAAACTCAGAAAGGCCGAGAATCTTCTCCTGTTTTTATTAAGTTAGAAACCTGACAAAGCGGCATAGCTTTGCGGAAAGCACCACGCAGGTCCTTTGTGCTTCGTGTCCACTAAGTGGGCGCCCCCCCCCCGACCCCCGGCCCCAGCATCCCCAGGCGGGGCCTGAGGGACATGTTCAGCCCTTCGCCAGGGCTCCTCGGTGAGCCAGCCCCAGAGCCCCCGCCCCCAGCGACGCCCACGAGACCAGTGCCAGGCCTGAGGCGTGGGGACCTCAGGGATGGATGGAGAAACCATGGCCCCAAACTCCTATCCACGCTGGAGCCCACTTGGGGGCTCACCCTGAGCCAGCCAGGCAGCTCATACAGCAGCCTGGGCCCCCCACTGCTGAGATTCTGGGGACTCCAGAGAGGGATTCCCCAAGACTTGGGAGGTGACAGTGGCTAAATAGCTCTGGGTTCTCTGGGGAGCCCTTGGTAGCTGAGAGGTGGAGTGGGCCCGGTGTCGGCAGGTGGCAGGTCTTGACAGCGGACAGTGTCCTGTGCGGCTCGGGCGGTCTCTGGTGTAAGGAGGGAAGGTGACAGGCTGCCTCCCGCCCCCCAGCACCTGCCGGATGGGCACGCTTGGGGCCTCTTGGTGGGATGGTGAGAGGCCAACAGGCCAGCCAGCCTCCTCCAGCCTGGGATCGGGGTTGTCTGGTCAGGCTACCACCGAGGCAGCCTGTGGGGTTCCTGCCCCTTACTAAAGCAACAAGGCACCCTCAGCTTTCCCGTGGTGTGTGCCCAGTCCAGTGGCATTTTCCCGAGTCCCAGGACGGCGGGGGGGGGGGGGGGCGTGGGCTGCACGGCCTCCCACAGGGCAGCCCTGGAATCAGAGGCCGTGCCAGCCTGTCACGCTGCCACCCCGCCCAGCTCCGGCCTGGGCCTCTGCCCAGGGACCTGGTGGCAGCTGTGCCCCCTGGGAGCACCCCTCCCCACGCAAGACCACAAGACCCGGGGCGCACGGGGCGCAGGCGCTTCGCTTTTCTTGGCTGAAGCTCAGAGGAGCCTCCGGAGGTGGCTGCGGCCGGTGCGGGCGCTGTCGGCTTCGCTTCCCACGGCGACAGCAGCGGGGTCAAGGCCGCACCAGGACAGTGTGGAGGGACGGGCAGGGTCTGCAGAGGACACGGGGGAGAGAGGAGATCATCAGAGGCCGCCCTGTTCTGGCCTAAGCTGGAATACAGTGATGTTATCATGGGACCGCCTTGGTCAGAAGGCCAGGGAGCGTGGCGGCACCCCGAGCTGTGGGCTCCCCACCTGCCACTCCCTCCAACCCTGCTCCCCGCTCTCTGGCCCTGGGGACAGAACAGGCCTTGTCCTCCCCATGGGACAGATAAATACAAGGAGATCACCCAGCAGGAGCAGGGGTGGGAAGGGGTGGGACCAGCTCTGGACCATTAGGTTATTTGGATGCAGGGGATGGGAGGGAAGAGATCCAGGGTTGGCTGGAGGGAAAGGTAGCACAGCATGGCAGAGGGAAGGGCACAAAGGCCCCTGCTTGTGAGGCCAAAAGGTGGTGTCCGGGGCCTGAGCACTGGGCACAGGGCAGGAGCCCCGCCCCCGGTGTGAGCCACAGGCTGTGGGCGCAGGCCTCACACCCCCATGCTGCCTTCTTGAGCCACGCTGGCCCCCTCCTCCCCTCCCCCCAGCTCCCGGGAGCATCACGCTTTCCCCGGAAATGAGGGTGGTGAAATGAGGGTGGTGGAGGCTGAGTGGTGGCGGGCAGCCAGCTTCTGAAGCCAAGGAGAAAAAGACACGACACACACACAGGCCGCTGTGGTGGCGCCCTGGGCAGTCACCGCCGCAGCCAGCCGGCCCTGGGCCAGCTCCAAGGAGGCTGGGAAGGGGAGGGACGCCTCAGCCAGGCCCTGACAGTGCCTGAACAGATCAAATCCAGACAGACATGCCCTGCAGGAGAAGCAGGGAGGAGAGGAAAGAGCAGGAGGAGGAAGGGGGAGGAGGAAGAGAGGGAGGAGCCGGTGGCCCAGCACCAGGTATTCCAGACAGCGGGATTTTGGCTGGGGGGTTTATCAAGAAGTCTTCAGGGTGTCCTTGGACACCAATGCCCACATGGATGCCCTGCTTTGAGGAAGGAGGCCCACACGAGGCGTGGGTGCCCACGCAGGGCTCACAGGACTGACCTGTGACCCACTGCCTGGCACAACATGGCCAAGGCGTGGGGAGGGCAGCCCGGGGCTGGAGGGGGGGGGGGCAATGCTTTCCTAGTGGTCAGCAGCAGCTGCCCCTCAGAAGGCGCAGCCAATCCAGAGTCATGTGGCTGAGAGCCCCGGCCACCTGCAGTCCACCGGATACGGCAGCCTCGTCCCCAAGCGCCGTCCGGGGGCTGCAGGGGGGAGGGGGGAAGAGGGGGAGGGGGGAAGAGGGGGGTCCTCACCTGGCCGCGCTCCGCAGGTGCCCGTCACGCAGGCAGGTGCTTCCAGGTGCTGACGAAGGCCGTGGGGATGAGCGAGTAGGGCACGGTGGTGATGCAGTTCCACGTGTCCGAGGTGGGGTCGTAGCAGTCCAGGGTCTTACACCGCTGCGTCCCAAAGTAGCCGCCCACCACGTACAGCTTGTTGCCCGAGGCCAGCGCGTGGCAGGACATGCGCTTGGCCGTCATGTCCCCGATCCGCGTCCACTGGTTGGTCTCGCAGTCGAAGCGGTAGGCGGAGGCGGCGGTGAACTCCGTGTCACCGCCCATGATGAAGATCTGGCTGCCCAGCACGGCGGCGGCCGTGTACCGCCAGGGCTGGGGGCACTCGGCCTTGATGGTCCACCGGTTCTCGGAGGGGTCGTAGCACTGGACCTTGGACACCATGTCGCGGTGGATACTGGTCCCTCCGAAGACGAAGAGCTTCAGCCGGGCGCTCACCACGGCGGCGTTGCTGACGCCGCTCCACAGCGGGGCCACCATGGTCCACTTGTTGGCGCTGGGGTCATACTTCTCCACTTGCTTCAGGGAGACGGACGGGGAGGCCGGGAAGACGCCGGCCAGGGACGTGTGCCCGCCCACCACATACAGGCAGTTGTCCAGCTCGGCCGAGCCATGGCCAAAACGGGCGATCAGCATGGGCGCCGCCTTGGACCACTCCTCGTGGACGGTGTCGTACACCCAGACATCCTTGGACACCCCGTTCTCGGAGCCCCGGCCCCCCGTCACATACACCTTGCACCCGATCGCCGAGGCGCTGAACTCCTTCCGGGGGCTGGGCAGGTCGGCCTTGGGGATGATCTCCTTGGCCTTGTGGTCCACCTGGTAGATCTTGTCACACATGAAGGTCTGGCCGCCCAGGATGAGCAGCGTGTGGCCCGCCTTGCGGGGCCGCGCGCAGAGGCTGGTGACCACCCCGTCGTTCTGCAGGATGCGGGTCTTGCAGCGCAGCGCCTCGTCGATGACCAGCTTGCTGCGTTCATCGGCCAGCAGGAGCGCCTCACCGGAGACGGCCTCCTTCAGGCAGTCGGAGGGCAGCAAGGCCAGCCGCACACTGCGCAGCAGCTCGGGCAGGTGCGCCCGGCGCTCCTCCGGATCGTGCTTCACCCACTGGAGAATGGCCTCGAAGACCACCCGCTCGTCCTCGGTCTCCAGCTCGTCGCTGGAGATGAGGTCCAGCAGTGTGTCCTTGGACAGGCTGTTGAAGTCCTCGCTCTGCCTCACCGTCTCGAAGTGCACGAGGCACATGCGCCAGGAGAAGTCGTACAGGCGGCGGCACTGGTGGGCGTCGGACAGCAGCAGCATGCCCAGGCAGTTGGAGGGGAAGAGGTTCTTCTCCAGGAACTCGGCGGCCGCGTCACGCACGTCGTGGAACTGCAGCATGTCGCCCGCCTCCAGCAGCGACTCGGCGTTCTCCTCGTTGATCACGATGCGCGACGAGTAGGCGAAGTCCAGGAGCAGCTCCAGCACCTCGGGGTGCAGGTTGTCCTGGAAGTTCACCGTGTTGTCCCGGCTCTCCCGCAGGCCGTGGCTGAACATGGCCTCGAAGTAGCGGCTGGAGGCGGCCAGCACGGCGCGGTGGCAGGGGAAGGCGCGGTCGCCAGCCCGCAGCGTGACGTCGGTGAACATGCGGTGCTGGCGCAGCGTGTTGAGGTGGGCCAGCACGCAGTCGGGGTGCGAGGCCTTGTGGAAGAGGGTGATGTTCATGGAGCCCGTGCTGCCCCGGGACTTGCGGGTCTCATGGACGCTGACCGACATGGTGTGCCTTGCCTGCGGGGAGAGCCGCACGGTGAGAGCGGGGTCCCGGCCTCTCCCCCCACCACCCCCATCCTGGCCTCTCCTCCTCTCCCCTGCGCTCATCTAGGACGAACTAAAACCTCTGGCCACAGTCCTCAGGGAGAATCGTTTCCTGCTTGCCCCCTTCCTGCTCACTCACTACCCAGCCGGGGAAGCTGAGGCTGAGAGAGGCAGCAGGACTCAGAGAGCACGAGCAGACACACCCGGGTTCTGAACTTCTGAACTGCAGGGGATCGCCCAGCTGAGCGGGCCCAGCGCGGAGCCGCGCCACCAGGACTGGGATGTGGGGCGACAGGAAACGCCTTGACCAAAGTGGCTCAGGGCAGACAACGTTCCAGGGTCCTGACCCCCTACCTCCCCGAGCCCCCCACCCCACGAGTCAAGTTCGCACTCCAGAGTTCGTGCTTCGCTGGAGTTGTAAAATAGTGTGTAAATGTCCATCGCTCTCTCTCCTCTTCACAAAGAACCAGGAAGGTACCGTGCGTGTGAGCAGGGCAGCCTAGGGGAGGGACCCCATCCTGGGCGGGGGTGGGGGAACTGCTCCTGGGCTCAGGGCAGCCTGCCTGGGAATGGGGTGAGCACACAGGTACCCGCCATCCGTGGAGGGCCCCCCCTCTCCCGGCCCCAGCCCGGGGGGACCCCTCCCCTGCTGTGGGCCTCGGCTGCTCTCATGCAGCATGCAAGCCCCGCCTGCTTGGGCTACTCCCCAAGCCTCCTTCCAGCAGGGCGTCTCGGGGTCAGAGGCTGACCTAGCCAGATGGTGGCTCGGCTGACGGCTGGGCCTGAGCCGGTGAGGATGCGCCCCATCTGAATTCTGTGTGTCTCAAGAATCTTGCTGTGGCTAGCGAGGCAGCCCGCATCCACCCACCGGGCCGCTGGATGCTTTCCCAATGTGGCCTTTCACCCGGTGGCCGGCCAGGGCCTTCCCTGCCCCATCCTCCCCACCCTGGCCCGGTGCTGCTCCCTGCATGGGGCAGCACTGCCTCCCTGGGGAAATGGGGCAGGGTGGGTGCGGCCCTGAGTGGGAAGGGATCCAGTGGGGGGTCCCATGCCCCACTGTTCCCCCCAGTCAGAGGTGCACCGTCTCTCCTAAGGCATAGCCAGAGATCGGGTCCTGGGGCATCTACCCAGGCAGTGTGTGTGTGTGTGTGTGTGTGATCGGGTCCTGGGGCATCTACCCAGGCAGTGTGTGTGTGTGTGTGTGTGTGTATGTGTGATCGGGTCCTGGGGCATCTACCCAGGCAGTGTGTGTGTGTGTGTGTGTGTGTGTGTGTGTGTGTGTGATCGGGTCCTGGGGCATCTACCCAGGCAGTGTGTGTGTGTGTGTGTGTGTGTGTGTGTGTGTGCGTGTGCCATGGCTCTGGCTGGCCTAGGGGCTGGCGGATGCTGACCTCAGGCTGCCTGGGGAGCGGGGGGAGTGTATGTGGGAACAGCCAGGTGGGGACATGGGTAGTGGGGTTCCGGGCAGGACAAGACTGTAAGTGCCAAGAGATGGGGCAGGCAAAGCTGAGGTGACCTGGGTGCTGGGACCAACAAGGACAGTGCAAAGCGGCGGGCAGGTGAGCAGAGCAAGCAAGGGTGGGAGGGTGTGTGGGAAAGGACTCAGCTCCTTGAAGCCTGCCTCCAGGAAAGGCAGCCCACACCGCACTAAGAAACAAAGTAACCCAACGCGCCTGGAAACAAAGTAGCCAAGGAGTAGGGGCTCCAACTCCCTCCTGAAGGCGCATTCCCCCAGGCCAGGAAAGCTGCCCTGTGCATGGCCTGCTTGCTCTTGGCCCAGCTCCGGCCCTGTCCCCAGCCCCCACCTGCCAAGGTTCCCACGCCCTAGAGTGTAAGCTCTGGCTTTTTGCTTTTATTCTTTTTCACTTTTTTGAGACCTAGTCTTGTTATGTAGCTCAGGCCAGCACTGGACTCAGTCTTCTGAGTGCTGAGATTACAGACATGTACCACCAGGCTCGGCTTGAGTTCATCATCTCCCTGGGCACTGAACTCGGCCTTGGCACATGCCAGGCAGGTGGGTACTCTACCAGTGAGCAACATTCCCTAGCCCCAGGGCTGGTCACTGGAGGCCAGAGGGAGCAAGAGAAGCCACTGGTGGGCTGTCTCACTTGGGGTGGATCCTGGATGGCTCAGGATGACCTCAGGATCTCAGCCATGGTCGGCCCTGGGCCTTTGCCACTGCTGCCCATGGCCAGTGTAGTGGACACCTGGGAGTGGATCCCGTGGCACTCAGCCATGCCGGGCCAAGCCCTTGCACGGGGGCTGCTGGGAACCCACAGGGAGGCTGCGTGGGGCCCAGCCTGGCACACGTATGCATGCGCTGGGTGGGCACAGCTGGATCCTCATGGACCACGGGCAGCGGGGACTGGGCATCTCCGTCAGGCCCTGGCCCTTTCCTCCTCTTGGAACCTGGGCCTGCCTGCAGACACAGCACTAATACCTCTGCTACTCTGAGTGGGGAGGGTGTGTATGGTAGACGGTGAGCCAGGAGCAGGGAAGACAGTGATCTTCGGGCAGGGGCAGAGGCCGTGGATGGGGTGGTGCAGAAAAGGAGGGAAGGGGCCAGGCCTGGCGTCCCCCGCCTCAGGAGGCTGAGATCTGAGGTTCGTGCCTCAAAGCCAGCCCCAGCAGCAAAGTCCGTGAGACTCTTCCCTCCAGTGAACCCTCAGAAAACTGGAAGTGGCGCTGTGGCTCACAGTGGTAGAGCGCTAGCCGTGAGCAAAAAGAGGTCAGGGACAGCAGCCAGGCCCTGAGTTCAAGCCACAGGACCAACAAGAGAAAAGGAAGGAAGGGGTCACAGCCCAAGATAAAGCAGGGCTTGCTGTGAGGAGCCAGAACGTGCCCTAACAGCTCCCTGGCTGTTTACATAGACGATGGGCCAGGTTACACTGCCAAAACACCAACCAACCAACCAACATGCCCAGAGCCAAGTGGCTTTGTTTCTCAATTTGAATTTTTTTGTTGTTTTGGTGCTGGGACTGAGGCTTGAACTCAAGGCCTGGGTGTTGTCCCTGAGCTTTTTTTGCTCTGGGCTGGTGCTCTACCACTGTGAGCTCCACTTCCAACATGATGGTGGTTAACTGGACAAAAGTGTCTCACAGACTTCCCTGCTGGGGTTGGCTATGAATTGTGTTCCTTGGTAGCTGGGATTACAGGTGTGAACTAACAGTGCCTGGCTTCTCGTGGATTCTCCTTACCAATGTCACTTCCAGCATCTAGAGGACAGAGGGGGTCCCAATGGGAGGGTTCTGGGACCAGAGCCCTGGGGACTGAATGCCCGAAAGAGCAGGCACCATGTCTGGCAGAGTCTCCCTGCCCAGCAGGAAGCCAGAGGTGCACTCCAGCCACAAGTGAGGCAGGGAGAAAAAACAGAAGCTCAGGAGTTACTGATAAAGGTTGGCGGCCAGGCCTTCCATCCCCACACGGCCTTAGCCCCAGGCCCTGACACCTGTGCTTCCCAGATTAGGAAAGCAGGCAGATAACTCCCAGAACGGTGCCCAAAGCCCAGCGGGGGAGGAGGGGGGCAGAGGGAGGGAAGCCCAGGAGTGGCATCTGAGCCTGGGTCCAACTCACCTTCCCCTGCCCGACAGATAGGAGACCCAGGAGGTTTCCTGGGCCAAGACCATGTCACCTTGCTCACCAGGCTCCACTGCTCAGGCCAGGGACATGTTGAAGGGGAAGGGGGGAGGGAGGAGGGAGATGGGGGGGGAAGCATCCGTGGGTCATTTTGTATTCTTAACTGTTCAGATAAGGTTCAGATAGGAGGAAAGGACCTCAGCCTCGGGGGACTAGTGACTCCTAGACACTCTCTGGCCTTGGCCAGCTCCTCACCAGCAGGATCTGGTTTGGTTTGGTTATTTTTTTTCCCCCAGGTGCTGTCAGGGCCTCAGCAGAAGCAAGAGGAGGGGGGCTCTGCCTACGATCCTGTCTCCTCCGAGCAAGCAAGTGCGAGGCCGCAACCAACCCCCAGGAGCGTGAGCCTAACGTGTGTGTGTGTGTGTGTGTGTGTGTGAGAGAGAGAGAGAGAGAGAGAGAGAGAGACAGACAGACAGATACTGCCCCTAATTTGGGACAAAAACAAGTTCTTACAGCACATAGTGTGCCAAGATGCTAACATAGTGGGTGGGCAGATTTAGGAAAGAGTGCTAAGACAGTTGTGGGGTTGAGCTGGGCACCTGTGGGCTCACACCTGTTACCCTAACTACTCAGGAGGCTGGGATCAGAGGATCACAGTTGGAAGCCAGCCCATTGGAGACTCATCTCCAATGAACCACCAAAAAGCCAGAAGTGGAGCTGTGGCTCAAGGGGCAGAGCTGTAGCCTTGAGCGGAAAAAGGTCAACAACCATGCCCAGGCTCTGAGTTCAAGCCCTAGGACTGGCCTACGGGGCGCACGCACACATACCCCGATAAATAAAAATAAACTGCAAATGGAAATTCTTTCCTTTGGCTCGCGATGTTCTGCTTTTCTCCGCAAATAACAATGTTCCAGTTGGGACGTTAACTTTTGGTAGCATGCGAGCAATTTGGATCTCCACTGAATTACTGCTGTCACGGATTATTAATTGACCCTGTTTATACCTTAACGTTATCCTGTGGCTGTCACCTTCCAATCCTTCATTCCCTACAGAGCAAGGGCTGCCGCGGCCGCCACTAGCACACTAAGCCCAGCCTGGCATCTGGGTAAAGGTTCATGTCTCAGAAATGCGTCATAACCACCACGCACGGGTCCAGCGCCTGGAGTCTCCTGAACTGTTATCCCCGGCCCAAACCAAGTACCTTGACTTGTTCTCTTGAGACGAATCCTTTGGGTGCTGGTGTCCGGCAGCCCCATCCCCACGCCGGGCACCTCCTGGCAGGGAGGTGGCACAGACCCCAAGTCACCCCCGAGTCATCAAGGCAGGCAGCAGGTGCGCCCAACCCCCCCCTCCCTCCAAACACGCAGTCAGTCAGCTCAGAGGCGTCTGCAAACCCAGCTGTGGCTCCAGATAGGAACAGGGCCAAGGAGGAGAACACAGCTCCGGCAAAGGGGAAAAGGGGGACCTAGAAAGGCCATCCCAGGGGGCACTTCCCTCGACAGCAGAGGCGGCCTGGGGAGACCGAGGACCATCCCTTCTGTGGTCTGACCCCACGCGGACAAGCCTTTAAAAGAGGTATCGCTTTCAGTGCTGAGCTTGGAGTGGGGGCCAGAGAGAAGAGGCTGAGCTGCGGCCACCCCAGTGGAAAACCGCAGTCCTCGTTCCTAACCCCTTCCCCCCCCCCTCCCTCCCAGGGCAGGAGCCAAGGGGAAGATAGTGGCCAGACCTCTTGGAGAACAATTAAGCAACATCTTTGGATGTGACACATTCCCTCTGCCCCACCCCCACCCCAATTCCAGCCACACTTAAATTAGTTGTGAGATTTTTTTTTTTTTTTTGTATTACTGGGTTTTGAACTCAGGGCTTCTAACCTTCACATGGCTTCCTCCATCACTGGTGCTCTACCACTTGAGCCATATTTCTAGTACAGCTTTTTGATTTGGAGATGAAATCTAGTGCACTTTTCTTCCCAGGCTAGCCTTGAAGTGCTCTCTTACAGACCTTGGCCTCTTCAGTAGCTAGGATTACAGGTGCATACCACCACTCCCAGCAAGTGTTTTCATAGGTTCGCTGAGCTGTGGAGTCTGGGCTGACAGGAGTGAACTTTTGTACTCTGTGACATTCCATCTGCCAGCCCATCCTGAACTCTGAATGGCTCGTTTACCCAGCTGTGCTTCTGTAACACAGTACATGTGCTATTTGGACAACACTGGTTCACTTGGGAGAAAAGGCCTGTGGCAAATAACATCTCCATATTACCAGTGCTTCTGACCTGTGGAGACTCAAAAGAATCTCGCTTCGAGAAACACAGCAGAGCAGAATTTCCTTGTCTACTGCATAAACCATGTTTTCTCCTCCTCCCACCTCCTTTTCTCCCTCTCTTTCTCTTCTACATGAGTATGCCCGTCCTTAGGCTTGAACTCAGGGCCTGGGCGCTGTCCCTGAGCTGCTTTTTGCTCAAGGCTAGTGCTCTACCACTTGAATCCCAAGCTCCATTTCCAGCTATTTTTTTTTCTTTTTTCTCTTTGGTGGTTAATTGTAGATTAAGAGTCTCACAGACTTTCCTGCCCAGGCTGGTTTAAATCTCAGGCTCCTGGGTAGCTAGGATTACAGGTGTGAGCCACCAGTGCAGGCTCCACGCTTTCTTTCAAGATCTGAGACAGAAGCTTCTGCACGAAGTGGGGGCCAGCGTACTACCTCCCCTTCAGACCTGCTGCTGGGGGGTGGGGGACAGGGCAGTGCCCTCTGGCCCACCTCAGGCCTTCTGCTCCTCCCTTCATTATCACAAACTTCACCACGAGGCCACCTCCCACTCCTCCAAAATGACAGAGCGCAGGGCAGGGCCTCGACCAGCAAAGTACAGGGGCCGGGCCGGGGCTGCTGCACCGGGACAGCACAGTGGGTAATTCTTGGTCTCCTGGAATTACAGACCCAGGCATATTTATAGCAAATACACGGCTGCCCGGAATAGCCGCTCGTGAACATTCACAACGTGTCCTTGGCCACTGAGCTCCGTGAAATGCTCCTTCCTGGGCCTGCGCTGGTGACACCCTCACTTCACTTTCTGCTGCAGGCTGGACGCACTAAGGGACCCACTCCATCTCTCCGCTCCTGCATCAAATGCTTAGTCGTCAGCCACCAGTCTTTCCTGTTCAAAAGCCTTTCTTTTTTTTTTTTTTTTTAAGGTGCTTGGCTTTTTTATACTTCCAGCTGGCACTGTGCTGCAGTTGATTGTAGGTAAGAATCTCTTGTATTTGTCGACCTGGGGCTGGCTTTGAATCACAGTCCTCAGATCTCAGCCTCCTGAAGAGCTAGAATTTCAGGCTGGTGCCTGGTGTCAGAAGCCTGCAGTGAAGATCAGCTATGCAAGCCGTGTTCAATGGGTCCTTCCTTCTCTTCTGGCCCCATGTTCCTCCGGGCGGCTCTCTCCCACCCTCTCAGCCCCTTCAGCTCCCTCCCCTCCTCCAACCTGGCATTGATTTCGCATGTAGACTCTGGCCTTGTACCTGAGCAGGTGCTCAGACATTCACGCAAGAAGCCTGCAGGGGGGAGAACACCTCTGTGAGGTCCCCTGGAGTCAACACCCTGCCACCCGTCCCTCTATGCCCGCCCCGCTGCCCTGCTCCTGCTGGCAGTGTCTTTGTTCCGTGGGTCCCTGCATGGTGACCACATCTCCACCTGCACCTGCACAAGGGCGGAGTTCACTTTGCCATCTATGCTATCCAGACCCAAAGACAGAGGCCCATTCGGAGCGGAAGAAAGGGCATAGACAGGCACTGCTAAGAGAAAGCAAACCGTCCAGAAGCTGTGGATGGCCCTGTGTCTGCGGCACACACCATGTTCCCAGGGATAAAACGATGGAGGAGGAGGAGGAGGAGGAGGAGGAGGAGGGGAAGGAAGCTGGACAGCAGTCCCTAAATCCCATCACCTGCTAAGTAGAAGCGGGCTCTGGGGACAGGTGCCACGCCCCCAGATTCACATGTCAGCGTCTGGAAGACTGCACGCTCGCTCCTCTCTCTCTCTCTCACACACACACACGCATACACACTTTCTAAAGTGTGTATGTTAGGCACAGAAAACAAACAAAGGGACGCGTAGTAGCTACTAGATCAACCGTAAGGATATAATGCAATAGAGGTTATTGAAAATGCCCAGGGCCTTCTTTTGGGGATTTTCCATTCCGGTCACCGTGGACCCAGGAGAAGTGGAGCCCCTGGAAGACACAGACAGTGCAGACTAGATGTGCAAACACACCGTGCAGTACTCAGTGCAGTACTGAGACTGGGGTGCGGCGGCCCTGCCTTGCCGCATAGCGCCCTCCGGGAGGGAGCGGGGGTGGCCAGCTGATCAGACCCTCAAGCCTCACTTGCATTTGTTATCTTCCAGTCAGTCCTGCTTGCAGTGGGGGGGCGCACCATCGGGCCCACGAGCAAGCTGCCTCAGGAGGGCAGAGGGGTGGGCCTGTCCGCACCCACCCAGATCATCTCGGGCCGCCATGCTCACCTCCTTCCCTACACCTCAGGACTAGGAGGCTCATCACAGCACAGACTCGGTACCCTCTGCCCCCACCCCCAAAGTCCCCTAGGCTACCTCCCTGGCCCTGCACACTGGCCCCACCCTCGGTGGTCCCTGGAGGCTGTCCTGGCCAGGCTGAGCTTAGTTCCGCATGACCCCAGTGGGGGGTGTGTGTGGGGTGGGGGGGACAGACGGATGACAACAGGCAAGAACAGCCTCACCAGCTGCTGCGTCTGCAAGGGTGGCCATGGGGCCTGGAGCCCACTCGGGGATGACGGCCAGCCGGGCCAAACGTCCCTAGGCACTTGAGTGCCAGCAGCCAGGAACTCCAGTGAGGCTGCCCGGCCTAGCAACGACTCCATCGCGGGGCCCAAAGCATCACCTGGGACACAAGGCCTGGCTCTCAGCGGCCCGGAGCTCTGTCTCCCTTCCCTCCGCTCCCCTCAGCCTTTCTCCAAGGGCTGGGGGGCAGGTGTGCTACTCAAGTCACCAAGTCCAGCACCATTTGGTAAATTGATGCCTGTGGGGAGCTTCCCGTGACAGGAAGACAGACAAGGATCTCCAAAGTGAACCGTGTGGACGTTGACCGCTTATCAGGGCTGCTGCTTCTGGCCTCTGGCTGCCAGGTAAACATGGCAGGGTCTGAGGTGGCCCTCTCCGAGCCGGTGAGCACAGCCAGCGAGGGGGACAGTCCTGCCCTGCTGGCTTCTCCCACCACCCCCACAGTGGGTTTCCCGGGGGACCGCCCTGGGAGGTGCTCTCCTGCCTCACCCAACTTCTCTTTCAGGTCTTTCGCACCATCTCACCAGAAGCTTAGAAACCCGAGTTCACTCCAACGGCCCAGCTGGCACTTCCGTGGCCTCCGCCAGGAAAAACCACACGCGTGTGTTTGCAGCTGTCTGAGCAGAAAATGAATTTTCAGGAATGTTCTCCTGTGGCAGAGGCAGGACCAGGCGGGGATGGCAGGGCCTCATTCCACAGCCCAGCACTCGGCACTCGGGGCTCGGACACTCTTTGCTCAACCCCCAGGGGAGACCAGAGAGGCCAAGGGGAGGCAGAGACAGCGTCGCTAAACCTTGATCTTCTGGAAAAACAGAGGTGGGTCAGATGCACAGCGGAGGCCCGGACACCCTGCAGCAACTGTTCTGTTCTCTTCCAGGAGTAAGATGAGTTCCTCCCTCCCCCAAATCGGAAGCAAGAATGCTATCCTGGGGTGGGGGGGGGGATGGTCTGTGCAGAAACGGGCACTCGGACAGTATTGCTGGTGAGAGACCGAGTCTCTGTGGCTGGCACAGTGGCACGCTGCGAGGGAGGCTGGACGTGGGAGGATTACTAAGCCAGGCCAGCCCAGCCCAGGCGGGGACGTGCGTGAAACTCGGTTCCCATGGAGGCAAGCCGGAGGGGCGCCATATGTCTCTGACCCCAGCCCCTGGAAGTCACAGCCCAGGGATGCACCCAAGACCCCCTATCCTAAAAATAACCAGCAAAAACAGGGCCAGAGGCCTGGTTCGTCACTACTGCACCAGCCTAGCAGGTGCAAGGCCCCCGAGTTCAAACCCAGTGCTGACGGAGAAAACAACCAAGACGCTGTTGATCATAGTGTGTGTGTGTTGGGGGGAGGGGAGAATAAAGAAAATCAGGGACAACCCCAAAGTCTGTCTCTAGAAGAAAATAGGATGAAAGATGGCGGCGTGGCCAAGACACCGGAGGGAATATTTTGCGGTCGTGAAGGGAGCTCACACGGGACCTCACGCGGTAAGTGATAGCTGTAGGATCCAAATGACGGAAAGTCAAAGTCCATACAAGATTGGTCTACAGACGCAGATTAAAAAGCAGGCAGACTTTCAGATCATGAGACCTCCCCCACCCCATTCCCGGCCCATACACACTACTCATGCTAATGGCAACCCACTGATGTATTACGTAAAGCTCTAAAAAAACGAATAAAGCGACTTATAAGCACTCTCCCTGCACGTCAGAAGACTAGAGAATGTCCTCCCTCGACCCCTCACCTGAGTTAACCTGCCTGGACCCATCCTTCTCCACTCCCCTTGGAGCTGCATTTCTACTGTGGGTCTGTGGTGGGCCTCCCCCGGCTGATGGACTGGGGCTGGGAGAGAGGGAGGATTCACTGGACAACTTTGGAATAAGGACACCCACAGCGGTCCCATTGTGACCCCGCCAATGTGGAAACGGAGGCAAATTCTATCAACGTACCACCGGCTGCCCGGCTCCCCCCCCACACACACCCACCAGATGCGGAAGGACAAGGCGGCAGGCAGCGCCTCTGTGCCCTACTTTCCAGCCTGTGTCAAGTTCAAGGCAAGCCCATCAGAAGGCGGAGATAAAAGCTCGCTGCGTGAATGGGGCTGTGAATTTACAGTAGAAGAATTCACCGCTGAGATACCTCATCGACCCAGCTCTGGAACTTTCTAGAAAAAGAACTCCTCACCCTCTGGGTCCTCAAGCTCCTGCGCTGTGGAAGCGGCCGGCCGGCCTGGCCTGGCAGGTGGTCTGGGATTTGGACGAGGAAAGCTGCTCCCGTCTCCATTAGGCAATGAATGCTCCTGGGCCCTGACAGCTCTGTGGTGGGCCTCTGCGCCCCGCGGGAACAGAGGGGGGTGAACGAGGCCTTTTGTTTCCCTCCTGCCACTCCTGACCACAGGAAGCCTCGGGAGCCGTGGGTCTGACACAGGAGGGTGGAGCGCTGTGGTCCTTGGACGGTGGCCATGCACTCCCACGGCCCTGTCCGGTGGGTGGGGCCATCCAACTGGTCTTGCGGGTGCCTCCCTGCCAAAGCCCGGCGTGGGCCTCCTCCTGCGGTCCCCCGGGCTCCCGCAGAACCTCTTGCTCCTTCTTTACCCATCATCTCTCTTCTGGGAGGTGGCTCTGACTCTGCAGGCTGGGGCTCATCCTCTCCACTACTGAGAGCAGGTCACCCGCTTCCTCCAGCGGGGTCCGAGGGAAGGGACTTGCCCAAAGCCTACCAGCACTGCAGTGACAGGAGCTAGAACTGTAACCACGGAACTCATGACTGAACTTGACGCCTCTGCACTGCACGGGTGCCTGTCGAACCCGTCCTGCCTACTAGGGCTAAGCAACCGACCCGGGCCTTGGAAAACTCCTGAACATCAGAGCTCACAAGACCCCCCGAGATGTTACAAGGAGAGTTAACAGGAATGCCACGCACGACTCCCACCACTAAGCGTGCTTCCGGCCAGCAGGTGCAGCTCCTGGGATGCCTCCTGGGGACGGTGGAGAGGCGGAGCTGGCCTCTCGGAGGCAGACGGTGACCCTGACCCGCGTGAGCCCCTCCCGGAGGCTGTACCCCACGCAGGTCTCAGGAGACCACTGTAAGGGGAGAGAAGGGCTGGGGAGACTCAAGTAGTTGCAGAAAACGGGGATTCCTGAGACCTCGGGGCTGCAGTTTAGAAAGAGGGTCAATGAACCACACGCAGCTACCCCTGGTCATCCAAAAGGGCGTGGTGGCCAGAAGGGGAGGGGGAGGGCAGGGTCTGGCTGGGGCAGAGAGACCTCTGGCGGCAGCAGGCTGCAGATCATGGAGCCCCCAGCCTCCATCCTGCGCCCAGAGGGCAGAGAGGGCAGAGCTCACGTGGCCGGCGCACCGTGCTAGTCCTGGGGCTGTCCCTGTGCCCGGTGTGACCCCGCGGGGGCCTGGCCACGTCACAGAACTCGACTACAGACACACACAGCATCAGGCCAGGTCTTGGGCAGGAGGGCACGCTCTGCCCGCTGACCCCTCCCTCTCCCCCAGTCCTCCGGCCTCACGGGTCAGCTCTCGGGGGCCTTTAGGACTGATGTACTGATGTGGACGCAGTGCTGCTCTGGGAAAAGACTGGAACCTGCAGTGGGGGGGAGGGGCACCCCTCCCCTGGGGACGGAGGTGGACGAATAGAAGGACAGAAGTCCGGCTGGGATGCTGGGACACTGGGACAGAAGCCCTAAGTTCACCCTCCCCCTGCCTGCCTCCCTCCCTCCCCCTGCCTCCCTCCCAAGTGTTTCCTGGCTGGGGAAAAAAAAAAGTGCTTCAACAGCTCCAACCAGTGAGGCAATTCAATTATGAAATTCACCACATTAGATGGAAACCGACCTCTCAATCACCAATTCATTTGTAGCGGCCATGTGGGCCAGGGCTCCTGGGGGAGGGGCTCTGCTAGGCCACGCCCACAGGGCAGGCCGGCCTGGGAGGGCCAAGGATTCTATCAATGGGCTGCTGTGCTGGGCGAGCAGCGCGGGTGTTCCCCCGACTCCCTGAGCAACAGCCTGGGCCCAGAAGTCACTCGGCCTCCCTGAGTGGGGGACACTGCCCCAAGTCTTGGACCTGGGCGTGCCTCCAGGGAGGCCTTCACCCCTCCTCCGTGTCCCCCACCCACACCCCCAGTCTCCCTGGGGTTCTCTATACACAGATGGGTCAGGACATCACACTCTCTTGTTCAGGTCTCTGAAAGCAAAGTCCCCAGGCCAGCTGGAAGGACGGAAGGAAGGACGGAAGGAAGGAAGGAAGGAAGGAAGGAAGGAAGGAAGGAAGGAAGGAAGGAAGGAAGGAAGGAAGGAAGGTTGGTTAAACCACCGACTGGGTCCAGGCTCACATCCCATGCTGCCCTCCCCTGAGGCACAGATAGAAGCAATCAAGGTTGCTCACTCTTGCTTTGGACCTCACAGGCCTGGGCAGGGCGCTTTCTCTCCTCCCTGCCTGCTCTGGTCTCTCTGCCCCCTTCAGGTCTGGGTGCTGGGGTTTAAGATACCATTAAAGGACATGGGCTGCAGAAATACCCCCATACCCCCCCCAATCCAGGACCATCTGCATCACACACAAGGCCAGGTGCAGACCCCACCTCAGGGCAGAGTTCCTCCATTGCTCCTTCCGTTTAACAACCTTGGGGGGGGGGGGTCACCTCCTCACAGAGGACTCGGTGGCCCTGGGCCTGGGAGAAAGGAGGTGGACACAGGCCAGGGGGTGAACTCAAGGACCAGATCTGTTCCCGGGTGGGGGAACAGAGCCTCCAGTCCTTCCTCTCCCTCACCCCCAGCTTCCACCCCCAGCACACCCAGGCCACCGAGCCTCAGCTCCCTCCACCTGGCAGGCAAGCCCCCAAAACTGGTGCTGGGCGCCCTGCCCCTTCCCTCTCTCCCTGCCTGCCTCCCGGCCAGGCCTGGGACCAAAGGGCCAGGACACCTGTCCTGACTGGGGGGGGGGGGGTAAAGTCCAGCAGAGACCATCCTGCCCTCCACCCCCCCCTCCACCGCTCCAGGGGGGACGGGAGAGACCTGGGCCGGCTCCCCATCAGATGCAGACGCCCCCTCGCACCAGGGAACCCACCCCTCCCCCCCAGAAGCCGGGTGGGGGCAGGCAACCCCGGGGGCGACCCAGAGCCAGCTCGGGGTGCAGGCAGGAGAGGAGCAGCTACGGAAGCAGCCTCGGAAGCAGCCTCGGCGGTGGGCACCCACGGAGGGGGGCTCAGACCCGCTGGACGGAGGAAGGAGGCCTCGGGGCTGGGGGGTCCCGGGCTGGGGGGAGTCCTGGGCTGGGGGGTCCCGGGCTGGGGGGTCCCGGGCTGGGGGGTCCT
>NW_012267231.1:3752859-3841228 GCF_000151885.1 Dipodomys ordii | reverse complement strand
CGCCGGTTCCCACGGCCCGAACGCGCCCGAGAAGCAGCCCAGGCGCCGCCGACTAACTAGTTTCTCCGGCCTTCCCGGCCCAGGAGTGCAGTAACCAATCAGAGGCGACGCCTCTGTGACGGATGGGCGGCTGAACCCGTAGGATGGCGGGATGGGGGAAGGGGGCGGGCGCTCGGGTGGCGCCGGCATCGCGGGAAGGCGGGGTCGGGAGAGGAAAAGGACTCGGACCAGATTCTTAAAGCGACAGGCGCCTGCTAACAAGACGTGTGTTCTAGTGGTTTCCACAGGAGGGAGCTTTTGTGGTTTGCGTGTCGTCCCCAAATCACAGGGGTGGAAGATCTGTGTGCGGAGCCACAGCTTTCCTTGTTTTACTCTGGGGTTTCTTTAGGGGTTTATTTCCTCTCTCCCGGGCCCATTTCTCCCTAAACTAACTTTCCTTCCTTCATTCCTTCCGTCCTTCCTTCCTTCCTTCCTTCCTTCCTTCCTTCCTTCCTCCCTCCCTCCCTCCTTCTTTCCTTCCTTCCTTCCCTCCTTCCCTCCTTCCTTCTTTCCTTCCTCCCTTCCTTCCTTCCTTCCTTCCTTCCTTCCTTCCTTCCTTCCTTCCTTCCCTCCCTCCTTCCTTCCTTCCTTCCTTGTTTAGAAGTCAGTCTTCAAATACTCCTTCCATCCATGTGTCCATTAATCTCACCTACTGGAAATCTGGATGTACAAATTTATTTCTCCATTCAGCCAGCAGGATGTACCCATCGCAGCCTGTGTAGAGCTGAGGATGTAAATCTCATAGGGTCACTGAAGAGATCAGAGTTCCTGCACATGAACTTAGTGCCCAATAAATGTCCCTTCCCTCCCCTCCTATTGACAATAATTCAGTCAGCTCAAGGATACCCAGAGCTCTGGTTGTTTAAAAAAAAAGTGTCTGGAGAGCCAATCAAAGGGCCAGGAAAGTTCCCAGAAGGCCAGGGTCACGGACAGGCAGCGCAAAGGAGGTTTATGCGGAGGTTTTATAGGGGTAGAGTGGAGTGAGGGTGGGTGCCAGCCCTGGGGTTTGAACTCAGGGCCTGAGCACTGTGCCTGAGTTGTTTTGTTTTGTTCAAGGCTAGCCCTCTACCACTTGAGCCGCAGCCCCACTTCTGGCCCTTTGATGGTTGAGCAGAGAAAAAAGCCGCACCCCCTTTTCTGCCTTGGGCTGGCATCAGATCTCAGACCCCTGAGTACCTGGGATTGCAGGCAGGACTGGGCCAAATTTATGCTAGGGAGATCTGTTGGAGGAGGTCAGTATGCAAAAGCTGTGGAAGAGAAGTACGGTGGATCTGATCAGTTGATCGAGGTGGAAACTGGGAAATAGCCCCTGGGTAGAAAGACGCTCAGACTGGTGATAGATTCCTTGTGTCAAATAAGGTGAGGGAGCCTGTGGCTCACACCTGTCATCCTAGCTACTCAGGAGGCTGAGATCTGAGGATCACGGTTCAAAGCCAGCCCGGGCAGGAAAGTCCGTGAGACTCTTGTCTCCAGTGAACCCCCAGAAAACCTGAAATGGGCTGTGGCTCAAGTGGTAGAGCACTCACCTTGACCTGAAGAGCGCAGGGACAGAACCCAAGCCCAGAGTTCAAGCCCCACGGCTGATCAAAACAAAAGATGAGGGAGAAGGCATCCTCTGAAAATGGGGTGGGGAGAAGCTATATGAAGACATGGAGTAACCTGGGCCCAGGATTTGCCTCCTGCCTCAGCCCATCAAGAGCTCTTTAGGACTGCAGGCTTTGAAATCAGCACAGACACAGCAGGCAATAGCCTGGCACCGGTGCATTGCTCAGTGTAGCATCTCCATTTGGCCCAGACGTGGAGCCGTGTCAGACTCTAGGGTTCCAATATTTGAAAGCAGCAGTGCTGAGGGGAGCAGCAAGCCAAGCTTGCTGCGAAGGTGCTTTCCAGAGAGAAAAGGCCGCATCCTAGAAATTGCTCCATTAAAGAAATGACACAGATCACATTTGTAGTTCTAGCTCCTTGCCCACTTGCTAGGGCTCGGGTATCTATGGAATCATTGGTTGCCTAAAGCTTCATATGTAAAATTAACCTTCTTGCTTGCTTGCTTGCCTGCTTGCTTACTTGCTTGCTTGCTTGCTTTCCAGTCCTGGGGCTTGAACTCAGAGCCTTTTTTTTTTTGCTCAAGACCGGCACTCTACCACTTGAGTCACATCTTAGACATCTGGCTCTAAGAGATAAGAGTCTCACAGACTTTCCTGCCAGTTGTTGGCTTCAAACCTCAGCCTCCTGCGTGGCTGGGTTACAGCTGAGGAGGCTCAGGTGCCCGGCTGCGAAGGCAAATCCGTAGGAAGCTTGTACCGATGATTCCTTATTCCTCACCAGTCTGCTGGGAAACGATCCGAGCCAACCAGCTAAAGATCTGGTCCTCGCTAATTTTTGTTTTCCTTTTCCTCCTCTTCAACTCAGAGGCTTAAATTAGGGAGTAGAATATATTACAGTCAAATATAGAGGATGGAAAGAAATCGCAGTGAGAACACATGCGTGGATCTGAATTCAGATAAGAGGCGGAAAGGAGAGGAGCCAAAGTGGTAAAGCTGCATTGCTTTGCGTCTGCCTCGGTCCTCGTGCCGACCCTGGAACCCACTCTCGACCACAGCCCTTCCCGGCCCTCCAGCAGCGATCCAGTTTGGTGCACAGGGGGTTTGGGGGCACAGGGAATGGGCTCGGGGACCCTAACATTTATTCCTGACTCCCTGGTTCGCACCTAGGTGGTCTGGACCGGTTTGAAGTGCCACGGACCTGTCTTCGATTGATTAGAAATTAGCTCGTGTTGCATCTGACAGAGAAAGCCAGGACTTAAACAAGTCAGACGCTGGTGCGTGCAAGGGCAGCTGGGAAAGGTGCGGACTGGGTGTGAGAACACGGTGAGGGTTCTGTCAGCAAGCAAGAGGGCACGCACAGGGGCCTGATGCTAACCCGACCCAAACCCTTTCCTTCCCCCTCCAAAAGTTGCCATTCGCAGGGCATTCCTACCCGCCCCGAACCTAAAGGGGCAAAAAGGCCGGTTGTGTGTACAGCTCCTTACAGCTTGGTGGTTTGCGTGCTGGCCATCTAGATTTTTCCTTTGCACCTTTCCTGATTGCTCCTCACACCCAGTGATTGCTAATAGAGCCATGCGTGCATGTGTGCGTCAGAAGAGAAGGGAAATCCTCACACCTGCACCTTGTCCAACTTAACCACAGGTAAGAAGAGTCATGTGACCCGTGCTTCCGCCGCCTTCCTCTCCTGGGCTGAGAAGCTGATGGCTCTCCACTCCAATGCTTACTCCCTCCTTCCTTCTCTCCATCCCTCCCTCCTTCTCTCCCTCCTTCCCTCCCTCCCTCTTTTTCTCCCTTCCTCCCTTTCTCCCTCCCTCCTTCCATCTTCTGTTTCCCCCCCAAGACCTCAGACAACCTAGAAAGACAAGGCTTTGACTGAAGGCCTCACGTGGTGCTGTGTTCAGTTGCTCCCTGTCTCGCACTCTTTGCTCTCGCTCTTGGTCAGGACTCTCTTTTTCTTTTGGTAGTGGTGGTGCTGGGTTTTGAACTCAGTCCCTCATGCTTTGAAAAACAGGTGCCCTGCCCCTCGAGCCATGCCACCCCCCTCTGACTCTTTGGCCTGAGTTATTTTCCAGCTTGGCACTTGTAATTGTTGTCTGGGGCCGGCCACCAACCACGAATCCTCCTACAATATGCATCCTCAGGTGCTGGGACCACAGGTATGCTCCGCTGTACCTATTTGTTAGTTGAGATGAGGAGGGGGGTGGTCTTGTTAGCGTTATTGGGGGGGGCTGACCTTGAATCATGATTCTCTCAATCTGTACCTTTGGAGGAGGAGTTGGAGTTATAGATGGGAGCCACTGCACCCAGCCTTGTGGGTTGGGGCTTCTGGGCACGCCTGCACTGCTCTTCCCATGGGTGTTTTGCCCCATGAGCTTTGCTGAAATCCTGTCTGTGTCCCACACCTTACTCTGTTTGCTCCGAAGGACCGTGCCATTTGCTCGAACCGAGTTTGGGGCTTGTTGTGCAGCGGTAGAATGCCTGCCTAGTGAGACCAAGGTCATAGGTTTGTTCTCCAGGACCACAGAGACAGAAAAGTGATTTTTTAAACACGTGTGTTCTGCGTACATTCCTTTAGTCTCAACCTGTGGGGTTGAAGAGGAGGTAGGTGTATGGTGCTGTTCTGCCAAGTCGACCCCATAGGGAGAGGTGCCAGGATGTCCAAAGCTAGAGCTGAGAAAAGGGGAGGGGCTGAGTGTGTGTGCATGTGTGTGCATGCACACGCACATGCGTGTGTGCCAGTCCTGGGGCTTGGACTCAGGGTCTTGTCGCTGGTCCTTAGCCTTTTCTCTCCAGGCTGGCACTCTACCACTTGAGCCACCTCTCCACTTCTAGCTTTTCACTGGTTAGTTGGAGATAAGAGTCTCGTGGATTTTCCTGCCCGGGCTGGCTTTGAACCGTGATCCTCAGATGTCAGCCTCCTAAATAGCTGGAATGGCAGACGTGAGCCAGCCCACGGAAGGAATGTAACAAGAGCTGTGCTGGATGGAGAATTCGGTTGCACTTCCTGGCTTTTTTGAGCCTCATGAGTAAAGGATTTGAATTATTTTAAAGCTGATTTTGGTTGTGAGCTGGGTGATATATATATGATATATACAGATATATCATATATATATATATATATATATATATATATATGTTTATGTAGTTTTTTGGACTGGACCACATGGGGCTTCTTGATACATAACTGCATCAAATTTAAAACCCTGAGCAGCTGATCTTGGGCTTCACATTTAGGACCTGATGAATATGTGATTGAAACCGATTGCTTCTTGACACCATATATGGCTTTAATGAGATGATAAGGGAACACACATACAAAGCAAAAAAGACAAAGCAAAAAAGAAGCAGAGACAGTGAAGGGGCGGGGCTTGTTGTTCTAGTAGAAGGTGCAGAGCAGCCCAGGGCTTGGTTATCACAGCGAACGCTGCGCGTTTTACCCGAGCCGCCTCTGACAGGGCTTAGATTGAAACGGAAGCGACACGGGGAACGTTGGCTCCGTCCCAGCAGAAGAGACTGGGCTCCTGAAACGCTGTTATTTTTGTGAGGCAGCCTGTTGCGGTGACAAGATGTCTGTTCCCCAAAGGCTGAAATGATCCCTAGATCTACTTTTTGGTTTTGTTTTTTGTCGTTCCTGGGACTTGAACTCTGGGCCTGGGTGCTGTCCCTCAGCTCTTCAGCTCAAGGCTAGCGCTCTACCACTTGAGCCACAGCGCCACTTCCGGCTTTTTTCTTTTTCCTTATGTGGTGCTGAGGAATCGAACCCAGGGCCTCATGCATGTGAGCAAGTGCTCTACCACTGAGCCACCTTCCTGCCCCGTATCTACTTTTTATGTGGAGTAAGCAAGCCCTGGACCTCAGGTTTCTTTTCCTTCCTTTATTCTCTCCCTCCCTCCCTCCTTCCTTCTCTCCTTCCTTCCTCCCTCCCTCCTTTCCTCCTGACTCCTCCTCCTCTGTCTCCTCTTCTTCCTCCTCCTCCTCCTCTTCTTCTTCCTCCTCCTTTTCCTCCTCCTCCTTCCTTCCTCTTCCTCCTTCTCTTTTCCTCCTCTTCCTTCTTCCTCCTTCTTTCTTTCTTCTCTGTCCCTTTCTTCTCCTTTCAACACTGGAGATGGAACTCATGGCCTCAGGAGGAAGATGACTGTCTGTCGCAGCTGTTGTCTGATGGAGTCTGGTGGCCCGGCCAGGATGTCACGTGATCTGTTCTCATGCTGGGTTCATCTTCAGCATCCCTGTTGGACCACACGGGCCATCTTGGGGGACAAGCTTGGTGGGTTTAACGGCAGTGGAGTTCATGGCTCCTGGGAAAGACTGCAGGGTAGACCCCCGCAGGACTGTCTCGCCAGCCAGCCGCCAGTGCCCGCGCCCCTTTTATTCAGGGGGCAGGGCAGGCTACCAAGTCCTGCTTAGACTGAGGAATCTATTTAGGGAGCAGTATAAGAGCCTGGTCCCTGGAAGTCCGTGAACAGAGTCCCTAAGAGGGCTTCAGGGAGCCTGGTGTTCGATCAAGCCCCCCCCCCCCCGCCTGCAGGGTAAATCGCACAGCTTGGTGTGAGATGCATGCTGAGGACTGAGTGTCTACCTGGCTCCAGTTCCTGGGCCGGACTTGGGGGAAGGCCGAGCGGAAGGCGGCCCCGGCCTCGACTGCTACACGCTCTCCACAGGTGTTTGCTTGTTTGTGGCTGTTTCTTTATCTGTGCCACTCCTGGGGCTTGAACTCAGGGCCTGGGCCCTGTCCCGGAACGTTTTTAGGCTAATACTCTACCACTTGAGCCACACCTCCACTTCTAGCTTTTCGGTCATTTTATTATAATTCCTTTTTGTTTGTTTGTTTGCTTTTTGGTCTATTGGAGACAAGGGCCTCACAAACTTTCCTTCCCCGGGCTGGCTTTGAACCGCGATCCTCAAATCTCAGCCTCCTGAGTAGCTAAGGATGACGGCGTGAGCTGCAGGCTCCTGGCTACTTGTTCAGTTATCGTTTCCGATTGTGATCAAATGCACGTGGTGGGAGGTCTCTCACACTGACGGTTTTCAGGCTCCCTTTGCCGTGTAAACGTGAACCCTTCCAGCCATCAAACAACCATCCTTCACGGCCCGGGGTCCCCGGAGCAGGCTAGAGAACCCCACCCCACTGGGGGCCCCAGGGCTGGTGTTCCTAGCCCCCCTCCCCCAGCACAGAGCCTCCACCACCCCCTTTCTCCTGGGCAAGGGGGCAAGCCCGGCTAACTTCAGGCACTCTCCTCCTGGGCCTTTCTGCTTGGTCTCCATCTGGGCTCTTGATGGTGGCCTCAGGGACGCTCCCCTGGGCCTGGTCAGCCCCTGGCAGACCAGCGGGCCGGGGTGGCAGGGAGTCTGTAGTCTGTAGTCTGAGGTCCAGGGTGGCGGGCGTGTGACCGCTGGGTGGGGCGGGGAGCTGCTCCAGGCTGGAGATCACTGCTGCTATCTGTCTCGTGGGGTCGCCGCTGGCCTAGACTGTGGCCCTGTCACCTCTCGAAGGAACCGGGCTTTTCTTTTTCTTTTTCAGAGACTAGCTGCTTGCCCAGCACAGCCAAGTGAATGGACTCAGAGGCCCAGCCTAACTGTGGGGGACTGGCCCTGGTAGGAGCCAGTGGCTCAGGGGAGACCTGTGTGCTTGCAGGGGAGAATGGGGTCGGTGGTGGGAGTTTGCCTGAGGCCCTCTCCAAGGAGGACGGAGAAGCAAACACCTGCCCTCTTGTGGCCACTTCTGGGAAAGCAAGGAAGGCAAGTCCATGAGCAAGAGGGACTTGACAAAGGCCCCAAGATAGGAAAGGCCCTGGGGCCCGCTGGGAACCAGGATTGCTTCTGGATTCCCAGGGGCCATGTGACTAGGGGACAGGAGGGGCGAACATGGCTGAGAGGTGATCAGACGTGAGCTGTCTGGGAGGTGAGCACACAGACACAGTGGAGAGACGGGAGGGAGAGCCTGGGAGGAGGAGGAGGCCTGGGCTCCCTGCAGAAGGCTGGGGCTCAGGTTTCATTCAGAGAAATTGAGATCTGTGTGTGGACACCCCCCCGGGGAGAGAGGCAGGAGGCTGGAGGAAGGGGGTTCAGATGACGAGAGAGTCAGAGAGAAAGGAGGATTATTGGCGATCACGTCGATTCTGGTCTCCCAGGTTCCTGCCCTCCAGCCTCTGCCATCTCTCTCCAACCCCCCCTCCCTCCATGCTCTGTGGCCTTTTCTAAGATGCGGGGGGAGGGGTTCTGCTCACCCCTCATGGGAACCAGACTCCTGTGTGGGGACTTGAGGCACGGGGTGTGTGCCAGGCTGGTGCACTTCCCTCCTCGTCCTGAGACAGAACAAGGAGTCTCCAGGAACAGAGGGAAGCTCAGTCCCTTTTCTGGCAGAAGCCGAGCTGGGCCTTCCCTTGTAGAACGGCTGGCCGGCCATCCTTGGCTGGCAATGGTGGCAGAGCCAGGCTACGCGGGGTGTGTGTGATGGGAGGAGACTCCGCTCTCAGAAGGAAATCTGGTGACACTGTACCATATCCTCTCCCAGTACAGGGCCTGTGATTCATTTTTGCTGCCGCCGCTGCCGCCTCTCTCAGCATCCTGGGCCTCTCTGCGGTGTTCATTCTGTGGCTTGGACACATTCTGTATACCCTGTGCCCTCTGTTTCTGCCATCCCCTCCTGCTCAGAATGCTTCCAGAAACTTTCCCTGGCTTGGAAATGCTTTGCTACCTCCTGGCTGAGGCTTTCCACGGGCTCCCTGTCTTCCCTGCACCCACGATCACTTCCAGTACAGAAGGTGATGTCCGGAAGGAGTGTGTTGTGTAGTTAGGGGTAAGTATTAGTTTCCCGCGGCTGCTGTAACAAATGACCACAGGTCTGGTGGCTCAGGATATCCCACATTGATTCTCCTTATAAATTTAGCTGTTGGAAGTGTGGCATCAAGGTGTTACAAGGAAAGCAACGGAAAGTTCTGAGTAGGCCTTTAATTGCTCAGGAAATAAGGATTGGCACACGAGATTGCATCAGATTAATAAGCTTTTACACAGGAAGGGAAACAATTACCAGCTTGAAGAGACAGTCTATAGCATGGGAGGAAGTCTTTGCGAGCGGTTCACCTGACAATATCCAGCACTAAAAAAGGAAAACAAAAAACAACCCAAAGAATAATAATCCAGTCGGTAAATGGGCAAAGGAATAGACTGCTCTCAAAAGGAGGAGGATAAATGGCCTAGAAATACGTGAAGACCTGTTTGATAGCCCTAGCCATCAAGGAGATACACGTCACAACCACACTGAGACTTGTTGCAATCACAAAACAAACAAACACCATTATCCTGAGATTCCCTCTCACCCCAGTCAGAATGGCTGTCATCAGGAAACAAAGAAGGAAAGATGGATGTGTGTGTGTGTGTGTGAGTGTGTGTGCGTATGTGAGAGAGAGGGAGAGAGAGGAGAGAAAGAGAAAGAGAGAGGACCCTTAATCACTGTTGGTGGGAGTGCAAATTAGTTCAGTAAATGTCAATTAGTTCAGCCAGTATGGAAGTTCCTCAGAAAACAAAACACTAGAACTAGAAGTGCGTGTGAGCCTTCTCTGTAGGGTGCACCCCACACCCGAAGTGCGTGCCCAAGTCCACTCTGGTAAACCAGCGCGTGCTGCAGGTGCCTGCACAGCTCTGGGTACTGAGGCCCCATCTGCAGTAGCCCAAACCGTGTGATTGGCCTATGTGCCCGCCATCAGGTGCGTGGGGCAGGAGAATGCCACAGAGAGGGTTTCCAGCCGAGAAGAGCAACTGAGTCAGGTCTCTTGCAGGAGAATGGATAGAACCGGAGGCCCTGCTGGGTGAAATAAGCCAGGCTCGGGAAGACAAACCATCATGGATCTTCTGCCCAATACAGCACCTAACTTCAGATGCCAGGAAAGCAGAAGGGACTATTTGTGGGGAGAAGGGGAGAGAGGCGGGGTGAAGTGGAGAGGAGTGAGAGGCGATGCGGGGGGGGGGGAAGGGAAGGGAGGGAGGGAGGGGGGATGATGGTCCAAGTTGAAAATGTCACCATGAAACCCATTCTTTTGTACAGTTAAGACACTCAGGTGGTGAGGGGTGACGAGCCCTGAGCTCTTCTGGAGGTGTGGACAATGTTCCCTTGCTCTTCCCAGCTTCTCTTTGGCCTGTATTCCCTGGCTTGTGGCCTCTTCCTTGCATCTTTCCCATCTCTCCTTCCCCTTTATAGAGATAGACCCTGGTGAGTCCACTCAGGGGATTCAGGACCATCTCTTCTTCTCCTGAGCCTTAATTTGACCACATCTTCTGGGAATGAGCATGTAGAAATATTTTTCTTTTCCTTTTTGGATGGGTTGTGGGGCTTGAACTCGGGTGCTGTCCCTGAGCAGTTTTTGCTCAAGGCAAGCGCTCTACCACCTTGAGCCACAGCCCCACTTCAGGTTTTCTGGTGGTTCATGGGAGATATGAGTCTCACAGACTTTCCTGCCCAGGCTGGCTTTGAACATTGATCTTCAGATCTCAGCCTCCTGTGTAGCTAGGATGACAGGTGTGAGCCATCAGCGCCTGGTTAGCATGTAGGAATGTTTGAGGGTTGGTGGTTAGAGCAGAATTGTCCTTATTCTTCCGCTCCTGCAGCTGAGCAGAGGGCTGAGCGAAGCCTTGGCTTTCTATGAGGACCTGCAGAATAGAAATGCTCCAACTTTCCTTCTCGAAGCTGTGCCCTAGCTGGTGGAGCACTCGGTGGGGGACAGCTAACTCCCTGGTGGGCTGTGGGATTGAGTCACGTCCCCCCACCCAGAAGCCTTCTCTTGCTGGGGTGAAAGTGGATGAATCACATCCCAACCCACCTCCTCCACATCATTGCAGTTTCTTTTCCTAGGGTGAAATCAGCCGCATTAAAACCAGCGGCACGTTCCCCGTGTATTAAAGATATATTTGGTTTTATGTTGTGCATACTTCCAAAAAAAAAACCCCAACAAAACTGAGAAGAAATCTATGCTGAACAGCCCTGAACCAATAATAAGGTTTTTATCTAAACACAATCTTCAGGGAAATGTAGCTCTGAGGGGTTCCAAATCCTGATTCATCCCCAGAAACACCCCCCACCTGCTCCCCTCTCTCCTGGCTCTTTGCGTTTATTTATAACTTGAGGGGTGGCTTGTCTGGTGATCACCCCAAGGGCTGAAGAGCTGGGGTGCTGGGGTAGGTGTGATCCGCCGGTCCTTCATTCTTTCTGGCTCTTAAACACCGTGCTTGAAACCCTTCCTTGAAAAGCCCTGAAGATGGGCTGGGAAGGTGGCTCAGTGGTAGAGCGCTTGCCTTGCGATGCATGAGGCCCTGGGTTCGATTCCCCAGCACCACATAAGCAAAAAGAAAAAAGCCGGAAGTGGCGCTGTGGCTCAAGTGGCAGAGCACTAGCCTTGAGCTGAAGAGCTGAGGGACAGCACCCAGGCCCAGAGTTCAGGCCCCACAACTGGACCCCCCCCAAAAAAAGAAAAGCCCTGAAGAAACACCGACATGGACCGAGTGCCGGGAGAGGGAAAAATACCAGAGGAATGTTTAAAAAGATTTGCGTATGAGCCACCTATTTTGGCAGGGAAGGGGCAGTAGCCGCGAAGGGGACTCCGTGAGTGACCCCTGTCTATGGCTCCGGGCAGTTACACAACTGTTTCAGAAAGAGCACTGAGCTCAGAGTCCATGCCCTTGAAGAAGTGCATGAACTTTTTTGGCGAGGGTTTGGGGACAACTTTTGTTTTTTTATGTTTTTTTAAGATAAAGAGCCAAAACTAGTGCACAACCCTTGCGCCATCCCCCCCCCCCCCCCCCCCCCCGCTTTCCCCTGAGTGCTGTTCCTCTCCCCTCCCCTCCCCCCACAGTGTGGCTCTGGAGACTGAGCTCCGGGTCTTTCACATGCTAGGCAGGCCCTCTGCCACTTGAGCCACCCTTGTGGCTCTTTGTGTTGGTTTCTGTTGGGTCTATTTTGTGTATTTCCCCTCCTTGAGGTTGGACTTTGCCTTATGCCCAGGCTGGCTTGCGCTGTGATCCTCCTATTTACGCTTCCTGCTTCGTAGCTGACACACAGTGAAATACCACCACGCCCGGCCTCTTCTGCTGATTCTGGAACCTTTGGAACTTTTATCTCAGGCTGGCCTTGAACTGCAATCCTCCTGCTATCAGCCTGCTAAATAGCTAGGATTACAGGCACAGGTCACTCTACCCAGCCATCTTTATATACCTCAGGTCTTAAAATCATATCCTCAAGCACAATGATAGTAATCAGGTGGGAAGATTATCCTTTGCAGACATCTACTAAAGGTTTCCTTCTGATATCTGTCTCTGGCAGTTCTTGCTCAGGAAGGGTGACAGTTGGCTCCTGGCTTTGACTTGGAGCTGCCCCTGGCTGGAGCCATGGCTGGAGCCGCTGGGCTGATGGACTGAGGACCTGAGGGCAGGTAGGAGTGTGTATTGATAAAAACTCCAGGACAAGATGCTCCCAGACCCATCCTGCCTGGCCTTGGTGCCACGCCCCACCCCCCCACCCCAATCCACCACACCACACTCCACCACACCCCACCAAAACAGAATACTGTAAAATGAAACACCCAACATCCCTCCATCCGGTGTCCCATGTTTGAGGCCTGCAGGACAACAGGACAAGAGTGTCCACAAGGTGGCACTGATGATCCACACTTGGGACACCCCAGCCCGTCTCTATGGTAACAAGTTTACAAATATGTGAGGGAGGACTGGCCTTGTCCTCTGGCCGTGTGTGTGTGTGTGTGTGTGTGTGTGTGTGTGCGTGTGTGTGTGTGTGCGTGTGTGTGTGTGTGCACGTGCAAGGAAAGGGTGCTCTGTGCAGCAGGGAGCTGATTTGCAGCTGTCAAAGAGAATCAAAGACACATTATCATGCATGCCAGGTAATCAGGAACAACAGGAGCTCAGAGAAATCACTGGTCAGAAGGCAGTAACAAACTGCCTTTAGCCAGTGTCTTGGAGTCCAGTGCTCTCCGCAGCATGCAGCCAGGCAGGCTGGGAGCCTGCGGGGCGTGGGCCAGCAAGCTTTAGTGTAGGAGTGCAACCAGAGGGAGACCAGGGCTGCTTTAGATGTAGGTGTTCTAGAGTGCTAAAGCTGGAAAATATTGCACATGTGCACACACCTGGATCTGCACACCGTTGCACATCTGGAGAGCACAGTCACACTCCGCATGTGCACCCACCCAGATCTGCATGCTGCTGCACATCTGCAGAGCACGGTGCCTCTCCGGGAAGCGGGTATCCACACCGGGAAGGTGTCTGTAGGAGGTCACGCCGCTCACCCTGGTCTTCCCGGTGCCCAGTTCAGACCCTTCTCCCACTCACCTGTTTCCTGTCGGTACGCCCGACACTGGTGTTCCCTGTGTCACTGCCCTGACTGCCCTGATTCTGGACCTAGGGAGAGGGTGGGTCGTGCGCCTGCTAGAACCCTTGGTCCTGGAGGGGATGGTGTGTAGTGAATCTGGTTTCTCAGTGGTGATGGAGTCTTGTGGCTGAGGCGTTCTGGGCTGGTCCTCACAAAGCCCCACATTCCAGACCAGAGCCAACCCAGTGCCCAGGGACACAGACTTCCCCTGCCCAAGCCTTGGTAAGCATGTCGTTTGCTTGTTGGGAACTCCGACCCACTCAACCAGATGCAATCAGACTTCATTTTCACGGACAGAAGAAGAAAAGAAAGGATTTAGAAAGACTTAGGCAAGAATTTTTATTTTTATTTCTGTGCAGAGTTTCACCAATGGAGTTTTAAACTATTTTAAGAAATACTCCCAAAGATTTCATTTTTCTTTTTTTTTTTTTTTACCTGCTCACTGGGTTAAACACCAATGGTGAGTGTACTATTGAGAAATTGCAAAAATCTTGCTTTTTTTGGGGGGGGTCTGGTCGTGGGACCTGAACTCTGGGCCTGGGTGCTGTCCCTCAGCTCTTCAGCTCAAGGCTAGTGCTCTACCACTTGAGCCACAGCGCCACTTCCGGCTTTTTTTTCTTTTTGCTTATGTGGTGCTGAAGAATCGAACCCAGGGCCTCATGCATGCAAGACAAACCCTCTACCACTGAGCCACCTTCCCAGCCCAATCTTGCATCTTTTTTTTTTTTTTCTTTTTCTGACCAGGCTGGCTTTGAACCTTGGTGCCGGTTTTTTTCCCCCTAAGTAACTAGGGTTGCAGATTTGAGCCAGCATACCCAGCTTCTAACGTGTATCATATTTCACCCAGTAAGTCAGATGGAACTGGGAAGAAGAGCTTCACCCCAAGCAGAAGACTTTCATAATGAGGTCAGCAACCCAAGTTCCGCTTCTGCAAGGAACTTAGCACCCAGGGGGGAATCCGTGAGATATTTGTTAGTAGGCTTTGATGCTTCCTTTCATGTTCCTTACAAAGTTTGCCTACTGGAGGGGCCTCCAAACTTACTGATGGTTGTGTCAGTCCTGGGGGTCTAGGTGCTGTCTTTTAAGCGTTTATGCTCAAGGCTAGCACTCTACCATTTGAGCCACACAGATCTACTTCCACTTTTTTTTTGGTGGGGGTGGGGGGTAGTTAATTGGCGATAAGAGTCTCGTGGACTTTCCTACCTCAGCTGGGGATTGATTTATTTTTATTGTAAAGGTGATGTACCGAGGGGTTGCAGTTACATAAGTCAGGAAATGGGTGCATTTCTTTGTGAATAGTGTCACCTTTTCCCTCACTTTCTCCCAGATTTTTTTCCCTCCTGACCCCTCTCCCCTACAAGTTGTATAGTTCATTTTCAACATAGTGTCTAGTACCACTAGCACCATTGCTGCCTTTGTTCTTCCTTTGTCCTGCCATTTCTGTGGCCCCTTTACTCTACCCAAAACAGATAAACCTATATGCAAGACAAAAGGTACAGATAGGAAAAGCAGCAACAAAGGAGAAAACAGAAACCCAAACAAATAACAAGAAACCTCTTGTTTTCATTTCTTGTTCATTTCTATAAACATCATTTTATGTGATCACAGGCACATAGCTATTGAGCTTTTGTGATCCCCTCCTAAGAATATCCTCCTTTGGTTTCACTGTGAGAATGTTTAGAGTTCTGTTTAATATATCATGTCCAAGTGTAATTTTTTTTTTTTTTTTTGTCAGTCGTGGGGCTTGAACTCCGGGCCTGGGCGCTGTCCCTCAGCTCTTCAGCTCAAGGCAAGCGCTCTACCATTTGAGCTACAGCGCCACTTCTGGTTTTCTGGTGGTTTATTGGAGATAGGAGTCTCACGGTCTTTCCTGCCCGGGTTGGCTTTGAACCGCAATCCTCAGATCTCAGCCTCCTGAGTAGCTAGGATTACAGGCGTGAGCCACCAGCGCCCGGCAAGTGTAATTTTTTTTGTCTTTTGCCATCCATTGTGTTTACTTGATTTATAGGCATATTCTAGTTTCAGCAAATGAGGGAAACCATACAATCTATGTTTCTTTGGCTTTGGCTTACTTCGCTTAATGTAATTTTTTCCAAGTCTTCCCATTTCCTTAAGAATGGGACAATGCCATTCTTTCTGATGGAAGCATAGAATTTCATTGTGTACATATACCACATTTTCTTCATCCTTCCATTTGCAGAGGGGCATCTGGGTTGATTCCACATCTTGGCTATGATAAACATTGCAGCAATGAACGTGGTTTTGCTGGTAGTTTTAGTTTGGCCTTGTCTGTGATCTATTGGATAAATGTCCAGGAGTGGGATTGCTGGGTCATAGAGAAGCTCTATGTTTGGTCTTTTGAGGAACTTCCATATTGCTTTCCAGAGCGCTTGAACGAGTAAGTCTATATTCCCACCAACAGTGTAGTAGCATTCCCTTTTGGCCACAGCTCCACCAACACCAGTTATTGTTAATTTTTTTTTGATAATGGTCTAACTGGGGTGAGATGGAATTTCATTGTTGTTTGGATTTGCATTTCTTTTATGCCCACCTGGCTTTAAACCTCAGTCCTCAGATGTCTGCCTCCTGGTAGCTAGGATTACTGGCATGAGCCACCAGTGCCCTGCCAAACTATTTTTTTTAAACCATGTTCTTCTTAGGAAAATGGTACATCACGTTGTAATTGGATGCTGGGTAGAGAATTTGGCTATTTTTTTTCCTTCTGTATCCAACTTTTAGCACTGCAGACACAGCTAGGAGCAGGAGCAAATGTGAGCTTCTCCCCTACCTTCTTGGATTTTTGCAAGTTTTTGGATTCCTGAGTTGATTTGCAGGAAGGTAATTTTACTTTAGATTGCTACTCACACAAACCTCGGGCATATTTAAACTATACTTTTCTCTCATTAGAATTTTGATAGCTATAATTTATTTTCTCTGTTAGTATTCACTCCAGGATATTAGTTCTGACACCCGCTGTGCTAGCCCAGGAAGAACAGGAGCTCTTCCCCATCCCGTTTTCCTCCACTCCCCCATTGGCTTTGTCAATAATTAAATTAAGGGCCCCAGGTCATTGACCACTTTTCTGATGAATGTTTCTTCTTTCTAAGAGTAAATGTCACAGTCACCAGCTCATTTTGGGAGGAGGTGATAGGTGTGTCACAGGTGTGTCTGCTGCTCAAAGGACATCCTCCCCCTGGATCCCCCTCCCCCAGGACCTCCTCCGGCTTAGGCTACTGTCCAGCCTTTCTTCCTGCTGAGTGTATGCAAGGTTGGTGAGGAGACTGGGCATTTTCCTCCCTGCCCTTTCTCAGTTTGCAGCAGTGTATGGGTGTGTTTGCACACACACACACATACACACACCCAACGTGCACCAACGTCTCTAATGGCACCGTTTGTTTCCTCCAGACCCCTGCCAGATGGTCAGACACCTAGGATGCAGGAACAGGTCTGGCTGTCCTTTCTCTGTGCTCTTCAGCCCCCACATCCAGTGCACCTGGGAAGATGACAGCCCAGCATAAGATCTCTTACTGTCTGGACCCCGAGTGTGGGAGGGGTACCTGCAAACATCCGGGCAGAGGCCACGTCATCATCAGGGGCACGTTCTGGCTGATGTCCAGGGGGCAGTGTTGCCTAACTCCTGGCTCACTGGGGCTGGCCTCGTGGGGTGTGGTCGTGGGGTGTGGGCTTGCAGGGTGCCGCGTTGTGGGGTGCGGCCCAGCTCCCAGGCCCTGCCCTGTGCGGGTGGCGCGGTGCGCCCTGCTTTCCTGCGCTCTGCTCCCGGCTGCACCAGGGCCGGGTGGGGGCGATGGCGGCTTCCTCCATAGGGAAACCTAGGAAAGACCTGGTCTTCGGTTTGAAAGCTGCTCTCGAGTGGCCGTGCGCAGGGGCTGCCCGGGGGCCTCCCCGCCCCGGCCGGCCCGGGCGCGCGGGTCCCGGGACGCAGGCTCCGAGTCCGGGGCAGGGACGGGGCAGGGACGGGCCTGCCATTCTCTGGCCCCTCATCCTCTCTGCTATCCTTAGAGCCGCGGGGGGCGGCGCAGGACCGGGCATCCGAACCCTTGGGCCAATGGCGGGACGGCGGGACGGGCGCAGCGAGGCCGGCGCGCTCGCGGCCTGTGCCCAGGCGCTTCCTGGGGGCCACTTCCGGTCCCAGCATGCTCTGCGCCTCCACATGCTCTGCGCCTCACAGCTAGGCACTTTTGTTCCCAGCGTGCTCTGCGCCTAGGCGCTTCATGGCTAGCCACTTCCGGTCCCAGCGTGCTCCGCGCCTAGGTGCTTCCTGGCTAGCCACTTCCGGTCTCAGCGTGCTCCGCGCCTAGGTGCTTCCTGGCTAGCCACTTCCGGTCCCATGCTCCGCGCCTAGGCGCTTCCTGACTAGCCACTTCCGGTCCCATGCTCCGCGCCTAGGTGCTTCCTGGCTAGCCACTTCCGGTCCCAGCGTGTTCTGTGCCTAGGCCCTTCACGTCCCAGGAGGCTCCTTGCCGAATCACTTCCGGTCCCAGCCACTTCCGGTCTCAGCGTGCTCGGCGCCTAGGTGCTTCCTGGCTAGCCACTTCCGGTCCCAGCATGCTCTGCGCCTCCACATGCTCTGCGCTTCACAGCTAGGCACTTTTGTTCCCAGCGTGCTCCGCGCCTAGGTGCTTCCTGGCTAGCCACTTCCGGTCTCAGCGTGCTCCGCGCCTAGGTGCCTCCTGGCTAGCCACTTCCGGTCCCAGCGTGCTCCGCGGCCGGGAGCTTCCGGGGAGGAGGCGTACCGCTGACCGCCTTGTCCAGGTACTTCCTGCGCCGCTCCTCACCCTTCCGTTGCTGGCGGCGTCCTCTGAGCTCGCGGGGCTGGGGCCGGGCGGGCTCTGGAAAGGCCGCAGAGCCCTGAGCGCTGCCCATAGCTCCGGCCCAGCGTGCCCAGCGTTCCGCGCTCCCCGGGGCGGGAGTGCCGCCAGCTCCAGCCCCACTGGGGCAAGTTACTTTCCCAGAACTGGGCCTCCAAGTCAAGGCCCCAGCGCCGCCCCTCAGCCTCTGTGCGCGAGGCTGGCGCTTCACTTCCGGCTTTTGGATGGTTCGTCGGAGATAAGGATCGTAAGGACTTTGGCTCCCAGGCCGGCTTCGAACCATGATCCTCACAGCTCACTCTTTTGAGAAAGTAGGCTTACAGAAAGTAGGCATGGGGGGGGTTGTAGTCTCAGTGCACAGTGGGGATCTTGTTTCAGGCCTTTCGTGGGCAGGTGAAGAGGAGGCTTATGAGTTGTCTGTGGTCAGTCTTAGGACAGTGGCCCAGATGAGTTCTCATCCCAGGACACACAGCCAGGACAATGACTAAATGACCGATGTGTAGCTGGTGTACTGCATTTGTCTGCCCAGTTGAGCCTTGGGTGAAGTTGAGCTGTATTTTATCAGGGCTCACAAAATGCCAGGCTCTGGATCCTAAGAAAAAGGATTTTGATCGCGTAGATGAAGGGTCTCAGGTCTAGGATCTGAGACCCAGCCCCTGTCTTGGACTGGGAACCACAGGTCTAACCACAGGTCTAAGTTTGAACGTTTTAGCCAATGCTCCTGTTTTCCCAAGTGTCTGGTTAAGATTAAGCCAATGTTTTTCATTGTTGACTGTACGTTATGACTACTAGAGGAGCTTTTAAAAAATATTGTTACCTGGGCCTCATCCCAGACCAATTAAATCACAGTCTCTGGAGCCCAGGGGTCTTCAGCTCTTCTATTTTTTCAAAGCTCCCCTGTGGAATCTAAAGGTAGAGAATTTATGTTAAGCTTTGAAAGAACAACTAGAAATTACTCTGGAGCTGCATTTGCATTCTGCATTTGATTGTGTTTAATTTTTTTTCCTGTAGAGCTAATTTGTTAT
The DNA here is from genome assembly GCF_000151885.1 of Dipodomys ordii. NCBI lineage: Eukaryota > Metazoa > Chordata > Mammalia > Rodentia > Heteromyidae > Dipodomys > Dipodomys ordii. Next base: position 3,822,426 of record NW_012267231.1, on the reverse strand, counting down.
TAAAAGTATAAATTATCAGATGTGGCCTGAATGGTGTAAATCTTAGGGAGTATGTGGCTTTTCATGATTGGAATGTAAGATTGCCTTCACTGTGGTGCAAGAGAGTTCTTGTTTCCCTCCCTCCTTCCTTCCTTCCTCCTTCCTTCCTTCCTTCCTTCCTTCCTTCCTTCCTTCCTTCCTTCCTTCCTTCCTTCCTCAGAGCTTTTGTGATCAAGGCTTAGCACTCTACCACTTGAGCCACAGCTCTACTTCTGGCTTTATTTTTCTTTTTGTTAACTGGAGATAAGAGTTTCACAAACTTTGCTGCTGGAGATGGCTTTAAATGGTGAACCTCAGATCTCAGCCTCCTGAGTAGCTAGGATTATAGGTGTGAGCCTCTGGTTCCTTGTCACCCTCTCCCCCTACTTTCTTCTGTGGCAACTGACCCAGGTGGCCGATTTGGCTCCCAGAGGAATAGGATCTCGAGATCTTTTTTCAGATATGTTGATGTTGAAGAAGGGCTCTTTATTAGGTGATATATTTTGTTGGTCATCCCTGTGTCTTCCAGAACTGGGGTTTGAACCCAGGGCCTCATGCTGGCTCAACTTTCTTGCTTGGTTGGTGCTCTATCACTTGAGCTACACCTCCAGACTTGCTTTTTGCTGGTTCTTTGGGAGCTGGAGTCTCATAGAGTTTTCTTCCCAGGCTGGCCTTGAATCACCGTTCTCCAGGTCTCAGCTTCTGAGCAGCTAGAATTACAGGCGTGAGCTACCAGCATCCAATTGGAGATCATTTTGGAGGAGACCAAGGTCCTGGAGAGGATGATTCTTTAGGTTTAAGTGGCATAGGTTGAGTGCCAGCCCCCACACCTTTTGGCCACACCTCTGTATGTAAGGCCTGAACTGCATGGGTGGCAGGAATGAGTGAGGCCCACAGGAATGACATGTTGGGGGTGACAGGCTGTACCCCATGCTGTCATGTCCTACCATGGGGACCAGCAGTGCATGTGGTAGAATGATACAATTATATGGGATATTCCCAGCATGTGGAAAGCTTTACAGTTGTTTTCAGTGTAGCTGAGGTGCTTGATGTTATTACCACAGTTGTTTCTGAGATTGGCCAATCTTCTTCCCTCTGACATAGCACATCAAATTTTGGGCTTCCTCCCCCAGGAGGGAGAGCTGTCACTTCCTCCTGATGACTGTCCATTTTCAGCCCTGACTGCGTGAATGATGTCTTCTGACCCTCCAGTGTCAGGTGATGAGCATACTCAATCCCATCCCTTCTCATAAAAGCAAGGACTTCTCTGGTGAAGTGGGGCCCGGTGTGGATGGAGGCGGAGATGCTCATGAGAGTTTGATGGCAAGTGGGAGTGGATCTGGGCCTCACGCTTTAATGCAGGCTTCTTGCTGAGGTCCCAGAGCCAAGCCAGCGACATGAAGGGCTCCTCATGACAGCTGTGAGGCAGTGTCTGAGAATGAGGCCTCTCACAAATTACCACAGACTTAGTGGCTTATAACAGAGTACCACTGGATGCTGGTGGCTCACGCCTATCATCCTAGCTACTCAGGAGGCTGAGATCTGAGGATCACGGTTCAGAGGCAGCACAGGGAAGGAAAGTCCATGAGGTTCTTACCTCTAATAACCACCAAAAAGCTGGAAGTAGAGTTGTGACTCAAGTGTAGAGCAGAAGCCTGGAGCAAAAAACAAAAACCAAAAAACCAAACCAAACAAAAAACCAACCAGGGACAGTGTCCAAGCCCAGAGTTCAAACCCTAGGACCAGTATTAAAAAAAATACAGAGATTTATCCTCTCTTCTGGAGTCAGGATCTTTCTTCGGGTTCTGGGGGAGGCTTCCTTTGCCTTTCCCAGCATCTGGGGACCCAGGAGCTCTTTGCGTATGTGACAGTACAGTCTCAGTCTCCTCCTCTCTCTGCACACGGCCTTCTTTTTTGTGTCTCTGGGCATGTCTGTTTCTCTTGTGGGGACACTATCCCTAGGGCTAGAGCTGCCCCAACCTTACCTTGATCTGAAACTCTCTATTTCCAAATAACATTACATATTAAGGTTTTCAGGTGGTTTTTGTTTTTGTTTTTGTGGAGGGTTGGGGAGGTATAGCCTGTGATGGGTCTGTGGATGAACATGGCTGCATGCTGTTAGAGATGGTTTGATCTTAGAAGTGCTTGGTGTACTACAGGGCTGGAACAAGCTGTGGGTAGGAGGACATGGAGGAAGATTTCTGGCTCATGTGTATCGATTGTTGAGGTGCTTGTTATATGTTGATGCCAGTGAATCCTTAAAATCATGGTCCTCAAAGTGTTTTTATCAGATATACAGCATCGGCCAGGTTCTCTGGCTAATTGAGCTGTGAGGTTCAACAATCTGTGTTTAACATTCCAGGTCGTTTTGGAGCTTAAAACATCTTTTTTTTTTTTTTTAAACTTTTTAAAGAATGCAATTCTAGTATTGGACACTAGAAGGCGTGCTAGATAGTCACTTCCATAGACCTAAATACCCGCAATCCTTAAAGCAACGCTGGTATGTTATTCTCCTGATTCTGATGATGTCTCAACAGGTGACGTGTTCAAACTGCCCCAAGCAAGAAGTGGAACCTCCACTCCCTGCCCCTGCAAAGTCCACATCCATCCTGCCTGGGAAAAAACAAACAAACCCCAAACCAGGAGTTTATTTCCAGCCTCTCCAGCTTCTCTTCACAGTCCTTCTCTTTCTTTCTCCCATTTCTGATCTGGCTAAGTGTGGTGGACTAATTAGGATTGACGAACAGGTATCAGAAGTGCTCAGGATCATCTTTGTGGACCTCTGTGAATAAGAAATACAAATGGCAGTAAAAATCCCATGTAAAATGGATAGGAGGCCTGCTAGGCTGGGGATTCTAGAGGTGGAGGACCCGGCATCTCCTGAGAGCCAACTGAGAGATGGTGGGAGGTGGCGTTTCACCGTCCCACACTTGGAAAGAAGTCAACCAGCACTTAGATCTTGGAGCCTCCATGAGCTGGAGGCTGGCAGGGCAGGGCAGGGCATCTCATTAGCATGTGGTGACCCGGAGCATCTGGCTTCCCGTAGAGCCACTGCCATCCACATGATGGCAGCAGCTGCTAAAGTATCTCCCTCCTCCCTACCCCCCCCCCCAAACCCACGGACTTACAAGCAGGAAGAGACAGGGAAAGACCATCCAGGTTTTCTGAATTCACAACTGCCCACATCGGAATCAAAGTGAGGAAAATGCTGACAAAGGTCTCGGGGAGGCAACACTCCCAATCTCAGCTGTTCATGCAGTCGATTGTTTATTTTGTGTCCGTGGACCTTACTTTTCATTCTGAAAAACTGCAAACCTATAGCAGAAGGTGCTTGCTCTTCATTGAGAGCCATCACATTTTAACCTTTAGCGGAATTTATTTTCTCCCTGTCTTGTCTCTTTCTCCTCCTCCTCCTCCTCCTTTTTCTCCCTTGCTCTCTCCCTCCCTGCTCTCCCTCCTTCCCTGTCTGTCTCTCTTCCTTTCCATCCACCAGTCTACCCCTCCAGCCACCCATCCACCCATCCACCCATCCACCCATCCACCCATCCACCCATCCACCCATCCACCCATCCACCCACCCACCCACCCACCCATCCATCACTATGATCTCTACCCACCCCTTCTCAAGGGGTCAAAGGGTTGTGCACTGGATACAGCTGTGTGTGTTTGTAATCCCAGCTACTTGGGAGTAAGAGGTAGAAGGCTCAAGGCTGACTCAAACTGAAATTCAAGACCAAAACTAAAAGGAGTGGGGTGTGGTTTACTAGGCTGGTGATAGAGCACCAGCCTAGCAAGTGTGAGGCCCTGAGTTCAATTTCTGTACAGGAAAAAAGATTGAAGGTCAGTTGGGGATATTCTGCTATTTCATCTTTCAATAATTCAACAAATCTATCCCAAGATAAGACATTTCTTCTCTTTTGCATCAGTTGTTTTGAGACTGGATTTCATTTAATGCTGCAGTGGGTCTGAATCATGTTCCTCCTATTTGTGCTTCCCCAAGTAGCTGGAATGACCGGTGTGTGCCGGTGAATCTAGTCATTAGGTGAAATGGAGTCTCACAAACTTTTTTTTTTCCTTTTGCCTGGGATAGCCTTGAACTGTGAACCTCTAGATGTCTTTCTTCTGAACCTCTAGATCTCTTTCTCTGGGATGATAGCTTTGAACCACTGTGGCTGCCAAGAACAGACGTTTCGACCATCAGTGGAAATATCATTGTTATGATCATCATGCCACAATATCATTATTAACACCCAAGAAGTTCGATGCTGATAGTCATTGTGATGAGAATTCCTTCCATAGTTCCAGCTGTGTTGTCCAAAAAAAAAAAAAAGTATAACCTCCTGCCGAATTCACGTGAGAGGCGCACGCTGCGTGTGTGGGTCATGCCTCTCATCACCCATTTTCTAGATCTGCCTCCCTCTTTGGTCTTCCAGTGCTGAGATGCTTTGCTCATCCAGCTCATTCGTAGAGTGTCCATCACTCTGGATCTGTCTTGTTCTTTCTGGATGGTTAGGCTCAGATTAGATACTCTGTCAAGAGCTCTGCTGGGGGGCAATCTGATGCAGTGTCTTGGGGACAAAAGACCAAATTCCAGGTCCCGAAGAGTGACCTGGCAGGTGTGCAGGCACTAATGACCCAAGCCCGCCCTGTCTCGGTCGTAAAACAAAGGTTCTGGGCCCACTCATGTCATCCATAAAATGGAACTAATTACACCTGCCTCATGCACTCGCTGCGGGGAGAGATGTGAAGAAGAACGTGCACAGACGGCCAGCTGCGCCATGCCAGCACCACGCGCAGCAGGTGATTCTTATTCAGGAGGAGTTCTCCAGAACACAGAGATGTCTCAGATGTCTGTGTCTTCAGAAATGCTCTTTCTGAAGCTGGCCGAGCAGGAGAAACACTTGCCTCCTGGTCCAAACTGCTCCCCAGGAAACCTTGGCGGTTCACGATCAAGGATCGTGAGCAGACCAGATGGCAGAGAGGCCTTTCCAAGGCCTGTGTCCAGAAGCTCTGTGGTTCAGGCAGAAGCCCCAGTGCCCTGGCAGGGCCCTGCAGAAATGAGGATCAATAATGCCATTTGCAATCGATGCTTCTGGTACTCTTCCCCTCTGCAGCCCCGCCAGGTCCTGGTACAGTGGCCTACCTGCTGTGGTGGAGAGCCTGCCCTGGAAGTGTCACTCATCACCATGACAACCACAGTGTGTATGCTCCTTGCTGCTCACCAGCTGTGGCATCCAAGGGTGTCAGGAGCCTGTGGAAAGGGCTGGCAGGGAGGTTGGGGTGAGGGGAGCAGGCATAAGAGGGCCACCAGGATGGAGAACACAGTGGACATTTGCCTTCTTTTTATTTCCTTTAAAAACATTGGAGACATCATTCCTGATGTGGAGACATCATTCTAGAGCATCAGATCCACCCTTTCTGTGGCTTTTAGTAGCTTCCAGGGTTGTGTACCAGTCAACATGACCTCATTTCAGAACATTTCCAGCAGTCCAGATACTCTTTAGCAGCCATTTCCCATCTCCTTCCACTTCTCTGTGGATTTGCCTATGATGGGCAATGTTTCATTATAAGTGGAGTCATGACGTATTCCTTTGTGATTGACTTGTATGTTTGTGCGTGCACACGTGTGTGTGTTTCTGGCTTTTTTTGGTAGCTTATTGCAGTTTATTGGAGATAAGAATCTGGTAGTCCCTCCTACCTTCCCACGATCGGAGCAGCACAGGCACGGTGGGTGGGTGGGTGTGTAGTGGGCATGTTGTATTCTTCACCCCAGCTTCTACCCAAAGTCCAGCCCTTTCTGTCCTCAGCATGCACTTCTGGACATGGGAGAAAGACCACAGTGGGCTGCACCCGCCTTGGCCATCCCTAGCTTCAGGGAAAGCTCTCATGTTCTTTTGTTTACCATCGTTTGCAATGAAGAATAGCTTCTTATTTGGCTCTATTGTGAGCCAGCAAATAAGAGTACTAAAGGACTCACTGAGGTCTGGGAGGGATGGAGACATGCTTTCCCACTGCTTATTCACCCCAAGTGAACAAGACTACAGAAAGCGTCTGATGTTCAGCTCCATCTCCTTTCTCTGGATCATAAGAGTCAATTCCTTCTTTTTTTTCTTCAACCAAGTCAGCCCAGGGGCTGCAACGGGAGAGGCTTGTAGTTGTCATGGTGGAGGGTTGTGCTGAATTTTCTGCAGCTGGCTTCTCTGCAATGTGATTTCTGCGATGACTGAGAAAGCCGCTGAGTCCTGCCCGGCTGGGCCCTGCTGCCGGGCAGGCTGTCTGCTCCCCTGGTGTGGGTGGCTGGGAAAGGCCCAAGGCCTAGATAGGTGGGTCTGGGTTGGGGGAGCCTGCTGGCAGTTGAGAGATGTGTATCAAGAATCATATCAGACATCCCATTACCTTAACTTCATTCTCCTGGAAAGCCTGTAGGGCCTTGTTATAGATGAGGAAACAGAGATTGCAGAAAAAAAAAAAAGATCAAGTATCTTACCTGAAAAACACAGATCTGGAATTCAAAGCCCAGTTCTTTCTGTTTCCAAATGCTGGCTTTGGATTTCCTCAACTGTTATTATAGTTACTACTTCTGGCTGTGGGGTGTTGGGGTGGCTGGAAGAAAGGCTTTCTGGAAGCTACTCAATAAGGAAGAATAAAGCTGGTTGGTTTGGGAAAGGCGTGAGGGAAGGCTGAGGGGTAGGGTGGGCCGTAGTCATGGGAAAAAGTAGAGGCCCAGGGACAAGGTCTCTATGACCTCACTGACATGGGGCAGTGACAGGCTGAAGGTGAGAGCCCTCTAGTGGCAGGGGAGCTGACCTGGAGGCAGAGCGCCCCAGGAGGGCTGCAGACTGAGCTTCCTTCCCAGTGGGGCACTGCCATGCCAAGCTGGAAACGGAGACACGAGCTTGTGTGACACACTCGTCTGCACAGGAAATGGAGACACGAGCTTGTGTGACACACTCGTCTGCACAGCTGGACTTACGCTGGAACTCACGGTTCCATGAGGGGCTAGAGACCAACAACCTTGGCTGCCTCAGTGCCGGATCTATAACCTCATAACTTAATCTAGACACCATCTGATTTTCTGGCTGAGACAGGGTGTTTATATTGAAGACGGGGCTAGTTTTCTTCCTGGTGCCTTGGGAACCCCAACTCCTGATTTTGGTGAGCTGTGTGGGATTTGCCCCCTCATCCACCTGTTCTAATGGCGCTCTCTCTATCTCTCTCTCTCTCTCTCCCTCTCCCCCTCCCTCCTCCCTCCCCCTCTCTCTCCCTTTCTCCCTGTCTCTCTTTCCCTCTCTCTCCCCCTCCCTCCTCCATCCCCCTCCCCCCTCTCTGTATGTGTGTCTTCTCCGTGAAGTCTGTGGTCAGATCATGAACTTGGTACACACAAATGTTTGGAGATTGAGTTGGCATGGATAAATTTTTATTATGTGACCTTGGGTGAGTGTCAAAGATCACACACAGGCTATGGATGGAGGAGAAGTTTATAAAGAAAAGCAAAGGACATGGAATAAGAAACGAACACTTTTAGAGAAAACCTCAAACAAGTGAGGCACTCTTAAAACCTTTTAGACTTACTATAAAGCAACAATCATCAAGGCTGTATGGTATTGGCAAAAAGGTAGACACATAGATCAATGCAATAGAATACACTCTAGAAACAGACCCTTGTATATATCTGATAATTGATTTTGGCCAGGGTGTGAAGGCAGTTCAGTGGAGAAAGGATGATCATTTTGATGTACAGTGTTGGAACAATTGGACACCCAGAGTTCAAACAAGGAACCTTGAACTATGCCATGTATCCTATGTCAATGTTAACTCAAGACAGAACATGGATCTAATGTGAAATTTACACAGTTGAAAGTCTAAAAGAAAATACAGGACCCCATCCTTGTGGCCTTGTGTTCAGCAAAGATTTCTTAAAGTAGATCCAAAAGGCATGAACCAGAAAAAAAAAACAAAAAGATAAGTGGGACATAATCAAAATTAAAAACTTAAGGCTCTTCAGAGGTACTTTCTTAAGGAAGTAAAGAGACAAGGCATAGTTTGGGAGAACGGATTTACAGAACATATACCTAATGAAGAACCAGCACCCTTCTGCTCTCTGCGAATGAAGTAAGAAACAACTCAATGAACAAAAATGGACAAAAGACTTGAGCCGATCCTACATCCAGGAACATCTATGGATGGAAAATAGCACACGAAAAGATGCTCAACATCTGTAGTTACTAGGAAAATGGAAATTCAAACCACAAGCTGACAACCGCTAGGGACTCACTAGAATGGCCAAAGCCCCCCCCCCTTCCTTTGTACACTGCCCCACTGTAGCGCTTACATACTGCTGGTGGTGGTGCCAAATGGCTTGGCTACTTCGGAAAATAGTTTGGCAGGTCATTATAAAATTGAAAACATTTATTTTACAGCCCAGCAATCGGACTTCTAGTTAATTACCCGAGAGAAATGAAAATGTACACCTCCATAAAAACCCGTAGGTCAGTTCTCATTGTGGATTTATTCAGAACCTTGAACTGGACACAGAAAAATGGCTCATGTCTATTTAGTGGTGAGCATATGAAACCACTGTGAAAAGCTCACACACTGGAATTCTGCTCATTCCCAGATGACATCCACAGGAACCTGTTTACCAGCAGGAGAGTCAGCGGGGTCAGGCTTCAGGCCATAGACTTCCATCCATAGGGCATTCTAAAGGGGAAATCGGAGGGACAGGAGACAGATCAGGGACCGTAAGGAGCTGTGTATGGGAGTGGGTGGGGATTGGTCACAAAGGGGCTTGAAGGAGCTGTTCAGGGTTATGGAATGTTCTATGTCTTGATTACAGGAGTGGTGACATGAGGTGTGTGTATTTGTGGAAATTTGTAGGACTACATTGAAATGATAGGCCTTGCTGGTCAAGATGAGTCCAATGGCAGATACTGCATGTGCTGTAACTTGTCTAAGATATATATATATATATATATATATACACATATATGTGTATATACATATATAGTATTTGTATGTAAAAACTATTATATACTATATTTTATAAGTTGTATATAAAGTTTATATATAAAATTATATATTATACATATAATACATATGATATAGTTATATTACGTATCAAATATGTTATACATAATATTTGTATTCTCATGAGGGTGATGTGTGGTAGGTGCAGGTGTAGAAGGTAGAGGAAAGGCCTTTGTAGTCCTTCATGAAAGAAGGACAGAGCAGCATCAGCTCCAGTCTCCCCCGCCTGGCGCCCGCTCACACACACACACACATCTTCCCGTCCGTTCTCCTAAATCAGGTCGGCTGGGAGGCGGCCCGTCTCCCTGGAGTTGAGCTCAGTCTGAGCGACACCGTTCCCCCTGGACTCCGCTTCACATCTCAGCACCCTTTGTCCTCCTGCCGTCTCAGCTGCCAGTGGCGGCCCGGACACATTTCCTTGGAGCTGACAAGTGAAACGCCGATAATTCTGTCAGGCTAGAACCACTTTCCCAGCAAAGCACTGAATGGTCATTTCAAAGAGGGTAAAGAATAAAAGCTATCCTTAGTGTCCCCTTGACAAGAGAGATTGAAGAACACAGAAGAGCATTATGGGGCTAGACCATTACTGGATGACACTGGATGATAGGCGTTACAAAGCTGGTGATAAAAATCCCTAATATCTTCAGGCCTTCCCTCCTAGTGAATTTGATTCTGCTCCTGCAGACAGAGACTGTATCGAGAACTATTTCCTTTCATGAGGGCAGGCGGCTGTAGAGAGTATATACTTCTTTTTGTCTTCAGAAAAATAGGCCCACTTTGGAGCTACTTTCCTCCACACTGGTACAAAGAGAAGAAGTCCTTTTATCTCCCTTCAAGGCCCGTCTGCTTCCAGCTCAAGATGGGCCTCTCCCAGACCCGCCAAACTCAGCTGTTTCCCTGAAGAGTTTCTAACAGAAGAGGAGAGAGACAGACATGTTACCCTGCCTTTAAGGAGACTTTCCATCTGAACTTGTAGTGAGTGTGTAGAAGATATGGTCTCAGAATAGAAAAGAAATCCTACTTTGGGGAGAGCATCTATTCTTTTTTTAAGAATCTTATTGTAGGGGAAACATGGAGAAAGAGAGAACTGGGTGCTTGTAGCTTTTCCTTTCCACATGATCACAGGCTTGGAGGAATATCCTGTTCTTAGTCCATCCATGTAGAGACTTCTTTTTTCTTCTTTGGTGCTAGTACTGTGGTTTGAACTCACCACCTTGCTGGAATGCCGCCTCTTCATCAAGGCCTGAGAGTTTGTTCTTTGACTGGGTTCTCTGGGTTCTCTGTTTCTGTCAGGATCACACTTGGAGTAGCATTGCTTCGGCTTGTGTGTGCTACCTCCTGCGTGCTCACCTTGAACCCCGCTGGCTGAAGGTCAAGTGTTTCTGTTTCAGAGGCACAAGGGCTTTCACCCCAGCTGCTGCTGTCAGCAGCTCTGCAGGGGTCTGCTTGTTCCTTGGTGCATGCCTGGCTGCCATTCCCAGCTCTGTCTGCCCCACCCCACATCCCCGCTCCCAGCCCGCCAGCTGTGGGGACACCTGTTCATCTCAACAGTGGTGGCCTGGGGACAGTTAAGCCTCATCAGGCTCTGGTTCTTTCTGGCTGCTGGACATTCTGCTCTCTTTCTCTCTCTGCTCCCTGGCTGGACCCGTTCTCTCCCTTCCATGCTGGCAGAGGCTGCTCGGATGCCAGCCGTGCCCTTGCCCCAGTAACTTCTCTCCTGACTTCCCTGCTGTCTTTGGCCACTTTTTTTCTTTGAAAAAGAAAAATTCCACAACAACCTGGGCCTGCAGCAGCTCAGGAGAATGGTCTAGAGTGACTGGATCATGGTTCAAAATGAGGGGATGTTGAGTGATAAAAGCAATGAGGAAATAGAAGGAGAAATGGGAGTTAATTCAGGCCGCCTAGGAGGCCTGTCACTGCAGTTACACAGGAATCATTAATAGGAAGATATCAGTTCAGGCATAATTGTCTTATCCACCAAATAACCCAAACCCCAAATAGCCAAAGTAGAAAGGGCTAGGGGCTTGGCTCAAGTTGTAGAGTCCTTACCTAGCAAGTGCAAAGTTCTGAGTTCAAGCCCCTGCATAGCTAAGAACAACAACAACAACAACAAAAAAAACCTCTGGTAATTGATTTCTGTCCCTACTGTTCTTAAAGTCTAAAAAGGAAGTGGGTGCCAGGTGCTGGTGGCTCACGCCTGTAATCCTAGCTCCTCAGGAGGCTGAGATCTGAGGATCGTGCTTCAAAGCCAGCCCAGGCAGGGAAGTCTGTGAAACTTTTTTTTTTTTGGGGTCCGGTTGTGGGGCCTGAACTCTGGGCCTGGGCGCTGTCCCTCAGCTCTTCAGCTCAAGGCTAACACTCTACCACTTGAGCCAAAGCGCCACTTCCGGCTTTTTTTCTTTTTTTTTTTTTTTTTGCTTATGTGGTGCTGAGGAATTGAACCCAGGGCCTTGAGCATGCAAGGCAAGTGCTCTACCACTGAGCCACGTTCCCAGCCCCTGTGAGACTCTTATCTCCAATTTAAACAGCAAAAATTTGCAAGTGGTACTGTGGCTCAAGCGGTAGAGTACAAGCCTTGAGCACAAAGTCCTAGGGACAGCCCTCAGGTTGACTTCAAGCCACAGGACCTGCACACACACACACACACACACACTCACAAAAGGGAGCGAGAGAGGGAGATAGCAGCTAGAGAGGGGATTAGTTGAGTCTGTGGTGCTGACCATATGCCTAAGTCTCCCGCCTGGTGGTGCTAGTTATAGTTCTGCTAAGCAAACCAGACCCTCAATTTTCATGAAAGGAAAAGAGGTCACAGTTAAGGAGGGCAAGAAATCGCATACTCCAAGAATTTCATCAAATCCCTGAAGTACTTCATCATCACTAACCACTTGTAGTGGATGAGCAGAAGGAATTTGTGTGTGTAAATATGTTTGGATATATTGAAATATATGTTTGAATATATGTTGAATATATATGTTTACTAAACAGGCATACATGTATATGTATGTTACATACATATACACACATGTAATTGACAGGATGATTCATGTAGACAGGATTCACTAAAGTTACTCATTACTTATATGGATATTAATTAATTTTCTTTATTTTTGTTTATGTGGTACCAAGGAATCAGATGCTGGGCCTCAGGCACGCTAGGCAAGCACTCTACTGCTGAGCTACCTTCCTAATCCTCTTTTATAGGTATTTATCCATTGGCATCACTAGGCCTTCCTGCCTAGCTCCCCTACACCCCCGCTCTGAGTTCAGTTTGTCTTCCTTCTAGTCAATTGTGGAAAGGAATCTGTGTCCTCAGAAAGTCTCAAGTTGAGGAAGACAGACAGACATGTGCGTGGATGGGGCCTGTGGCCGCAGCTGTGTGTATTTGAGAATGCAGGGTGTATTCGAACCCCACAGGCTGCTGGTGTCAGGGTGTGTCTGGTACCGTTTGGCTGCATTCCATCCTGCAGAGCCCTGGGGCTCTCTTCATTTCCTGGGCCACATTAGTTTCCTTTGTAATCCCCTCGCCTCCCTTGGTGCCAACTGGCTAGGGCCAGTCCAGCGCCTCGAGGTTGCTGTCGATCGGAGAGAAAGTCTCCTTAGTCCCTCCAGTGCCAGCTTCTTCCTGGGCAGGAGTTGGGTCTGCCAGGAGCAAAGCGATGCCTCTGCATGGAAAGTCCCTTTTGCAAGAGGACTCCTGTAGGCCAGAATCTCACTCAGCTTCTCTGGAAAGTTCTTTTTCCTCTCTGTTTCCTCTGGTCATTGTAAACACTCCTTGGCATCCATCAGCAGACCCAGTAGCTACCTCCAAAACTCTGTGGGGCAGCTTAGTCCCCGTATGGTCTGAAAGGGCGCGCCTCATGCATGCCCACCTCCTCCCACCCGCGCTGCTTGGGGAGAAGCCAGCCTGAGCACGTGGAAGGGATTTCACTTCACCTTGTTTGTTCTCATGTCACCAAAGCGATGGAAGTTAGGCTCATGGAAGATGCTGATCTTGCCATTCTCTGTCTGGGCCTTGCCTCTCCTGCTGGTAGAAGGCAAGTTAGGTGCTTGCTCTTAGTATTCCAGGCCCTGCACCGGAAGTCGCCAGGTCCCCCAGCAGGCTGCTGGTCACTGGGGGTGAAGGCTCCGAGGCCTCCAGACAGTCACGTCACGTCTGCTGCATTGCTCTGCAAATGATTTCTAGAATCTGTCTTCTTAGAACTATCAGCTCAGCAGTTAGGCCCCAGTCACTGCCTTCTAACATGGCTTACTGTGGTTGTCTGGGCTCATGAACCCTAGATTTGTGTTTCTCTCTGCCATTAGTTCAGCAGTACCCTGGCATATAATAGGCACTTAATAAACATTGAGTGGATCAAGGATGCATAAATTATCTTTCAGGGAAGAGGGATGTCACAAACAAGAAGGATATTTCATTATCTGTGACTCAACAACCCCCTGCCCTGAGAGTAAGAGTCCTTCTCTCTCTGGCTCCCTGCTTAATATAACTGTGGAGTAACAATCAACTCAAGTTCAGTAATGAGCCTCGTCTCCCCTGAATTCATTTGCCTTTGTCTTAACAATTAGACAAACATCTTAAACTGCTGTGTTTAGGGGGATACTTGGTAAAAACTACCTCTACCCTCACTAAAAAATGTCTGTTTTCGCTGGGCGCCTGTGATTCACTCACATCTGGCATCCTAGCTACTCAGGGGGCTGAGATCTGAGGATCACGGTGCAAAGCCAGGCGCCCATGGTTCACTCACAGCTGGCATCCTAGCTACTCAGGGCTGAGATCTGCAAAGCCAGCCCGAGCAGAAAAGTCTATCACCCCAAAGCCAACCGTTGTGGCTCAAGCAGTAGAGTGCCATCCTTTCTCAGAGATAGCACCCAGGCTCTGAGTTCAAGTCCTAGGAGACACCTCCCCCAGCCACGTTTTTGTTTTATATTAGCTTGTTCTCTGGGTTATAGGTTATTGCCCACTGGACAGAACATGATCAAATATTCTTTTCACTCTGGTATGTGACTCTCCTCCCCCTTCACTCCCTGATTGGATCCTGTATCCACCTAAAGCGTCACACTCCATGGCTCGGGGCCCATAAATCAGAATCAAGTTAAAGAGTGCCTGAACAAAAAATCTGCTTAGACATAAAAATCAATAAAGGAAGAAGAAAAAAAGAAGCGAGACTGATTTCAAGCTACGAATGACATAATTCAGGGGCAGCTCACACAAAAAATCCTGGAAAAGGTGGAGATCAGAAGTGTTAATTCAACAGTTGAAGAAAATGACAATAATGATTATGCCAGGAAATATTTCCCTGGGTAATGGTCGGAAAAATGCACTCAGACAACAGATGCAGTAGCTGCATACTTCTTTGGGATTTTCTTCCCCAAGACCTTCCTGAACTCGAATATTCTGCCTTCTTGCTTCCATTAGCATTTCTATCCAGTCAGTTCATTTGGGAAAATAGAATCATTTCTTCAACAAGTCTTATAAAGTTCTAATAAATTCCTGCCTTTAGGAATAAAACTAGTACAATATTAGCAGCAAGGATTTTGTTTTCCAGTACTAGGGTTTGACTTCAGGACTCAGGATCTTATAGTTGCTAGCCAGTTGCTTTACCACTTGAGGCATGCTTCCAGTCCCTTTCTGGCTTATTTTTCAGGTCTTTTTTTTTTTTTTTTGGCCTTGGCTAGCCTGGACCACAGTCCTCCTATTTGTCTCTTTGCATAGTTAGAATTATAGGCATAAGTCTCTGAGCCCAGCCCCTGGCAGGGGTTACAAAAATCATTTTGGCTATGTATTTCCAACTTCCTTTTGGGAAATCTCTTATTAAAGGCCATCACATGGCAGTTGGATTTGTGTTACACAAGAAAGGAATCCCCTGAGAGGTGCTGTCAAGGGGAACATATTATTACTATTGTCTGAAGGTTCTGCTGCCCTCTGCTGAGCAAGGCAGTCCCCTAATCCCTGAGTTACAGATTTCAGGGAGCCCCATCTCCAGCAGATAAGGTACAGACAACAGGTGAGGCGCAGGGCCCTGTTATTACCCAGTGCTGGGCACACGGGGTGGGGCGGTGGGGGGGGATAAAGTGTACCCTGCCTCTCCAGGGCTTCCTACTGCTGGTCCCATGATGTATCATGTTTTTGAGGGACAAGGGGTGAAAGGACAGGTCTCTAGCTTTTGAATATGTGATCAAGTGGCCCATGTAGAAATTTCAGACTAATTTGACCTGAATACAGGATATCGGGTATCTGGAACTTGCTCATTTTCTGCCTTGCAACATATCCAATGTGTCTTCCCACATGTCTTGTGTGTGTCTGGACAATCCTTATGGGACAGCTTGTATAATCCCTACGAGGTGAGTGCCTGCTACCGGCAGTCATATTGCCTTCCCCAGGGACCCTCCCAGTCCACCCCCCTCCTTGTTGACAGAGTCTGGAGAATGATCTCTGATCAGGGAATTTCCAAGTACTTGGTTGTTTCGCTAGATCCAAGCTATTAAAGAATGAAGACTCTTTATTTGGAAGCAATGAAGGATTCTAAAAGTAGCTCCGACATTGCCAAACTAATTTGAAGGTGCAAAGGAAGGCAGTCAGAAAAGTCTGAGCCAGGAGGGCTATTTCATTGTATCAGTTTCATTGACTTCGTTAATAATCATTGGGTGCTACATTGCTATGGCAGGTAGACGTGGGGTTTGTCACAAGGACACATTCAGGAGCCTCTCAAATCTCAAAAGGATTTAGCAGAAGGCAAGGCTCTAATTCATGGCCCATTTTCTTTTATTTTATGTATATGTCTAGGAAGTGTCACTATTTTGACAACTCAGACACCAATGAGAATCTCATTGTGACTGCGATGTTGTCAGGTTGAGTAAGTGGAAAGAAAGGTGTTCATGGCCATCCCATCCCATTTGACCCTGGTAGCTACGCCAGGTCAGACCAGGATGGGAAGCGAAAGGTAACTGAGTGTCAAAGTCAGCATTAGGAATGGTTGATCATGGCTAGGTTCACAGTCGGTGCTCAGTGTTCACAGCTGGTTGGAAATGTCAGGATTTCATCTCTGGTGGGTAGGGGGCATGGTGCTTGGATGTATTAGCTAATGTCTGGAAATGATTTGGTGAAGACATTTAGAGAACATTCAGACTTTAAGAGAGTTACCGCAAATAGTCTCTGGTAAGCCTCAGGTACCTTTCCTCCACTTGAATGTTCACGGATATTCTGTTGTCTCTGTTTATCAAGAGGCACACACACAACATACATACACACACACACACACACACACACACACACACACACACACACACACTTTGGTTTATTTTGAGGGACTGGAGTTCTAGAAAGGGAATCCCCAAATCACATTGATCTGCACTACTATATGTACCTCTAACAGGTAACGAATAAAAATACCCACAGTGCCATCATCACAGCGCCACACACGCTCACCCCATCGCATCACGGAATAGTCTCCTCCCTGTTGACTGTCAGTGATGGTCTTAGAAGGGTGTTCTTTGGGTCAGGTTCTTCAAACCAGATTTCAGATATGCATAGCACATGGTGTTTGGCTCACCCCTCTCCTATCCATGGTTGGTTCTCCTCCCCTCTACAAGAAGAGAATTAGCTCCAGGCTTGATGAGGTTCATGCTCAAGAAATACTTCAGAGATGAAACTGTGAATTTTAATTGATAACATTCTGAAAAAACTAGTTTGATGTCATTAAGGCTCCTTTATTTCAAGTCCAAATTCTTAGATAAAACTGATGGAATGAGGACTAATTTTTGAGATGAGAATGTAAAAAGAAACCTTCCACCAAACATCCAGACTCCAAGACCAGACATCTGGAAGATGTGTGCTAGAAATAACTGCACAAAAATCTCTCCTGGACTTGGCAGAAGGCAGGGCTCCAATTCAAGGCCCATTTTCTTTTGTTTTCTATATATGTCTAGGAAGCATCACTGTATTTTGACAACTCATGGAACATATGAGACAAGATTAGGAGACACAGGGAATCTGGAGACACGAGAACGAGGAAGAACGAAAGAAAAATTGGGAAGCAAAGCAAAAGCCAGTAGTAGAGACGGTATTGAATCCAGGATAAATTGATAGAAAAGCCTGGCACTGACTCTGCCTCTTCGTGGAATACATCGTGCCTGTCCATTTCCTTACAACATCCAATTTGATCATCCAATAGTAGAGTAGGTTCTCTATGTATTTTACAAATAAAGATCATTAAGAAATATTCCCAAAGCTACAGCACTGGAGAGAGATCCCAAGAAATGTTGACCTTTTGCTCGATCGTCAAGGGTAGGCTGGACACACCAGGGATGTAGAGACAAGAAGGCAGGACTACATCTTCTGACCACAGGGTCCATTTTGGAAAGACTCACACATGGAATGGGGCCAAGGAGAGGCTCCTTAGCTCTGTAAGTAGCTTCTGGTACCTAGAAAATCCACACCTCTTGAAGTACAGGTAAAAATGTTTGTAAACCAATAATAAAAAGTAAAAGTTACAGACTAGCAGGCCAGAGATGTGAAGTCAATGGAATGATCTGTCTGGAATTATGGTCTGGTATTCCCGGAGTGATACTGATGGTTGTATCAGCCTGGATTCCTTATGTAAGTTTTTAAAAAATTAATCCTTAGGTAGTTGCACAAAGGGGTTTCAGTTGAACATGTTCTCTTCTATGTTGTTGTTGGAAGAATCTTTCATGAAGTCATGGTCAGTAAACTCTATTCAAGAATCTTATTTTCTGCCTTTCTTCTGAACTCAAGATTGGATCATTTAGGACTAGAAGTGACATAACTATTAAAGGTATGGCCTCTGTATTAGTCTCTTCCTAAAACAACAACAACAAAACATGATTGGAGCCCTCAGACTGGATAAATTCTATATGACGATGTCTTCACCAATGATTACTACAGAATAGGGTGTTTTGGTTTTTTTTTTTGGGTATAAATCCTTCATAGTTAAAGATGACACTTTGGCGATCCATCCAGTGTCAGGTTACTTTTCTGAGAGGCAGATTTGAGGGTCTATCCCAGAGTGAGGAAACAGAGAATGCTCAAGGCAGCGGTCACTGTCAGAGACTTGCAAGCCAGGAATTTAGAGTAACAGCGACAAACAAATTCACCAGGTCCTCGGGTCTTCAGTGAATAAAGTTTGTGTTCACAGCGACGATATCCAGCAGGTGATGTTGAATGCACTTTATACAAGAAGGCCGGGGCAAGTTGAAGATAAATAAAACCCTTTTGCTGTTGCAAAAAGTTACCTACAGCTCTCTGGAACCCCTGAGCTACCCAGCTCCCATTCATTCCTGGATCATTTCAGCTAAGCAGTCTTGCTCTGTTTTGCTTTGGAAAATAAGCGTCTTTTCTTTCGCCAGCAGAGGAGGTTCGGGAGCTCCTGTAGGAGGCTCACCCGGCCCTGACTTTCCTCCCACGCTTCCAGCGATTTTGCAGCATATTGATTCATTTCATTCTCAGACACATCAGCTAATTAGCTAATCTGGATTTTGATTCACACATATCAAATACCATCTTTTTTAGCGTGTGTGCGCGTGCGCGCGCGCGCGCACACACACACACACACACACACAAACCCTTACATGAAATAAATGGCATTATGTCTAAAAGAATGGCGTTAGATTGTCTTTTATGCTGGAAGAAAAGGAGGTAATTAGTTTGATCTATATTTTTCATTTATAAATGTTAAGACCATTTTCTCTGCGGAAGAAAAGGTGAATGCCTGTGCCTGGGCACTGCTCCGGGTTTTCGTGGCTCTGACATTATATAAAGGAGTTTGGGGAAATGGAATGGAATAAAAAGGGCCTCGGCTGAATATGTGGGTGAGTGGTTCTTAATCTGCAAGAGTTCACAATGCATATCGGTTTTTTTCCCCCTCCTGAAAGGCAGCCAAGGGATATTTTCAATAGATTGGTAGAATGAGGAATTAAATGTATATCATTTTGGAGGAGATTGGAATTTAATACAGCATTTGAAGAGGTTCAACTTCTCTCAATAAAGTGCCAGCTGGGGAATAGGATTGTTTAATTCCCAGCACACAGAAAACCCAGTGTATTTCTAGGGAGGATGAGCACCCCACCGTGGGCTCCAGTCTCACTCAAGCCTCTACGTGCAGTAGCAGCCTGGGAATCCTGTGCCATTCCCACAGTGATGGTCAGATGTGATGGATGGCACCACCAATTTGCTTGAAGTCCGTGGCTCGTTAATCCGGGCTTTTTGAATTTCAAAGAAGTGACGTGATGTCATTTGGAACATACATCACAGAAAGCGAATGGACGCCAGCCAGTGCCACAGGCAAGAAAGGAACTGGTGTTGCTGAGGGCCGAATCGGGAGTCGTGGGGCGCCCTGGGAAAGCCCATCTGGCTATTCAAGAACCCGCCCAGTCCCCCCCCCCACTTCCCTCCTGCACACAGGCAGGCTCTGTGCGGGCCCAGCCCCGCTCAGTGTGAGAAGACACAGCCACGCCTGCTCAAGTCCATGCCAGCATCCGAAGTAGTTCAAACTTTTTATCTGTCTGGGTCAGTGCCACCTGCGTTCTTCTGGTCCTCAAACCTCAGTCTCCCGCCCTGTCTGGGTCACGCTGGCATGGCGGGGCTGAGGCTCGTGGGACTCCTGTGGGAGACGGTGTGGTGCCGACAGTGGCATGCTTACCACGCCAGGCGGGACAGGGCTGGACGGGGCTGGGAGGCCAGCATCGGAGTGGCAGAAAGGAGGAGGAGTCACAGAGAGGCAGGCTGGGGAAGGGGCTTCGCAGAAAGGCCCTAAGGGGAAAAGTGAATGGGAAGAGAATGGGCATTTCAGCCAGGGGTGGGGGCAGGGTGGGTCCTAGGAATGGTCTCATCTCCTTGCACCCTTGGCGACATCAGAAATAACAGCGCTTGCTGCAGAGCAGTTATTGAATAGGTATTTATACATAGCATTGTATTGTTATTGTTAAGGTAGTATTCAGAGGACTTACAATTCCCGAAGTTGGGTAATGAGTACAATTCTTCTTGGACAATGACACCCTTTCCTTCTTCCCCCGTTTCCTCCTCCTGTCCCTGCCCACAAGTTGCAGAATTCATTTTTTACAGTGTATGCTGAGTACTATGCCTGCATTCGTTCACCCTTCCTCACTCCATTTCTGTGACCCCTTTGCCCCTCCCCAAAAGGCAGAAACCCCCTACCAACACAAACAAGAACAATAAATACAAATTAAAAAAGAACAAAATTAAAAACAACCCTGGAATCTGTCAGGATATAGTCTGTGTTTTGGCACCAAATGTTGGGAAATATCTTGAGTTCCTGGATTTCAAGTGCCCTTGGTGCCAAAACCTGGGGACTTGAAACCCAGGACTTAAGCCATTTCCTTACAGAAACAAAAGCACAATTGTCTGGCTCAATGATAGTATTATGTTTCCTTTTTCAATGAAATGAATTCAGAGTTTTTGCTCAGAATAGCAAGTGAATTCTGGTTTTGTTTTTATTTTTGTTTTGGTCCATCTTAGGGCTTGAACTCAGGGTCTGGGTGATGTCCCTGAGCTTTTCACTCAAGGCTAGCACTCTACCATTTTGAGCCACAACACCACATCTGGTTTTCTGGTGGTTCATTGGAGATAAGAGTCTCACAGACTTTCCTGCCCAGCTGGCTTTGAACCATGATCCTCAGATCTCAGCCTCCTGAGCAGCTAGGGTGACAGGTGTGAGCCGCCAGCACCCAGTTAGCAAGTGAATTCTGTTTTTGTACTTCATAAAGCACAGAGCATGTTCTTCAGTGGGTAGCTTTTGTCATCCCTTGCAGCATGGAATGAGGCCGTTTCCGTGAAGTCTTGCACAGTTCAGCCTGGACTTGTTGTTGAGTGGCTCAGGCCTCAGAGAGGCCGATGGTATCTTAGAGCATTGGCAGTGGACAATGGAGTCACAGCCTGCTGGAGAGGGGTCAGTCCTTACATGGTGTGAGACAGTGGACATTTAGTATCTGTTATAAAAAGGCGGCATGAAGCTAACTTGTTTATTTTTAGGTTATTTTTATTTTGTGTATATGTTTCATTGTGAAGATAGTGTACAGAGGGGCTACAGTTACAATAGCAAGGCAATGAGTCCATTTCCTATCGAGCATTGTTACCCCATCCTTTGTTTTTCCCCTCCCCAGCGGCATGAGATTTTGCAGGATGGTTTTTCTTTTGGAAAATTTTAACTTCGGCTTAGAGACCTTGAAAACCCCATCTGAGGGCTTGAAATACACTAGCATTTTTATGGGGTAACCATACAATCTGAAAGAGTGAAGAATTTTCTGTGTGGCAGCACAGATGGTGGGTCTATTTCATATTAATCGTTGGCTCTAATGTGGGTAGTAGTGTTCATCACCTCTGTGTTTATTAACACCTGAGTGCAATTGGAGCTTGATAGCACGTTTTAGTGCTTTCTCAAATAGTCACGAGCCTTTTACTTTAAATACATTTATGCCATTACACCTGTATTTCAAGATATAATAATAAAAGTAAATTTGTAAAAGGAAATTATTCTAAACGGCTTTATGCTTTCTTTTTTTTCTTCCTTTCTTTTTTTCTCCTTTGAGGTATTACTTCCATTTAGCATCTGAAAGCCCTAAAAAAATTGGCCAATAAACTAGTCTTTAGAATCCAGAGAGAGTCAATGTTGCAAGAAGTCTCAGTGTTCTGTGTCCTTTCTCTCCCAGCTCCATCTCTCTCTAGGTGGAGAAAATTCAAGATTTTCTCTGTTTTCTCTGTCCCTGTTATAGTCTCCCTTTTTTCTTTACCCTTTTCTTTTCTTTTTTTTTGGTGCCGCTATTGGGGCTTGAACTCAGGACTTTTAGTTTTTTGGTTTATGGCTGGAACTCTAATACATGAACCTCACCTCCACTTTTAGCTTTTTGCTTATTAATTGGAGTTGAGTCTCTCATGGATTTGCTAGCAACATATATCTGTCCCTTCTACCTTTCAGCTCTCCCATGGATCTCCTTTGTAACCCTTCTTATGTATTCTTGATGGAGAAGGCTTGTTATGCAGGACTGAGGAAGACAAGTTTTCTGGCAATATGGTAGAGGGGCGGTGGTGTTGATGTTCAGCATCTACTGCAGTGGATGCTGCTCCTTCCTTGCAAAGCCCGCTGTGCCGGCCACTCGATAGATTCAGCAAGATTTTGTGCGAAATGCAGCAACACATTTGAAAATGGAATAATTAGCAGGGAAGCATGGAGCGCCGACCTCCTCCACGGGGAACGCTCGTTTATTTGTTGAGCAGCTGTTCACCGGCCCTGGGGTGGCGTCACCCTGTGGCTTCTCTTCAGGGGACTGTCCAACATCGCAGGGGACAAAAACCACATCATCGTCCCTGTTGCAAACAGCTGGTGGTCACATGCAAGACTCCTAGCTTCATAGGCTGTTCCTGGCAGTCCACTGTTTGCCCCAGTCAGGTGGGTACCGGGTCTGTGCTGGCATTTTCCATAGTAAACCCAGGTACAGCTACAGATACACCTGGGCCAGTTCAATCATCATCTATTTTAGAGTCACACTTGCCCTCCCCACCACCCTACCCCAATTACTTGGGCTGTGGGCCATGTACCCTTGGGGAACCTGGAACAGCACATTCTGATGCTCTATACCAAGGTGGCAGGTCCTGTGGGGGGGCTGGGATACCAGCTGTGACATCAGCTGGAAGTGCCCAGAAGTGCCTTGCCATTCAGAAGTCTGTGTTCTTTGATCATTTTTGTGGGCTTGAACTCAGGGCCCACGCACTTAGCCTTTTTGGATTTTTTTTTGGCTCAAGGCTGGTGTTTTACCACTTGAACCATACCGTCACCTCTGGCTTTTTTGTGGTTTATTGGAGATAAGAAGAGTCTCACAGACTTGTCTTCCTGGGCTTGGCTTTGAACTGGGATCCTCGGATCTCAACCTCCCGGGGAGCTGGGATTACACATGTGAGCCACTGGCACACACCTGCCATGCTTGTGTGTCTGCATTTACACTTGTCCGGGGGTCTAGCTTGGCTCTCAGGTGACTGTCCAGTGGACAGGGCACTCAGATTGAAGTGGATCCTCCCCACCTCCTCCCCTGTTCACACTTTCAGTGAGGACAGCGAGGTTTTGATGCCAGAAGCCAGCGCTATCATAACATCTGCACCACCAGGACCGACACTGCCCACACATCCTGATGTTCCAAGCCCAGTTCCCATGTGGCCACAGTATTTATCCTCACCACTGTTCTGTGGGGGTAGGGGACAGGTTCCTAATGCCTTCTCAGAGCTGGGGGGAAGGAAAATGTAGCTCAGGATGCAGAACTCTACAGGCCCCAAGAAAAGTTCAATGGCAGGGTACATTCTGTTTATGACATAGCATCCCTGCAGGGGCCAAACAGCTTCGAAATCCCACAGCAAAAATGTCTAAATCCGTCATGCAAAATGGGATCAATAAAGACACGCAGAAACTGTGTGTCTATGTGGGTCACATATTGTTGCTGATGAAAAACTTTGGGGGTGTTGGAGCTATTTTTTATTTTTTAATTCCAGATGGGCTGAGCGATTCCCAGGTGTGTTTTAATGATCGTTTCTGTTCCCAGAGCTCAGGGACACTGGGCCGGGTGAGTTCAGGGAAGAGCTGAGGAAGCCGTAAGGGAGCCCAGCACCTTTCCCTGGAGCTTGTCCGTCACTGGAGGATGTTATTGGTAGGATGCTGTTCTGGACAGTTCTCAGGCACCTGTTAGCCTGGCCAGGCCTCTTGGGTGCATTTTGGTCTTGCTCAGTGGTAGTTTGTCTTTGAGACATTGACCGTAGGCAAGGATGCCATGAACTTGAGGTTGTGCACTTGAGCCATGGCTCCCCACCCCCCGTGGAAGTACGTAAGAATTTGAAGTTGCCAACATCAAACTAGGTACAAACTTGAGTTTTTTCTTTAGAATGAGGAATCCCAGCTGATGACGAAGGTTATAAAAAAAGCTAATAATTATCCTGGGGTGGGAGAGCGTGTGAAAGGTCTGGGGACTCTTCTTGCTTTCTGCTCAGTTTTTCTGTAAACCTCAAACCACTCAAAGACAGCTCATTAATTGAAAAATAGAGTTCTGCCAACCAGCTCAGATATTATACAATACAGAAGGCATTTTTGTTAAGTACCTGTGCACTGATTTTGTATACTGTTTTCATATATTTTCCCCCCATTACTGCAATTTGCTTGGCTGGTGCTCTACCACTTGAGCCACATCTGCAGCTCTGCTTTGGGCTGCTTAGCTGGAGATAAAAGGCCTTTCGGATTTATCTGCCTAGACTGGCTTTGAACTAGGATCTTTTGGTCTCAGCCTCCTCAGTAGCTAGGATTATGAGAGTGAGCCACAGGCACCCCTGCCCGCTAAGTTTTTATATAATAACATACTAATACTAGTACTGTAAAAACCCTGGTAAGTTGGGCACTGGTGGCTTACACCGGTAATCCTAGATACTCAGGAGTCTGAGATCTGTGGATCATGGTTCAAAGCCAGCCGGGGCAGGAAAGTCTGTGAGACTCCTATCTCCAGTTAACTACCCAAAAAGCTAGAAGTGACACTGTGGTTCAAGTGGTAGAGTGCTAGCCTTGAGCAAAACTGCTTAGGGACAGAGTTGAGGCTCTGAGTTCAAGCCCTGGTGCAGGCAGAAAACAAACAAAAAGGAACCACAGCTTAGGTTTATGCCCAGAGTCCTATTAATTTCAAACACATTGCTATATGTCATATTAACAACAGCCTCTCTCTTTCTCTCTCGCATACACACATGCACACACACACTTGTGTCTCTAAGGATGAAATGTAGCTCCCATTTTACACAGTGGGAAACTGAAGTCTAGAGAGTTCCATAGCTCATGAGAGGTCTTGAGAATGGTGAGTGGGGAAGATGGAGTCTGACCCTCATCGTCCTCTGGCAAAACCGCTGGACCCGAGAGGGAATGAAAACAGCGCCACGTTTGCTAGGCACAGAGATGGGACTGCCTTGGACAGGAGGAAGGCTGCAGAAGGTTCTCGTGGAGCCCCGGGGCTAGGACTAAAGAAGCCCAGCCGCTCGGCCTGCCAGGCCGCCTGCCATGAGCGGGAGAATGGAGCGGGCCTCTCGGGGGAAGTTAGCAGGCAGCTGGTGGAAAATGTTCCTGGTGAAGACTCGACGTCAGCCCGGTGCCCCTCACAGCCCGTTCCGTGGCAGAGACGACGGCCTCGCAGGATGGAAGATATACACCGCTTCCTCCCTTCCAGGACCCTGGGAGAAATTATGGCCATCCACGGCGGTTCCCGGGCGGTTTTCCTTTTAAGTATTTATACTACGCAGGTGCTCTTTTGCTCATGAGCTCTCTCCCCAAAGGATATTAAAATGGAAATAAAACTCTTTCCAATGGAAGTTCTAAGACAATAATGGTCTACCGTCCCCACTTTCCAGAATGAGCAGCTAGAGGACTTACAAACGTGAGGGTTGAAAACTCATTTTGGAAACTGAAACCTTCTGACAGGGATGAAGAAAGGACGCGCAGAATCGACCGGTGGGGCGGACAAAGAGAAGCTGGCGAACTTCTTTGGCGAGAGCTGAGTCCTTCCTTGAAGGGTACAGCCTTCACTCAGCCACTGCCCTCGATCATGAAGGGAGATGAATGTCTTTCCCACCATTTGGGGTTTAGCAAGCCCAGTCATATTGGTGACATATTGGTTAGTCTCTGGCTAACTCAGCAGCGTGTTTCCTCTAATCAGAAACTTTGAAGTCTTGGTTCATAGCAAGGTGTCTGATGGCCAGTTAAGGTGGAAATCAAGTCTAAAATGTTCCTCTTGGGCACGGGTTGGCTAGGCGTGAACATGAACAAATCTGAAGATAATGAATATCTGCCCTCCCTCTTTCCATTGTCTCCTCCTCCTCCCCCCTAGAAGATCTGTCTCGAGACAGAATGCACCTTGCTGTGGGCTGCATGTCTGTTTCTCTAACAGTTGGTCTCTCGGTATTTGTGATGCCGTTTAGCGCTGTATTTGGAGAACGAGACATGCTTCTGCTATCACCGAGTGCTTCGCTGTGTCAGACTGGTGGGAGGCAGAGAGGCTGCCTTCCTGAAGTTTGGAGGTTCAGGTCACCCTCCCTTCCTGGTGGGTCAAGGATTAGAAGCCTGTTGGCCTGTAGCTCACTCTTGTCTTTCTTGTGACCTTGCATCTTTGCAGTCCGGCAGCCTCCTCCCCCTCCTTCCCTCCCCTCCCTCCTCCCCTTGCAGCCCACAGGGCATCTTTTTGTTCAGTTCACGGCAGCGAAAAGCCAGAAGAAGTCCAGGAGTGAGGAAGCAGGGTAGTGAGGTTTAAGGGGGTGCAGGATGCAGCTCGGCCAATGACCAGCGAATGACTAGAGAAAGGCCACCATCATTGTGCAGGCTCTCTTCGCCGGGCTGAAGCCCCGCTCTGTGACTTTGCTGTCCTGCTCTAGCACTTCACCCCTGCGATTCTCCTTCATCTGTTCAAGGAGGACAAAGATGCGGACGTGGCAGCCTGGCTGTGGGAAGGAAACAAGACACCGCTCACGAAGGGTGATGCGTCCGATTGCCTGGCATCTCATGTTCTTCATCGCCCCTCCGTCATAACGAATCCTCCCCATCCCCATCTTCAACATGCCTGGATCTCTTTACCGCCAGAAACAATTCCACGTCAGAGACCTCAACCCCAAACACCCTGTTTTCCACTGATCCCTCCCACCTTGCAGCTTGCCACCACCATTCTTCCACTGGGTATGGGCCTTCTGAGCACCCTTCTGTCCTCCCTGCCGCTAGCTCCTGCATCTCCATCTTCTTTATATCACCATGCAAACCTACTCTGAGCCCTGGCTATCTTGGTTGATGTTTCCTTGCATTGTGATGCTCGGCTCTGTCCTTCTTGGGTCCCTAACCTATAAGTACAGTAGGAACAAAGTAGGCTCTCACTGAACATGTGTTTATGTGTAAGCAGAACACAGTGTGTGTCCCTGGCAGCTGGCAGTCCAGACCAGCCAGGGGGAAGATGGAGGATTTGGGAGCAAGCACACTGGGCTCTGTCCTGTGTGACCTTGGACACACCACTTCCTCCTTTTGGGTCTCAGCCTCCAAGAGGGTGGCCGGGCCTTGAGCAGTGAACATTGCATGATGGGGTGGGGGATGGGAATCTCGTGACCCTCCTGCAGTAATGGCAATGGGGATGCAACATTCGCAGTGCAGAGGTGACGGCTGCCCCCAGCTGGCCGCACCAAGGACACGGTGCAGGTCCCGCGGTGGTCACCCTCTGTCCCGGCAGCGTGCGGAGCTGTCCTGTTCCCATTGTGCGGGGGCACCAAGGCGGCCTTCGCCACCTCCCAGGGTGGGAACACCCCTTCCCCGGCGGGCACTGGTAGAAAACGCTTCCCAGGATGCTGGCGTGGGATCCGGATGGCACTTGCTGCTCCAGTCTGTTCCATCTCGCCTCTTTTATTCCCCACGAGTCCCCGGGCACGTAAAACCCGCGGGAAGCTTTAGGGATCACATCCAGGGAAAAGCCAGGGGGAGGCCAAATCATTCCACTGCTCGTGGAAGATGGCAGGGGCATCTTTAGAAGTTTCTAAGAGCGAGGGCTGGCTACAGTCGGGCAGGAAAGGAATTTTGAGAGTGAAAGCGAGTGGTGGCCTGACTGGCTTCAGCTCATTTTATTCCCGTGGGAGCTGGTCACGTGCGATCCCCCCGAGAGGCAGATCTGGAATCGTTACATTCAGAGCTTGGGGGGGGGTCCATTCCAAGTGAGAGGGTCTGGAAAGGACGCGAGAGAGGTGTGTGCTTGCTGAGTAAAAAACAAGAAAGAGTCCACCGATCCGCCACAAACTTGATTTTTTTCCCAGAGACCTGCAACCTAGGGTTAAACACAAACAAAAAAACCAGGGTCCCAATTAAGCTGTATAAGCGTCTTCTCTTGGCTTTGCCTTGAACTTGGGGTGTTCACTTTTGCCCTCTTCAGCTCCTCATGAAGGTCCGGAGAGGCCTCTCTCTCCTTGGCTGGCCATTTGGATCTTAAAAGTCCTCTTTAAGCCCCGTGTGAACCCCAGGCAGGTTTAGCGCAGGCTCAAAACCTAGTTTGTTTTTCCATTTCAGCCTTTCTAAGGGTACTCGAGGGCTGCGTTGAACAAAGAGCAACAAAGCGGTTCTTCAGCGGGCAGCTGCTGCCCGAGCCAGAGCTTAAGTGCTCACGAGCCGACTTTAGAGGCGGTGAGAAGGATGGTCTACCGCCAGGGCCAGAGCCGGGGCGCCCAGCTTCCTCTTCAACCACACTCAGGCTTAAAATAGGTCTATTCAGTTGGCTCATCTCCACCTCGAAAATCCAGACCCAGTGAGTGGTGAGTGTGCATCAGGAACGGCTTGCCATGCATGGATCGGGATGCTCTGTGTCTTGTGCACAGGGACAGACACGTGGGCACAGGAAGGAAATCAGACCCTTTGATGTCTCGGGTTAATTCAGAGAGCACCACCAAACACATTGAGCTGGCCATAGTTCCTTTGATCTAAGTTCCTTTGACCCCATTCCTTAATTAAACAAAACAAAACAAAACAAAAAAAACCAAGCCGGAGTGAAGAAGTAAATGAAACTTTACTTATTTTTTTATTTTTAATTTTTATTGTTTTGCCAGTCCTGGGGCTTGAACTCTGGGCCTAGGCATTCTCCCTGAGCAGCTTTTTGTGCTCAAGGTGTGTGCTCTACCACTTGAGCCACACAGCACCACTTCTAGATTTTTAAATTTTATTTGTATTATTTTTTTGAGTAGTTTATTGGAGATGAGAATCAAATGGGCTTTCCTGCTGGACAGGCTTCAAATCACACGATCTTCAGATCTCAGTCTCCTGAGTAGCTAGGATGACAGGCGTGAGCCACCAGCACCCAGCTAAATGAAACTTTAAATTGTACTTCGATGAGGTCAGATGTAGTAGAGTATGACTAGATGCCCTGCTACTTGGGAGGTAGGGTGATGGTCAGATGCCAACCTCAGGCAAAGTGCAGTGCTCGAGCAAAAGGATGAGGTGTGTGTGGTAAGAATGTTTGGGGTTTGGGCAGTAAAGTCTCTCTTGCCCTCCCTCTCCCCCTGGACTTGAGTGCTTATTAGTCATTAGTGGATGGGCCTACCTCCCACAGCTGTTGGGTATACATGGGCCCTCTGTGTGTGGTGTGGGGGGACTGAGGTGGGCAGGGGACTGCCGCCATCTTTGGGGCACGAGGCATCCGTGGGACCTGGGCCTTTGGAGAGGACTCACACAGGCTCCTCTTCTCCTGGGCTGACCTGGATGCCTTTGGTGTCACTGTAGTCTTCAATGCAATGGGTCGAGAGAGCAAAACAAACAAAAACAAAAACAAAAAACCCGCTCTGGAGTGAAGGTCTGAAGTGGAGGGGGAGGGAGAGGGGAAGTGAGCTTGGCCGAGGAGGAGAGTCAGGGCACTGTTTCTGGACCTGGGGGCCCTTCTGGGGGTGGACAGCCTGGGGGGGCAGGGAGGGAAAGCGGAGATGCAGCTGACTGCTCAGCTGGTCTGAGTCCTGGCGCCAGGCGAACGCTCTCTGTGGCTGTTTATTATTACATGTCACTAATGGCGACCTCAGCTCAGTCGGGTCTTGGATGTCTGTCTGTCTGTCTATCTTTTCAGTATCAACCCATGTGCCGTATTCTCGCTTCTTACATTTTGGGCCATCACCATGCCAGTGTTTTGTATAGCACAGGTCAGGCAGGCATCAGCAGGGCCATCTAAGGGTCTACACACAAGACCCCCTGCTTGAGCCCCAAGCCCTGGGGCCTGTGACCTTGAGGAGCGGGGTCCTCCCACGCCCTCCTGTGTGTTGACATTTCCATGAACACCCGCCCCCCAGCCTTCCTCTTGGGTCCAGGGCCAGGGCAGGGGTGAGCTGCTCCTGGGTTTCTCCCATGGGCCGTTCAGTGCGTGGCTGCGATGGCCACACACAGAGGTGGCCTTCAGGCCGTGGGACGGCCTGCCACGCAACTGTTTCTACCTCGTCCGCTTCCTGGCTTTTGTTTCAAACTCCTTTTGAGAGGGCCAAGGTCAGCAACCCTTTGCCCCCACCCACCTCCCTGAGATCGCGCTTAAGTTTTTACGCATCTGCAATCACCTGGGACTCCCTGTTCCCAGAGGAGAGGCAGGGAGACATTGGTGTGTGTGTGGGGGGGGCATTAGTGCCAATCCAGAAGTAATGGCGCTCCAAGTGAAGGCTGCTGCAGGCTGAGCTGAGATCCCGGCACAGCTTAGGGAGGGGCTGGGGGAGCTGGAAGGCAGAGGTTGGTTTGTGTCACCTTGGCCATTGTCCCAGGAGGTTTTGCATTGAGTGTTTGAAAGGAGCCTTGCCCGGAGGCAGTTAAAGCCTCCCCAGTTGATTACCCTAGTTTTAATTGTTTCCAGAGGCTTGCTCTGCAGCTCTCTCCTACTAATGAAAGTGGCCGGGCCTTTCCCTATCTCTCAGTGGCTCCCCTGGGGTAGAGGTGTGTTATCTGGGTCAAGGGCCTGGCGAGATAGCTGGCCAAGGCAGTGGACATCTGGTGAGGCTCCTCCAGGAAGCCACCTGCAGGAACTGCGTGACAACCACTGGCTTGTTCCTAAGCAATCCTAGCTGCTCAGGAAGCTGAGATCCAAGGATCACAGTTCAAAGCCAGCCTGGGCAGGCAAGTCCCTGAGACTTATCTCCAATGAGCCACCTAAAAGCCAGAAGTGGAGCTGGGGCTCAAGAGATAGAGCACCACCAATCTTGAGCCTAATAGCTTGGGGACAGAGCCCAGGCTCTGAGTTCAAGCCCCAGTACTGCTGCGTGTGCATGTCACACACACACACATACACACACACACACACACACGTGTGTTCTATTTAATTCCTTTCCTCTGTCTTCCCAGAGGAAAAGTGGGTGCTGGGAGAAAAGCAACAGGGGAGAAGGAGGGTGGTGAGAGAGGTAGGCAGGATACAGGTCTTGTGGTGCATGTGCACAGGGGGCTGGGAGAGAGAAGGCTCTGGAAAAGCAGAGCCCACATTTATGCTGACAGGTTGTCTGAACCCCTTTTCTCTGTCCTGCTCATTTCCCCCTCACCCTACATTTCTCCTAGTGTGTATAAATTATATGACGTGTGTGTGTGTGATGCACTGTAATGTTCCCTTACATGCACTTGATAAACTTTGATCATACTTATCCACACTACTAATTTCCTTTGAAAAAGAGAAAAACCTGAAAACGATATATTAGCCCGTCTTCCCTTTTCTTTTCCTTTGTCAGTTGTGAGTGTTTTGGCTTGTGTCAAGAGGAGCAGCCAGCCGGCACAGCCTTCTTCCCGTCAGTCACGCGTGTGGGGTGTTTGGCTCTCACCTCCTGTGGGATGTGGGATGGGCGTTAGGGAAAGCAGCCGGGTGTTCTGAGCCTTGGCGGGTGGGCCGCAGACCAGGGTGAAACAGCCACCTTCAAGCTCAAGGTCGGACAGGTCACTCGGGGCAGCGATGTATGCTGGGGAGGGGGACGGGATGGGAGAAGAGGGGGGACACACCAAATCAGTTTGTATGTGGGTTTGGGCCGGATGGGCACCTGGAGGGAGATGGGGGCGGCCATCAGTCAGAGGCTGTTCTGGGCATTTATTAAAGGGGTCATGATAGCTGGGAAGTCTGGAGCGTGGTCTTGATGAAACGCACACATCCCGTGAGCACCTGGAGCTCGCCTTCTCTCCCAGGTTAATTCGAACTCTCCACACAGCTCGTGGCCCGCAGAGTTGTATTTTTCAACCTCAGCTGCACACAGGAACTTCCGGGGAGCTTGGAAAGTTCTAGTCCTAAGGCCACCCCTTAGAGAGTTAGATTGATTGATTTGGTATGGGGTGAGGCCTGGCCTCAGAATATTTTTCTTTTTGAACGGCTCTCAGGGGGTGATTGCAATGCAGCAATGTTGGAGCCCCAAAGTATGGCTAGGGAGCCAGCCCCCAGCATCGGGGTGCCAGGGAGCGGGGAGCGGAGAACTGCAGGCTCTAGCCAACCCCAGGTGGAACCCAAATCTACTTTTTAATGAGATCCCCGGGCAATTTTCATGTACCAGACCTGGTACATGAGGAGGAAGGAATGTGGTTCAAGGCTAGCCTTGGTTTTTAAAAAATAAGTTAACGAGACTCCCGTCTCAACCCACAAGACCACATGTGGTGCTTGGAGCCTGTCATCCAAGCTACTCAGAGACTGAGGTAGGGAGATGGTGGCTAGATGCTTCCAGAGGTGAGGGGGAGAAGAAATAAGCTGTGAGACTCCGTTTGAAAATTAACTAAAGTGAAAATGGCTTGGGAGGGGGGCATGGATCAAGTGGGAGGTCCCGACTTTCTATCCTAACACCAGCCAAGAAGAGAAAAGGCCGAGAGGAGACCCTAGCACCCATGTCCCTAGGTCGATGTGCCCGGTCCACGGCCGTGTCCAGTAGTGAGGAGCTATAGACTAACTGCTCTTCTGCTTATCAAGTATAGCATTTGGTGCTTTGTTTTTCTCATCTATAGTATGGGAACAATGAATGCTATATCTTTCGGGGGGGGGAGGTCTGCGAAGAAAGAACCCTGGAGTAGGCTTATCACAGGAGGAGGAGAGGAGGAGGAAGAGAAGGCTTGGGGAGGAAAAGGAGGGGGAGGAGAAGGAAGAGGAGGAGGGGGAGGAGGAGGGGAGAAGGAGGAGGAAGAAGAGGAGAAGAAGAAGAAAGTGGGGGGAGGAAGAGGAAGTGGAGAAAGGAGGAAGAGGAGAAGGGGAAAAGTAGGAGGGAGAAGGGGGAGGTGAGAAGGAGGAGGAAGAGGGGTAGGAGGAGGGGAGGAACACAGAGCACAGCTAGAGCTTCATGTATTCCTGTGCTGGCTGTCCATGCTACTTCTAAATTGTGCTTAAATTAAATTGTACTGAGGATGGAAGGATTTCAAATAAAAAAAAAAACAAAGCTTGGGCTGGGAAGGTGGCTCAGTGGTAGAGTGCTTGCCTTGCATGCATGCAGCCCTGAGTTTGATTCCTCTACCACATAAGCAAAAAAGAAAAAAACTGGAAATGGTGTTGTGGCTCAAGTGGTAGAGTGATAGCCTTGAGCTGAAGAGCTGAGAGACAGTGCCCAGGCCCAGAGTTCAGGCCCCACGACTGACAAACAAAACAAAACAAAACAAAAACAAACCAAAGCTTAAGTTCTTTTTAGTAACTGTCTGGTGGATGTGTGAGTTTGGGGGTGACTTCAGTTAGGCTTTAGTAATCTGTTGGTTTGCCTTCCTGATAAAAATCAGCTCCCAAGGAATTTCCAGCAAGCATTATCTGAGACAAGCAATCACTAAACA
This sequence comes from Dipodomys ordii, assembly GCF_000151885.1. NCBI lineage: Eukaryota > Metazoa > Chordata > Mammalia > Rodentia > Heteromyidae > Dipodomys > Dipodomys ordii. Next base: position 3,789,100 of record NW_012267231.1, on the reverse strand, counting down.
CACAACCTTTAAAAAAGAATTACTATTTGTTCTTGGCCCTAGTCTTAGAGATACATTCTGGGAACTGAGTGTTAGGACCGTCTGACACAAATCACCTCCTCTGAGCAGTCCAGATCCCAGCCCCTTGGTGAACAGGGTCCCCCTCCCCTGGGCCAGGCCGGCTCTGCTTCTGGGAAACTCTGATCATGCTTCTCCTCTATGGGAACAGGCCTGGAGCCAACCTTGGAGTTTCTTGACCCAATAAAAAAAGCAACGCTCAGCAGTGCCTGGCCTCAGTGACTCACTGCTCTCAAGAATATAACTCATGGATCTAGATGAGAGATGCATAGATTGCCTAGATACTGTTGCAGTGAGTGGAGTGTTACTGACAGCCAATCAGGAGCATCAGTCTAAAGTATGACCTCAATTCCAGCCAATCAGACCAATCCTAGGGAAGGGACCTTGTACAGTTTCCTGTGATTTGTCACTCACTCCAAGGACATGGGTCAGGGACGGACAGGTCATAGATGTTTGGAGGGGAGTTTTGGGAAGTGGACAGGAGATGCTCTGTGGTGCGAGGGATCTGTGGTTGCAGAAGATGTGGACCACTGCCTGATCTCCTTCCCAAGGAGACCTTGCAGGCGATTAGCATAGTACACACTTGAACAGTCGGGCTATTAAGAAAACTCCTCAACGTGGTTTTCCTGAGGTTTATTTGTAAGGATGTTTGTTGTGGATTCATACTTGAAAATAATGCCCATTGCCTACCCAGATAAGCTATGGCATCACAGAGTGAATTTGGGGTGCAGGGATCTGAATCCTACAGCAGCCTCTCCTCTGTTTATGTTGGCCTGTCACTCAGCTGATCACTTCACTCTGGGGTTGGTGTCTACCGGGAAGGCATTAACTGAGAGGGTCCATCTGAGAAGTACTTGAAGCGGAGAAGGCAGTGGGGGAGTGGGAGGGGCAGGTGCAATGGCGCACAGCTCTGAAGGAGTCACAGACTGGAGGATCTTGACTGGAGACCAGCGAAAGCTACCCACATGAACAGCAGCTGGAGCAGACTGAATGAAAAGTCTGAATGGGCTGCCGGTGACGGGCCCGGAGTGTGAGTCAGGGAACGTGTTGTGAGTGGCGGATTCTGTGTCAGCGCTAAATTCTGCTCCACAGCTTTGCTGCCAGCTGTTAATTGTAAGAGTGAGATTTTGATGAGGCTTAAAAAAAGACTCCTTATTTTTGAGCGCTACACACTAAAATATTGACAGTAATTCTTGAACATTTTGGTCTTGAGACACGGATAGACTTAAAATCATTGAAGATTTCATAGATAACATTTCATTCTTGGTGTGTATGTGTGCTCATGCATGCGTGTGAGTGTGTGTGCGTGTGTGTGTGTGTGTGTGGAGGGGGTGATTCTTAGCCCTGGGGCTTGAACTCAGGACCTGGTATGTCCTGAGCTGCTTTTTTTTCCCCACAGGCTAGTTCTCTACCACTTGAGCCACGCTCCAGTTCTTTTTTTTTTTTGTTTGTAATGGGAGATAAGAGTCTCATGGACTTTCCTGCCTGGGCTGGCTTTGAACCACCATCCTCAGATCTCAGCCTCCTGAGTAATTAGGATGACAGGTGTGAGCTTCCGGTGCCCACTTATAGATAATTTTATATATTTCTATCTGGCAGGGAGCCAGTACTGGGTGTTTGAACTTACTTTCTGTGTAGGTGCTCTGCTGCTGAGATACCTCTAGCCTTTTTTTGTGTTCTGGTTGTTATTACTATTATTTGAGTTAAAGCTTGCTTCTTGTCCAGGCATTCCCTTGGACTGTGATCCTCCTATTTTTTTAGGCTGGGATGACAGGTGTGAGCCAATCGATCTAGCCTCCTCCCTCACTGAGGTGTAGTACAGTGGACTTTCCTTTCCTGGCTGACCTGGAACCTTGACCCTCTGTCTCAGCCAGGATGACAGCTATGTGCTGCCTTGCCCACCTGTTGGTTGAGAAGGGGATCTCAGACGTAGGTCTGGGCTGGCCCAGAACTACAGTCCTCCTGATCTAGGACCGAGGATGGTGGCAAGGTTGGGATCCCAGGACTCTAGCTATGGCATCCAGGTGACAGGTGGTATTATGTCCTGATAGCAAAGCAGGGGCAGGTTTGTAAAGGAAGAATTCCACTCAGGACTTGTCCCATTTGACATACTCGTGGAGGAGGACCCGGGTGGCTAGATGGTACCACAGAGTCTGCAGGTGCTCAGCTTGTATCTCAGTCTAGGGTCTGGCTGTCAGGGCCAGGGTGTGTGGTGAGATGAGCTCTGACATGGGGCTGCACCTGGGTTGATGATTCTCTAGCCCTTGCAGCCGTCTCCGGCTTTCCCCGGGGCTCAGTGTGTTCTGGGTGCTTGGCGCTGTCTCCTGATAACTCCGTTCTCTGGAGCTCTGATTATCTCCTGGGATTAGGAGGCATTAAGAGGGCCCGGGAGAGGAAGCAGCTTTTTGGATTTCCTTGGAAAGCTCTGCATAGATCTTTCACGCTCTATACATCTGCCGAAATGCAAGATAGGAGGAGAGGCAGGGCCCACCCCCCAAAAAAGGTATAAATTCCTAGAGACTGTCTAAGTCTTACTTTTATTCATGTAACCTCCCACCCGGTACAAAATTTGTTTGGAGTTGTTCAGACATGTCCTGTTTCAGGTTAGCTTAGAGGGGGCAGGAAGAACTTAACCTCTTAGATTCCAACTCTCTTATTGGCTGGGGTGAACAGGGCCCATTGCTAAGCAACCTGGTCTTAATTTCCTCCTGTCTAAGATGGAGAGTAAGTATCAGCTATCCTCGCTGGTTTGAAGATGGGGGTCTGTGAGGCCCTGCATGCATGCTGCACCCCACTGATGCTGACGTTGCTTTGCCTTTTCCCTCTCCTCCTTTCCTGTCCCCATCCCTGGTGTTAAGCAGAGAGATGGAGGGAAGAAGGGCAGCAGTGAGTCATTTGGGTGAGCAGATGGCTTTACAAGTGGCCGGCTTTTATTGGTCCTGGAGCTTCCTTACATCCCTTTCAGACAAGGCTTCCCAGAGGCAGGGCTAAATGACTTATCGAAGAAGCGGACCCAGCCCATCTGGTCCAAGTGAGGTCCTTCTGTTCTGGAACATTTTGGAACCCCTTGTGTCCTGGTGAGCATTGCTACCTTCTAGGGACAGGGCGAGCTTGGTGAAGCAGTGCTTGCTCAGAGACACACAGACCAATATATGTTCGCCACAGTTCCTGCCAGTCCCAGCCTCATACACAGCATTCGCTCTTCTGCTCTCTGTCATCATCTTTCGTCTAGCCAGGCATGTTTTTAATTCCAGCTACCTGGGAGGCAGAGATTAGGAGGATTGTAATGTGACAAGGCCAGCCTGGGCAAGAAGTTAGTATCCATCAAATCCATATCTTGGGGAAAAAAACAACCCTCCTATCTGAAAAAATAGTTTGAAGCAAAAAGGGGTTACAAGTATAGCTGAAGGGCTCTGAGTTCAAATCCCAGTACTGCTAAGGAAAATACCTTGATTGTCCCCAAGGGTGCGGAGGCTTCTGGAGAGATCTGTGCTGGTTAAACTATTAGTACCACAACACCATCGCCTGTTGTCCTGGCGTCTTGGGATTACCAGGTATACATCGTGGCATTTGTTGGGCTTGAAGTCTGTGATTCCAGGTCCCTCCCTGATGGCTGTACACCCATCAGGTGGATCCTCACGCTCTTTTCCAGACCCCTGTCCTGCTGAGCCGTGATGACTCCATGTATGCACCATGAAGCCATGGTCAGGGGTCAGGCCCCGCTGCATTTTTTTCTTAGCACTCAGAAAGAAAGGGCTGAGTACCACGATGATGGGGGCAGGGGCGGTCCCTCAGAACACACGTTGGCCCTGCTTCTCGGAGCCCTGGAATCCCGAGGCGTGAGTGGCCAAGCAGCTCCAAGTAGCAGGTGAAGAGCAGGCTGATTGTGGAATGTGAATGGGCACGTTAGCCTCCTAGCCCTGGGCGGGGCTGGAGGGTGGGGATGATATTCCTGCAGTGTTCCTGAAGCAAGTTCTGCAGTGTCTCCGGAGGTACCAGCTGACAGGGCTGTGTGAGGCCACTGGCCCTCAGCAGGGTTTGCAGCAGCAGGAACACAGCCTTGTTCTACCACCAGCCACACACAAGGAGGGCGGGCCCCAGTAGATGCCCAGCCTCCCCCCAGAAGAGCAGAAACCCATGAGGTGCTGGTGGTCTACAGCTAGGAAGACCAAGGAAAGAGGATACAGAGATCTCTACTCAGGAAGGCTGGAGGGAGGGTGTCTCCTATGGGTTTTACAGCTCAAGTATTGGTCCAAGACCATCTAAGAAGCAAGAGCCACCCAGGGGCTGGGAAGGTGGCTCAGTGGTAGAGTGCTTGCCTCGCATGCATGAGGCCCTGGGCTCGATTCCTCAGCACCACATAAGCAGAAAAAGCCAGAAACTGGAAGTGACATTGTGTCTCAAGTGGTAGAGTGTTAGCCTTGAGCTGAAGAGTTCAAGGACAGTGCCTAGGCCCAGAGTTCAGGCCCCACAACTGACCAAAAAAAAAAAAAAAGCAGCAAGAGCCATCCAGAAGACAACATATTCCTCTCCCAAACGCAACCTACCACAGCCCATTTCTTGCTGCTTCACTTCTTTAGGACAGGTGTCTTTCTCAAATGCTACTTTCCTCTTTGCATAGCTCCTCTCTTCAGCATTGGGCTTCTAACTCTCCATATAACTTCCCTAGTGACTTAACCTCTCGGAATGCTCTATGTATGTATGTGTGTATGTATGCATGTATGTATGTATGTGTGTATTGAGGTCTTCCCATCACCTGGGCAACTAACGATGTCAACTAATTCAAAATAATCTTCTGCAGATTTTAATGAGTCACACCCCCTTTCCAAAAGGTAAATGGCACTTTTTCTATAATTTTTTAAATTGAGATGAGGTGATTACATAAATTTCATGTATTTCACAGTATTGTGGAGTAGTGATACTCAAAGTCACAAACACATTTTAGCCTTCACAAGACAATTTGTTATTATCCTGGTCTATAAAGTTTGTGAATTCCATTCGCTCTGACAGTACAACTATTTCTTCTATGTCAGGTGATACGTACATTTCTTTCCTTTTGCTTAGTGTCAGCTGTTCCCTCTCATTCCCTCCCTCCCATTGCTGTCTTTGTGTTGCTTAGCTCATTTTCATCTATGTCCAGTGCAGCTGATGGGCCCCTCTGTTGTATGTTTTTCCATTTCCCTCTGATTCTGTGTCCTCCTCCTAGCTTCCCTCAGATGCATGCATACAAGTATCATACACCGTATATGTGGTCAAGAACATGATACGACAAAATGAGGGGAAGTCCTTTGTTTCTCAAGTCCTGTTTACTTTGTCTTATCTCCTTGCATTTTAGCTTTCGCATGCACATGGTAAATGGTATTTTAACAGGAAATTACCTGTAGGGGACATTTTTCACCCCCACCCCCACCCCGCCTCGCAATCTGTGTGGTCTGCATTCTTCCATCTGGGTTCTCTTTCTCCCAGCCTAATTTTTAAGATTGCTGAGCTCCTGGTCCAGAATGTAGCCTCTTGGGGTTTGTTCTCTGTTGAACCTCAAGAGTCTAGACCACTGGCACCTAATAGATGCTCAATGAATGCTTTTGAGTGTTGCATCAATGTCATAGATTCCGTTGTCTCTCCTGCAGCACGTGACACAGCCCTGTGCAAGTTGTCTATGCAGAAATCCGTGTTGAAAAATAAAATGGATGATGGGCAGCGGGGTTGGATTGAGACATGTGGGCATCACTCATTATCGTGGTTAGTCTGAGGCCTCAGCACAGACAGGTAAAGTGAGAAACTGACCAGTAATGGCATTTGTTTGTAGCACGGAAGATATTGATTACCAGGTCCCGCAAGACAGTCAGTAAAATTCCTGGCTGAGGATGACAGGCCATATTGCATTATTTATGGGCCTCCCACATGCCTTCCCTGCTAGGGTTTCTTAAGAAGTCATTTGCATGTGATCAATTTCCTCTCTTTGAATGAGGCTTTAGCAGTGGTCTGCCTGATGAGATGCCCGTGGTGACAGGACTGTGGGAGATCAAAGGATCAGCAGGAAAGCTTTATGGGTCAGTCAGCCGTCCTCAGGGTCAAGGGCAAGGTAAGGAGAACCTCCAAGGATTCCCGACAAATAAATCATCAGAAAGGCATCTCGGGGAAATAGCAGGATGAACAGGGGCAAGAGGATTAAGGGACAGAAATGTGTATAGTTCTGCGCACCTATGCTATCAAACACCCAAAAGTTCTTCACATGCATTCGTGTGTGTGTGTGTGTGTGTGTGTGTGTGTGTGTGTGCGCATGCACATGTGCATACATGTGTCAGTCCTAGGGCTTGAACTCAGAGCCTAGGTGCTGTCTCTGAGCTTTTCACTCAAGGATAGTGCTCTACTACTTGAGCCACAGCTCCAGTTCCCATGTGCATTCTCATAAACACACTGCTAGCCAGCCATGAGTTGTTGGTCATGTGATTCCCGAGTTCAGGCCTTTGGTGCACAAGAGCCATCCCACCTCCTCATCTCTGAGTATTTCCACAATCAGGTTTGATATCCATTATTCCCATGGACAGTTTTTTTTTTTTAAATCAAGATCACCAATGGTATAACTCACCAAAGATAATTCTATTTTCTCAGATACTTTCCTATCTCAGCGTCGGACCGTTGACAACTCTCTTTCTTCCCCAAAGTCCCATTGCTTTCTTCCCATCTCATTGGGAATTTCCTTTCCCATCTTTGCTACATTTGCCCCAGAGGTTCTCATGCAGCCTCAGTGTTGATCATTTTCTTTCTAGTCAGTCTCTCCTGCGGGACAGACTTGGGTGTTCAGTTGAGATGTCTACTTGCCAGTTGAGTTGACAATGGAAAGTCATGATGGTCAGCACGAAAGCATTGATTTCCCCCCCTCTCAATCTTAGTTTCCACCCACACAAGTGTGTGGTCTGCTTTTACCTTCCTGTCTCCTGCCTGGCAGCTTTCCTTCTCTATAGTACCAGACACTCCAGACTTACAGACTCCATACCTTCTTCTATAGATGAGAAACTTAAAGCTGGTGGGGGGTGGAGGGTGGGGGGAAGGAGGAGAGAAATGGCGTCACCACAGCACCACAGCTTAGAATTGAAAGCAAGGTCTCCTGACTTGTAGTCTTCATATTGCGGAGACTGTATTTTCTACTTTCTGCTTGAGAATCTGCATTTGAGGGAAAGGAGTATCTCTGGCTGTCTAATTTTATTACTTGGTCTTCTAGCCTTGATCGCCGGCTCCTCCATAGCCCTCATGACTTCCAAACCCGGCCTAGTGTGTGTATAATTCCGCAGTGCCTATCAAAAAGGGCCAACAACTGGCCCAGATGCTGTTCATTCCCAAGCAGGGTCCACAGAAGCCATCACTAATCTATCACGATACTGCTCCTTCCTGAGCAGAAGTCCATGGAAGCCATCACTAATCCATCACCATCCTGCGGGATCCTGATGCAGTCTCAGGAGGCCTTGACAATGTGGCATTGCAGGTATCTATCTATAGATCAGAGTTGACTTTCAAGACAAGACCTATTTTCTTCTGTACAACTTCAGACTATCCATCCCCATTTTCTTTTCCTTTCCTCCAGTCTATCTCTGGAGACAAGGTAATTTGATTGGGGTATTAACAGAATAATTGTGAGATGATGCATCTTAGCAGCAACACCTGGAGGAGATGCTGAACCAGACAGAACATTTTAATGGTGGGAAGTCTTAGTCTCTCCAGTATGCCATGTAGACCACAGGCTTCTGAGCTCAAGTTCTGCCCTATGTAACTTGTCAGCAGCAGGACTTTGGACTAGTCTCTGGGCCTCTGAGCTTCATTTTCTCTTATCTAGTTCACTCCAGCGATGCTGGGACCTGGGCATATGTAAGTCTTCAGACTTAAGCGATTGGTGATTTGCCCCAGGGGAGCTCTTAGCTCTTGGAGCCTGCAGTGCCCTCCAGAGTTTTCCACAGTCTGCAAAGCTCATTGTATCATGACTGGGCAGATGACCTAGCCTCCCGAGACTCCATGGGGACCCCACAGTGGCCTTTGAAAAGGTTTTAAAGTATAGTCCCTGGCATGCAGTACTGTAGTACTCAACCCAAGCACTCTGTCAGGTCAGGACATCCAACGAAGATTCACTGAGGAGCTAAGGGGTGCCTAGCATGGTGTGCGCCGTAGGCAAGGTAGAGAAAAGTCCTGCCCCTGTGGGACCGACAAGGCCGCCTAGGCTCGTGTTGAAGATCTGCAGAGTGCCCCTCACACATTGAAAGACGTCTCTCACTTTATCTGGGGCTTCAGCCTCTCCCAGAATCCTCCGTCTTAGCTGGGCACGGAGAGAACATGCCACCCACCACCCTTCTGTCCCATGTTCTCAGGGAAGAATTTAGGACTTGCCCAACTCTCCCAGCCATGGCGCAACGCAGGACTGTGGAGGTGACCCTTGGCTCTGGCCAGAGGCCGATCCTGGAGCCGCCATCTTGTATTGCTGCCCAGAAGGCCACGTGGTGTGGGCCATTCCCAGATCCTTCTGAAGCACCCCGCGTGACAGCGTTTCTGCCAACTTGAAAGCAAAGGGCAGCTCTCGCTCTTCCCAGGAATGACCGTCGTGTCTTGGTGGGGAGTTTAATTCTGTGGTGACAGAACAAGGCTCTGCGGAATGAATACCATGTCAGTGCTATTTAATAATATGGTAACCGCTGACCATTTAATTACATGGTAATTGTCACTTAGTGGCTGGGTAATTGCACAGAAAGGACCATCTAATTTCAGGGTAAAGGGTAAATACATGATTATTTCAGGCTCCTTAGGCACAGTATAGGTCACCCAGGAATTAGGTTTGGATTGACTAAGTATAAATTACCTAGAAATCTGTTTTCGGGTGATTACTCCTGTCATCCTTCGCGACAAAGCTCTTCATGGTTACCACACAATTAAAGAGAGATTTCAAGATTTCAGGCCTTGGAAACTTAAAGGGATACTGCTTTATGTTATAATCAGTCAGTCTCTGCCTGCTGCATTGGTAGCCGAGGAAGAAGAGTGGGTATTTTTTACCATCTTCCATCCCATGGCAGACTCCTCTCCTCTCCTCTCTCCTCCCCTTCCCTTCTCTTTCTTGTTTTTTTTCTTTTTCTCTCTCTTTTTGGTGCCATTCCTGGAGCTTGAACTCAGGGCTTGAGTGCTGTCCTTGAGCTTTTATGTTCAAGGCTAGCACTCTACCACTTGAGCCACAGCTTTACTTCCAGCTTTTTTTTTTTTTTTTAGTAGTTTATGGGAGCTAGAAGTCTCACTGACTGTCCTACTCAGATTGGCTTCAAACTGTGATCTTCAGACCTCAGCCTCTTGAGTGGCAAAGATTACAGGTGTGAGCCACCAGCACTGGGCCTCTGTAAACCTTTTCATGTCTGCATCCTAGACAATCAACTAGATGTGTCAAAGAGGACACTCATGACAGCTACACTGCATCCCCAGGGTCTCTTAATGAACTCCCTGATGGCTATGTGATCCCCCTGCCCCCTGCCCCCCCCAGCTCCATATCGTGAGCCACTATGTTTATATTCCCTGGGCGCTCTAAGCATGGAGGTGTAGACAAATGATTGTCTGGGGACAGAGAACAAGGCCCCCAAGTAGCCCATGTGAGACCGCACCCCATTATTATGACTCAACAAGAGGAAGTCGTCCAGCCAAGGGGAGGATTAAACACTAAGAGCTTTACAAGACCCTCACTAAATAAGATGTACAGAGCTGTGCTCTGGGAGGTCTCCCGAGTCTGCGTGTGAAGTCACGTTTATGTATTTATTTATTTTCAATAGGTCTTTGTGTCATTCTCTCCCACAGCCGTCCTCACTCCTGTAACAGCATAGCCTGCTCAGTCCCACACCTGACCCTTCATCTCCAGGGGCTAGAGGCAGCCAGAGAGGTCGTGTGCAGGCTTTGTGATGCAGGACGGCAGCTTGGTGGTTGGTGTTGATCTCTGGTCAGCATCTCAGGGGTTTATCTTGCTCGCTTGGCAATGCCAGCCAGACTGGCAATCTGAGACAAGCATATTTCCTAAAAGAATAACAAGCAACAAAAGCTTCCTTTGTTGGCGGTTTCTGTTCTCTCAGCAAACATGTTTTACTAAGAAGGTCCTGTGTCCTTTCTTATTGAATCATTACCACACGTTTGGGACGAGGCTTGGCGTCCCTAGCCAGCTCGCCTGGCCAAGGGTGGTGTTGCCAGCCTACAGAAGGGTTGGGATTCGGGACAAGTCCTTAGCCCCACACAGTCCCAGGCGTCCTGGGTATGTGGAGGCCTCGGATTGGATTCAGACTCAATCGTCGTGAGTCGGTGTCCTGGGTTGTGCTGCTGTGGAGAATACCCGGGGCTGGGTTAGTTTATACAGACACAGGAATTCACTTCTAGGAAGTCCAGGCTCAGGGTGCTGGTATGTGGCAAGGGCCATTTTGTTGTGTTTGGGTGTAGAAGGCAGGAAAAAAAGAGGGAGGAAGGCAGAGAAGAGATCAGGACCGGGGTGCCCTCACCTACAAGAGAGCAGAGAAAGCAAGTATTCCCTTCCCAGGGCGTGTGTGTCCTGCGTGACCCAAGTGCCTGGTCACTGTGGGTTGTTTCCATCACACAAAACTTAAGAAGACACATTTCAGACCACAGCACTGCGTTGAGTGCTTCTATATACATTGGCAAAGTAAAGGAATCCAAGAACTAACCAGGAGTGTCACCTGACTTCTCTTCTATACAAGATTTATTAGGGTCTAGGCTGGGGTGTTGGGTGGGGGGGGGAGGACTTTTAAGATCAGCCTTGCCCTGGGGTACAAGGCTTCTTATCCCCTCTTCCCCAAGGGAGTGGTTCTGAAAGCTGGTCAGAACCAGAGCTGTCCAGTCAACTCAGGCTCCCCACGGAGGGGCCTGTGCACCTGTGTCTTTGTGAAGGAGATCAGTAGGTGCTGCAGACGTGCATCATCTGTAGTGGGTCCATCTAGCCTCAGGGAGCTTCATCGTGAAACCTTCCAGGTTTCATCTCTGAATTAACCCTTATCATCAGAGAAGTATAAAACATGGCATTTACTCGCCTTAGGAAAATCACAGCATTTTTGGCTTCTGGCGAAGTTACTAGCTAAAAAAAACGAAGGATGTTCTCCGATGCAGCCATCTTTCATCAAGGAAGAATTCGGTGGTTGACAATGCTACAGATGTAAGTCGGCCACCAGAGGAGCTAAAAGATTCCTTTTAGCACCAGCAGTTGCTTTCCTTTTCCTGAATGCTTTGTTAGGTAACTGGTTGGGATTTCTGTTTTGACCGTGGCCATTAGGAAGCCCAGAACAAAATTTATATCTCTTAAGCAAACTAGGAAGAAGCGCAGCCTGTGTTTTGTGTTGGGTTTTTACTCTGGATTCTCTCCCTCTCTGCTCTCAACATTCCCATGGCTGTCCTACTCCAGCGTATCTTTTTATGATGTGTGGTTGCTCACCCACTAAGCAGAGAGTTCTTTTGCACTTTCATTTTTCAGAAGGAAGGAGAGAAGGAAGGAGAGAGGGAAGGCAGGAAGGAGTGGGAATACACTGGAGTGGATGAACCTGTTCAAAGCGCACCGTGCACACATGCAGAATTATCACACTAACCCTCCTCCCTTGTGTTAGGAATTAAGCCAGTTCTAACATGACATTAAATTAGGGAAAGGTCTTGGAGTGGTGGGAGGAGGAAGCCCCCAGGGGGCCGTCAGCCCTCAAGATCTCTTTTCCCCTCCCTGAGGGGAAGGTACCTTGGTCTCCTTTCAGTCTTTTTCTGGGAGGGTGTTTGTAGAACTTCCCTTTCCGGTTCTTCTGCCCTGGCCTGGAGTGAGGCAGAGCAAAGCCCTGCTGGAGCGGGAATCCAGACGGCGCTCTTAGCGACTGCTGGGTGGTTCTGATGTGGGCAAAGTGGTCTAAGGAAGATTGTCATGGCCCAGCAAGGATCTGGGGCTGGCACAGGAGGTGGAAGTGGAGTGGGGATGATGAACTACTGCAGCCAGACCAGGCTGGCACATGCATGCTCTCGCTCCTGCCGCTGGCTTGCAGTCAGCACGGGAAAGCGGATGAGGGCGGGCTCCGTACCAAACCCACCGGGTAGATGTGCTTTTACTGTGTGTAAGCTAATAGTACAGCTAATCTCTGAAATGGTAAATGAAAGGCTCCCTTTGGAATACTGCTGCAAAGAGGTTGTAGAGTTCCATTCTGGCCTTGGTTAGATCATGGGGTCTGCCTTAGCGTGTGGTCACCCTTCCCTCCTCTGAATGCCCCATTTCCCTCCCCTCCCTTCTTCCCCCTCCTCTTCCCACTTCTTATCCAAAATCATTTTCGCCAGAATAAACCCATATTTTTTTTTTCTCATTTGATTTTCTCAGTGATTCCCCGTCATGGCTATGGGAAGCTTACCAACACAATGACCTCGTTAGATCAGCTCTGTCAGGCTCCCATTATTACTTGGGTCATTTTTTTTTTTTTTTTACAGTGAATGGTTATGGATGGTTGTGGATAGTGTTTGATTTTTTTTTTCCCCCTAAGCTGCAGAGCCAGGCAAGAGTTTCTTGAAGTTTCCACCCTGTGTGTGTCCGGTGCTACATGAAAGCTGCCTTCCTTGCCCGCACTCTGGAATACAAACAAGTGCCAGCCATCTTAGTGAAGAAACACCATGTGAATTAATTGCAAATTGAAAACCACCAACCACCCGAACGTGGAATGCACGCCACAGCAAATCAATACAATAATTGCATGAGGGTGATCGCCAGGAGAGAGACGGTTCCTTACCCATCACCCAGGCAGGGGGCAAGAGAACCACATGGTGGGTAGTTATTATGGGTAGTTATGGTCAGCTGTGTTAGCCGGCTCTCCCTTTGAGGGTGGACCAGACAGGTTCACTTCTTTACCCAGAGGCGGGACCCGTGTCTCGGAAAAGAGGTCAGTAATTCTGTTGGGCGCATTGGGCTTGGAGACGTTCTTGAGGTTTTGGAGCAGAGAGCAGAAGTACCACCTGTAATGCCTTGGGTTGAGCATTGGTTCTCTCAGAGCTGGGTGAGGATCTCTGTACAGGGCTGACCTATCATGGCAGTTGGATTAGGTCAATGAGATGTGTCTGATTGACAGACTCCCTCACCCCGACCTCCAGTCAGTTGTGCTTTGTTCGGGTGATGCTGGGCTTCTGTTTAGCCCTGGAGCACAGAGCAGGCTCTCTGCATTTTGTCAAGGGTGCAGAGGGGGCCTTGCTTCCAGCCCAGATAGCTCTCCGCTCTCATCTGGTAGCAGACTCCAAGTCAGTTCCCACAGACACGCGTTCCTGGGAGTGTCTGAAACTCCAGCATTTGCCTGTGGGAAGGACGAGCCAATCAAACAATTAACAACTGCTCACACTGCAGGGTCAACCTGATTCCAGAGGAAATAGCCTGTGTGCCCCCAAGAGGCGCTCTTGAAATAATGCCTGAAAGTTGGTCTTGATTAGTTTACCGAATTGGCCAATCAGCTCGCAGGAACTAAAGGGGGACTGCCTGTGTCCCGCCCCATGCAAGAGCTTGGGAAAAGGGAGGAAGAGGACTTGAGTCTCTTGGCTGCTATGGTGCCTCTAGAACCAGCTTGCTCCCTTCCTCCCTCCCTCCCTCCCTTCGTTCCTTCCTCCCTTCCTTCCTTGTGCATTGTATGCATTTGGACAGATGAGTAACCATGTCTACTGTTGCAGTACCATGACCACATGAAGCTCCCTCCCGCCGTGACCTTGGTGTTTATTAAAGTTACAGCTTGGTGATGATTGTTGCATATCACTGTATAGAAAGATGTCTTGCCAGTTTACTGACTGCATGGTATTTTGTGATGTGGCACGTACATAGGGTGTTTTTTGTCTGCTGCTTCAGTAAACATCCCTTCCATATATCATTTAGTTCATCAACCAGATGTTCAGAAGAAATATACACAGGTAGATTTTCTTTTTCTGTCCAAGGAGCACAGGCACTTTAGTGTTCAATTTACCTGTTGTCATTTGTCACCCGAGCTTCTCGATTGCGTATAGTGCCCTCCCCCCTCCCGGAAAAGATCAGTTGCAGTTCTAACACCTTCCCTTCCCCCACTTCTCAACACTGTTTCTTGAAATGCAGCAAAGATTATAATTAAAGTTGAGTTTGCTCAGGGCCCTAAACCCAACATAATTGGTCTCTACAGGGAGAGGGAGATTTGGACATGCCTGCACACATGCACACACGTGCGTGTGCACATGCACACACGCACACACACACACACACACACACACACACACACACGAAGAGGGCCATGTGGAGGCTGGTCCTGGGCCTATGGTGGCTTTTCAGTCTTGTGATGGGGAGAATTTCAGGTGAGCTTCAGCACAGCGGAGCTCCGCTTCCCGCGTCCTCCTGCTCAGGATGCTGCTGTTTATAAACAAAGCCACCCACATGTGGCACCGTCAGGATGCTCAGATCTAATCTGGGCACCGCTGACAGGGCAGAAGAACAGCAAATGGATCCCCACTTTCCCGCCTGCCCCTGAAGTACAGGCTGTGACCTTCGCAAACTGGTTCTGAGATTGGCAAGGCTTGTTCGTTCCTGTTTACAGGGTGGGCTCAGGAGAGTAAACATAGCTGACTTTCCCTGGTTTCCATGGTAACAGAAGACACAGGCCGATTTCTGGGGACCTTCCTTCTGGTGTACAAGGGGTTTGACATACTTGTGCTTGGGCTACAGGAGAAGGTGGACTGGGTGGGGGGGGTGGAGGATTTTACTGAGCAGAGGCAGGATGACAGCATAGGAAGGTCCTAGAAGGAGGGGAGAGCAGGGCTAGACAGAGGAAGCCAAAGAAACCTCTTTCCAGGTCCTCGCTGCTGGCTTTGGCAGGGGTCAAGCATCTAGGTGTGTCTAAGGTGGCCTTCCATGTTGGAAGGAGGAAGAGTCACTGCGGGCAGAGCCTCATCTGGGCATGCCCAGAACAGTGCTCCTCAGGCAGGTTGTTGAGGCGCAAGAAGATGATGGAGCTTGAACTCAACTTCTGCCTTGTATTTGCAGGGCATTTTTCTACTTTGAAAGAGCATATTTTATTCAAATAAATAATTAACTTACTTTGCTACAGGTAACTCTTTGCCACTGGCCAGCATCTAATTCCGTTCCTTTTTTGCTTATCTAGAACTTAGGGGAAAAGGAATGAAAGATTGGCTTATTGTATTTTATTGTGGTGGTGTGAGGGAGTACACTAACGGCTTTTCTCATACTACCAACTTCTGTCTTCTTTCTTTAATAAGTGTGTGTTATGCACGTGCGCTGTGAAATTTATACTGCATGATAGCTGGGCATCTGTGGCTCGTGCCCATAGTAGGGTTGAATTAATCTGATTCCCCGTGGTCTTCAGGAAGCCATGGTTTATCCTGTTTCTCCTCTGTGTCCCTATTTCCTGTGCCTGTTGTATTGCACAGGTCCACCGGCTGCGGGTTTGCAGGGTCATTGACATGATTCTAGTCACATAATACACGGTGGTGCTTTGTGAACATACATGCAATTGTGGATATTGTGTGTTGTGGATATGGTGCTCTGCTAAGTTCTATTTTGCTAATGTTGTTTCTCTTGCACAGAAGGCTGTTTTAAAATCCTATCCATGGCTGCTATCTGCACACCTGTTGGGTGTTTCTAAATGCTGTAGATGACTTCATGCCATGCAGTTGGCACATTAGATGCGGGCCATTTGTGGTTTGATGGGAGGGGATGTTCCAGCTTTTAGGGAAGGGCGTATGGTAGCTCAGGGATTTTCCCCTCATTCTGGAATCTGCTGGACGCCCACACACTTGCTCTGTTTTGTCGTAGGATGCCTGATACCACATGGTAACACAGCAAGCAGATCCTCACCTGTTGCCGGCACCATTTTGGATTTCCTAGCCTCTACAACCCTGAGCTGGAGAAACCTTTCTTGTTTATCAACTCCCCAGCCTTTGGTATTCAGTAATAGTAATAGAAATTGACCAATTCCACCAATGCTCTCTACTAAACTGTTCGAAAGGCAGGTTCATTTCCTAGGAGTGGCGAAACGTTGGGTTTGGTTGGCTCTCCTCTGTAGCTTTGTTTATGCGCCTGGATGGGGCTTGGCAGATGCCTCTCATTAGCATTAGTTAGACATTTGGAGATTCTAATTGGAGACTAACATGTGTCCTCATCTCTGTTGACCTTATTTATGGAGTGCCTGATGTCTGAATGTCAAATTTGCATCTGTGAGAATTTTCTCCTCTAATAACCACTCTAATATGTGACTAACAGATTCGCAGGGGGTTTGGGGGATACATGCTGGCAGTGGCTTGGGAGAGGTGGCTTATTTTGGTACACAGAGAGGGACAGGCTGGCAAGTTTCTCCCTTTAATTGGGAGATGGAAAGGACACACTTCCTCTCAGATCAGCAGACAGGTACAGTGTTCTGGCCTTGCCAACATGCTGGGCTCTACACTGGAGAGACTCAGCGCTGAAACTCAAGAGGGACAGAGGGGCCGGCCCTCCCCGACCTCGTGCTCCACAGAAATCTCGCCAGAAGGTGGAGTAGGAACGGTAGATACATCAGTGTAGTTCACACAGCAAGGTAAAAACCGCACTATTCGAGGACAGTGGAGCTGGGTTAGAACACCCTGACTCTGTTGTGTACAGTTTTTGGATATTCTAGAACCTTCCTGTTGGGGAGGTTAATTGATATCTGGTGTCTTCTGGGCATGGTAGCTGAGTTCTCCTAGAATCACCACCCTCGGCAGAGAAGGGACAATATCACCAATTTCCTTCTTAAGTGGGAGAAATGGGGCTGAGCTGGACAAACAGCATTAAGTTAGCTCTCGTTAATTAGGGCAGATTGACTACCATCATATTCATGTATTTGGTTAGTGATATTTCTCAAGTATCTCTTGTATGTGCAACCCTGGCTTGGGGGCTGGATTAGTGCAACATGAAGCAGGTGTTCACCTGCCAAGATTTGTCACTGTGATCAGGAAGATGAGACAGAATTAGTAAGTGTGCCAGGCCGTACCAGGTGACAACCCCAGGTGAGTGGCTCGGACAGAAGGTTCATTCTCACAAGTCCAGGAAAGTGGTGTTACCGTGTCTGTTGGTGTGGCGAGAAAGCCCTCAGGCACAGGGGCCACCTGCGTTCTGACAAAGGGCTAGCCTGAGAATGGAAAGTGGAGAGAATGGGAGGGCCATTCCAGGTCAGGGCTGACCTGCCGTTGGAGGCTACGTATGGGGAGTGTGAGGGTCTGGTCCAGGGAATGCTGGCAGGGCGGAGGCCAAAGTGGGTCTGGATGCTGAGTTAGCACTGGAAGGTGCGTCAGGCAGCCGTGGGCAGAGTGTGGAGATGTGGGCATCCTGGGATGGAATCCTGCCTCTATTCACTGCCACCCACGTGTGTGCTCTTAATGTCTCTGAAGTTCAGAAGTAGCTTTCAAAGTGAAGCGCTGATACTGACCCAGTAGGAGTGGTATGGTAAACTGCAGTGGGATTTTAAACATAGGCGCTTGTGTTCTGGGGCCAAGAGACCTGGGTTTAATCTGAACGATGATATGTCCTTGGGTGGACAAGTGTCGCTGAGCTCTCATGTCCTTATTTTGAAAGAGGGGATTTAACAGATTATTATTCATAATAATGATTTCTTTACATATTTGAGGGGGTTCTCAGAGTTCCTGAGCATCAGAGACAGAGAAAGGAGGAGAGGAGGAGGGAGAGGATAGGAAAGGTGAGAAGGGGGGAGAAAGAGAGGGAAAGAGAAGGAGAAAAACGGAGGAGGAGGAGGAGACAGGAGAGGAGGAAGAAGAAAAGGAGGAGAAGGAGAAGGAAATTAAAAAGAAAAAGTCAACTGGAAACATTTTGGAATTTTCATATTCATATATATGTATGTATATATATATGTATGTATTTTGTTGTCTTCCAGTGTGACTGATGGCATTGAACCTCTTTGACCTATTTAAATAAAACCAATTTTATATATGATTTAACATAATGCAATTCCTGTCATATAGAAATTTTATGCCCTGTTCTGCATATACTACTATGTCATAAACATTTTCCCATGTCGTTAAATTTTTCTTTCAAAGGGTGGATTTTAATGGCTGTAGTCTAGTAAATTGGATGCATGACTGTAATTTATTTAACCTTTTATTTCACCGTAGCACATTTAAATAGCTTCCTCCTTTTCTTTCTCTCCATCCTTCCCTTCTTCCTTTTTTTCCTATGATAAATATTGTCGAAGTAAGTGTTCTTGTAGTGTTTACATTTGTGCTTAGACCACACACTTAGGAGAGGAATTATTTAGCAGACAAAGGGTTTGAGCAACTAAAACCAATCTCTATACGTGAATGCCAACGTGTGTTCTGCGAACTCTCCTAATGTCTCCTCTAACTAGCCATATGTGAAAGTGTGGGTTTTCTGCAGAGTTCTCGCCCATGAATATTGCCTTTGCTTCTAGGCGTGTGGGAGAGAACGACAGAGTTAGAATAATGTTGTTTCACAGTGTAGAAGTCTACAGTGGCGATGAGAGAGAGGACACAGGGAACCTCCGCTCTGGATGCCTCTTACGACCTCTGCCTTCAGCTTCTATGCTTCCTTTTAAAAGGTGGGACAGTGGCGAAGTTGTGTGCTCATGGCCTAAACCCATTTCTGCCAGCGTTTCCCATGGTTGGCCCCCACAGGTGAGTCAGCCTGTGGCCAGATGGCTGTGCATTTTTTTTTTGATTTTTTTTTTTGACACGATTGTGTGGAATGCCTATTATTTGCTATTGGTGACTCAGGCGTGCGATCATAATACATTGTTGGAGCAGAAAGAACTGGTGTGGGTGGGGTGGGTTGGTGGCTTGTCAGGTCTTGGGCACAGGGCCCGGTGCTTGTTTCAATTTATTTCCAACTTTGGTACAGGACTTCCCGTATTGCCAAACCTGGCAGTTAGTTTCCACCTGCACGTGGGGAGGGCGCTGGGGAGGGGGAGGAGAGGTGGGCAGGCTGGGAGGATGGCGGGGACGGGAGTGTCACGGTGGGTTGGCAGGGACAGAGTGAGCAGAATACGCTTGGGCGGAAGGATGCGCAGGGGAGCTAGAGAGTGCCTTCAGCTTGGTTCCAGTTACCAAAGCCAGAGACCTGGGAACACGTGGGAGAAAACGTTGCCTTTGTTCCACCACCACTGAAGCAGGTCACCAGCTGACTGTGCGCTGGAAGAGGATGGCATGGTGGGTGGTGAGGAGAGAAGAAGGGCGCCGAACTCAGATTTCCCCTCCAGGAAGCGGTCCAGGGGCCCGGGAGAGGGCTGGCAGCTGGGGTCTCCTCTTGCCCTTGCCCTGTGCAAGCTCTGGAGAGATGGATGAGTTCTGGCTACAAGGTGGCTTAGTCTAGGCCGCCACATCCTGGGGAGAGCCGGCTGTGGTGAGTGAACGTGACAGACAGGCTGGTCCAAGTCTGGGTGACCCCAGAGGCACTGGCTGTGTAAGCGAGCAGATCCCCGTAAGCAGGATGTGGCAGCCATTTTATAGGCCTCTGCAGGAAAGGGAAACACCATGCTGTGGTCTCGTCACAGAGAAATGATCAAGCCATGAGGACAGATTTGATGATTGCACAATGTACGTACGTATGCATCAGACCAAAAGTAACTTTGCTAGTCAAAATGACCATCAGCGTAAGGAAGCTGAACTTGTTTTCCTAAAAATCAAAACACCTCTCAGAGCATCATGCCCATCCGTCTCAGACCCCACCCCAAGCTCAGGCTTGGGTTCGAGTGCGGGCCCCCTCGAAGCTGTGAGTCCCCACGAGTGGGGAATGAATGAGAGGTTCTTGGAAGGAGAATGCAGCTGCTCTTGCGGGAAGAAACCACCTGGGCGGCTGGACAGAATCAACAGCATTGTGGTCCCCTTTTCTCACCTGTGTCATGGAGCTAGTTGTTTCTCCCTCGGCTCAACAACTTTCCACCATCATCTGAACCTCCAGCAGCTCTTACCACACACTGGCAGTGTGTGCTCCGAGTCTTTGTTCAGTAATATTAGTAATATTAGAACCAGCCACATCTTCAGAGAGATTCAACCAAGTTTTTGATAACTACCCACCGGGCGCCACTTTTCCCTTCACATTTTCCTAGACTTTGACTTATCCTCGCTATCCTGGTTATCCCCAGGAGTTTATAGAATGTCGTATCATATTCCTACCTTGCCCTTGTCATCATCTCAATACTTTTAGGTATTGAAAAAAAATTAAGCCCGTATTTCATTTGAAAATGTCAAAACAAGTGCCCACACATGGTGAGAACCCAAGCCAAGGAGATGGAGTCACATTGCAAGATCTGCCAGATGGGGTCCAGCGTGTGTCTGATGGCGAATCACGCAAGCTTTCAGGACAGATGGTGTAAGGGTGCCCACCAGTGATTCCCTTTCCAGAGGGATGCTAACTGGATCTCATGGTATCAGAGTCTCGCATCTGTCACATGGCAGACATGGCATTTTCTTAAAGTTTAGTGTGTTTCCATTCCCAAGAGTGATGAGAGCCGACTTCAGTGTGTTTGGTAAACACAGGCGCTTGTTAACTGTGTGACCCGCCCATCTATCCACCCATTCATTCAATACATATGGTCTAAGTTTGTCTGGGTGCCAGACATGGTTCTGGCTTTACTTTTAATTGGAGGGAAGTAGACAGTAAGTAAGTGGATCAAGTAAATAAATATAGATAATGATATACACTATGAGAAAGAGAGAAAGAGAAAGGAAGGAAGGAGAAAGAAGAGGAAGAGAGGAGAAAGAAGAGGAAGAGGAAGAAAGGAAGATGAAGAGGAAGAGGAGAAGGAAGCATAGGAGAAAGAGGATTAAGGAAGAGGAGGAGGAGGAAGAAGAGGAGGAGGAGGAAGAAGAGGAGGAGGAGGAAGAAGAGGAGGAGGAGGAAGAGGAGGAGGAAGAGGAGGAGGAAGAGGAGGAGGAAGAGGAGGAGGAAGAGGCCAAGCCAGTTTAGTTAGACACTGACTCATCCCCACATTTCCTCTTCTGTCTGATGAAAAGAAGAGGGAGACAGCAGTGAAAATCTGGGCAGCAGAGAGGCTGGAAGAGAAAACATCAAAGTCACACTCCTTGAAGTACCCATGTCTACCCCTTCCTCCAAATCCAGAAGTCCAGTTTGGTTGCTGGCTACTGAGCATAGGTCAGAGTGGACCTGAGCGAGGTCAGAGATACAGGCTGAGACCAGGGTGAAAGGAAAATGTAGTCACTGTGACTCACTCAGTCCTCTCCATCTCACGAAGGGCTGATGCTAGACTGTCTCCCCATGGCTTGGTCCCAGAGGCGGTGGCACATTTAGAAGGTGGGTTCTAATAGGAGGTGTCCGCTCATGGAAGACATGCCCCAGAAGGAGAGTGTGGGAATCCAGCCCCTTCCTGTGTCTCTTTGCCTCCCAGCTGCCGTGAGGTGAGCCGGCCACCCTTCCACATGCTCCCGCCGGGAGATGCTGCCCTGCCACAGACCCAAAGCAGCAGGGCCAACTGATCACGGACCGGAGCCCCAACAGGCCTTTCCTCCTAGTACATTTGCTTTATTGCTTCCTGCCTCCCTCATTTTACAGATTGGGAAACTGAGGCACAGAGAAGTGAAGAGTTGCACTCAGAGCGGTCCCCAGGACTTGGCTCAGCCTCGGTATAGAATAAAATATTGCATCCCCTCGGTGTTGGAAATCAGGGCTAACATGGCCTGCTTTTCATTTTCCAATATCCCTCCGGCCGGCATAGAGGATGGATGACAAGAGTAGATAAACAGGCCTAGGGAGAAGCTATCGCAGTAATGTGTGTGTGAGAGCCGGCCTGGGTGCAGGTGGCAGCCCCGCGGGGGTGTATTTGCTGTGTCAAGTCAGATGAATGCGTGGGGCTGGTGAGAGATGGAGGGGAAGAAGGCATGGCTCAGACTGCAGAGGAGGACTTCAGTTTCTGTTGCCCTGAGGCTCACAGTTGAACCACCCAGACCAACGCTTCCATATTTATTTCTTCATTTGGAGGGATCCGTGTTGCTGCCCATTCTTGGCTTACTTGCTCGCAGTCACTGCCGGAGAAGGCAGGGAATCCATCTTCACGAAGGGGGCTTGGTCTACAAACACACAGATTTATTTCTCTCTTCTCTCTTCCCAGGATTCTGGGTCTCTAAATGTACAGAGAAGCCATATTTTATTTCCTTTTCTTTTTCTTTTTTTTTCCCCTCCAGACTCAGCCCCAGGAAAACAGTGCCTGAGGCTGAATTTGAGCCTTTAGCCCTGGCTCCAGCTGAGAAGCCAGGTGGGGTGGCTTTATTTTCCACAAGTCCTGAACTACCCAAGTCCTTGTATGCTCCCGGCTCCAGGCCTGGAGCCTCTTCAGCGCTTTCATCGGTGCTTTCCTGTGGTTCCCCCAGTGTTCTCGCCTCCCTGGCCCGCTTTCCCCCTCAGCTCTTGATTTCACCTCGGCCTCTAAGCCCTCTGCAAATCCTCCTTGTTTTCCCCAGCCAACCAGCCCCCACTCCTCCACTCTCTCCTCTGACCTCACACCCAACTCCACTTGAGCCAGTATTTAGCAAGGTCGCAGTGCACTGCAGGCCCCTCAAGAGAAGGGTCTGTGTATGACTCTGTATGTTTGAATGCAAGTGTGTTTGTGTGTGCAGGTGATTGTGAGTCTTTGTGTGTTTGTGTGTCTAGGTTGTCTACTTGTCTTCCATGTCTGTGGGTTCCACTGTGGTTTCTGTGTCTGTGGATTCAACCAACGGTGGACTGAAAGTGTTATTTCTTTTTTGTGACAGTACTAGTGCTTGAACTCAGGGCTTAGGTGCTGTCCTTCAGCTTTCAAGGTTGGTATGCTCCCCATTCGAGCCACGGCTCCACTTCTGGCTTTTTGGTGGTTCATTGGAGATAAAAAGTCTCATAGACGTTCCTGCCTGGAGTGGCTTTGAACAGCAATCCTCAGATTTCAGCCTCTTGAGTAGTTAGGATGACAGGTGTGAGCCATTGGCATCAAGGTTGAAAATATTTTTTTACAAAAAGCTCCATATGAACTGAACATGCATGGGACTTTTTTCCTTGTTATTATTCCCAATATTCTATTGCAACTATTCCCATAGCATTTCCTGTGTGTGTGTGTGTGTGTGTGTGTGTGTGTGTGTATACTGAGGCTTGAACTCACAGCTTTTTGCTTTGACTTGTGTTTTTTTCACTCAAGGTTGGTTTTATGTTCTATCACTTGAACAACCTTTTTCTGGCTTTTTGCTTATTTGGAGAGAAGAGTCTCTTATCTCTTGTCTGCCTGGGCTGACTTTGAACCTTGATTCACAGACCTCAGTCTCCCCAGTGGCTTACAGTTGGTTTCATAAGTAACCTGGGGTTACTTTGAGACCACGGGAGGGACGTACATATGCAGGTTTTATACAAATATTTTATCATTGTATGTAAGGGCTTCTGAGTATCTTGCTAGCTGTGAAGTTCTAGAACCAAAGCTCTGTAGATACTGAGGCGTGAATGTATTTCCTCTGGTGGCTCCCCAAAGTGTCTCGCCGAATGAGTTCTGTGCAGCGTTACAAAAAGACGTTTAAGCTTTTGAATAAAGAAATACAAGAACAGATGAGTCAGGATCCATGGAGAGTTGTTGCTGGGCTTCAGATGGCTCCATGGTGACCTCTGCTCTCTCAAGTAGGAATAGTGTGTGGGGAACCGCAGCGAAGAGGTTAAGCCTGACGAATTTGGCTCTTCATCAGGGCAAGGTCCCTGGTGTGCTGGCTAATCAAGGCTTGAGAGTCCTTTCCACGGTGGCTCAGGGTGCATAGACTCTCTCCAGTTAAAATGTCCAGTCGTTTTTCCTCTCTACTATTTTACTTCCCTCAGGAAAATTTACCTTCACATAATAATTACCTTATTCAGATTCTCCAAAATGTCATTGGGTTTGATAGCCGGCTCGAGTTGAATTTGTCCTGTGTCAA
The DNA here is from genome assembly GCF_000151885.1 of Dipodomys ordii. Taxonomy (NCBI): domain Eukaryota; kingdom Metazoa; phylum Chordata; class Mammalia; order Rodentia; family Heteromyidae; genus Dipodomys; species Dipodomys ordii. Next base: position 3,765,133 of record NW_012267231.1, on the reverse strand, counting down.
ATCAGCCTGGCTGAATTCCTTCAACCTGAGCAAACTCATGGACTGTGATGACATTTAACTTCCATTATAAAAGGGTAGAACTGAAGAACGGGGGGGGGGGAGACAATCTGTTAGGTTTTGGGGAAAAGACAATGTGAAGAAAAGTAGAAGTTTCAGAGAAGAGGGGAAAAAATAAGAGTTGGCAATAACAACACATTTGGTATTTTCAGTTGCATTCTTGTTTTTAGCTTCTGTTTATTGGTCCATTCATACGTTCATCCTCTTATCCTGTGTAGCCCATAGATTGCAGGGGAAAGACCACAGACTCAGAATTCAGAAACAAGACGTAATCATTGCTGTTTATCAGCATTTCTCAAATGAGCTGGCACTCATTAGCTAGTTGCCTTCTATACCTGAATAAAACCCAAGACCCTTTCCAACATGTTCCTTATATTCCTTGGGGGAAGAGGAGCCATGATCTTCAGGAAGGGAAGATGGTATGTGAAGACACTCTTCAGAGGAAGAGGATGCTCTTGGGTCACAAGGCAAACTTTAGAAAGGATGTTTAGCAGCTGTACTGGTAATATGCATTTGGAAGAGGCCACCATATTTTTTTGCCCTATACAGTATTTAAGTGACACAACAGATTATGGTGTTTGTGTTAGTGAATAGAATGAGGAAAGTCTCAATAGTTGTGGGCCGTAGTGTTTTCCCAGTTAAGTGCCGATTAGGCTACTTAAGATGTACTTGGTGGATGATTAAACAGACAAAAGAGGACTCCGAAGGTAGTTTGCAGCAGGGTCACACGACCCAGGCACCCCAGAGATAGGCAAGTTAGTTAGGCAGAGCACTGAAGCTGGAGTCCTGGTGAATGTGATCCTTGAAGCTTGGCTTCCTTCCAGGAATAAATAATGAAATATTCAGGAGTGACTCCCCAAAGCATTTCCTTTCTCTAAGCACCCAAACTTTACAAATCTCACTTTTGACCTCCTTAATTACTTGTCAACGAGGTGGACGGAGAAATGCATAGGAGACAAGAGGCACTGAGCTTCTCACGTGGAGCTGAAACTGGTCCCTGACTCAGTGACTGGATCTGTAAGATCCCATGGTCGGACAAGGAGTTTAGAGCTTGCCTTTCCAGCCTCCCTTGCAGCTAGGAGGTAGCCGTGTGGGATTTGAGTATTGGTGTGAGGGAAGAGGAATGGTTGTTGTTGGTGGCTGTGGGCATCTGGATTTCAGACATTGCAGGAGTGATTTCCCAGAGGCTCAAGGTCAAGTTCCCAAGTCAGAGGTGACTTGGTTCTCAGGGCATGAGGGCTGTTGGCAGTAAGGTCAAGTTTTAGGTATTTCTCTGACTCAGTGCTTGCTGTAGGTTGGCATCCCTGATCTAATGTTCTGACTGGTGAAGTCTGACTTCAGAGCATTTTCAGATTTTGGATTTTCAGATGAGATGCCCCACTGAGAAAGCTCTGCAGATAGTACGACATCTGAAATGATAGGAAATCCAAAATACTTCTGGTCCCAGGCATTTCACGTAAGAGGTACTCAACCCATAGCCAAACAGCAGCTGCTTTGCATCAGGCCAGACCCAATGCTTATATTTTGAGTATGGCTTAGTTTCTACACTGTTTCTTTTCTTTATCTTTCTATGAGGTAGCCAAAGTTTTGTTTGTTTATTTATATAATTCCTTTTTCTGCTTAAACTGGCTACAGTAGACATTTTTGCCCACGGCTAAAAAATAAACCATGACTGACTTGTGTGCACAAAACTTTGTGCTAAAACTAGGGACAAAAAAATGAGGGAGGAAAGGAAGAAGGAAAGGAGTGAGGAAGGAGGGAGAGGAAGGAAAGAAGTAACAGAGAAAAGGGAAAAAAAAGAAAGGAATGAATGAAGGACTAGAGAAGGGTGAAGGATGAAGAAAAGAAGGACTCGAGAAAGGGAGGAATAAAGGATAGATGGAGAGATGGATGAAGGGAGGGAGGGAAGGAAGGAAAGAAAGGCTGACCAATGGATCGCAACATTGGTGGCGCTCATGTTGGAAGAAGGTGGTGACTTTCGTTCTTTTCCATGCCCGGTCTTTAGGGAATTCATAGTATTATGAGTAGGCTTTTCAGGTCCCTCCTGGTTTAAGCATCTCTAGGAACAATGTGGTTCTTCCATGCCTACATGACATTTACTTCTCTGAGCTTTTGTGATTGCAACCGGAAAAACAGAATGAGATTTAGATGAAAGGGACAGGCAGTGATACAGGTTAACACAAACACCACAAAACAAAACAAAACGACTTTCACTGGCCCACAAAACTGGAGGCCGTCCCCTCCCTTTGTTCCCTCGTGGCTGAGTGGAGGCTCGGGCGTGGGCCAGAGGGCTGTAGCAGGAGAGATTTGCTTCCTCCAACCCCTGCTCCTTCCTCCCTTACACGCAGGAAGACTTCTCCTGCGCTGCCATCATCGTCTGATGTAAAAGTCTATGAAATTAAATCATCAAGGAGCCATTCATCAGAATCTCCAGCATTGTTAAATCGGTGAACTGTGCGTCGGCAGGGTTGTGCTTATTAAGTTCCGAAATGACAGAAATTAGCGACCGCCATGGTCTCCAGCCCCAATATGGCAGGGACTATAACTCAGTGTCCTTTAAAGAAAAAGATCTGGCTGTGTTTGGTGGCACCGAGTGTGCCAGGCCTCCACTCTACCCTCTGCTCCCCCTCAGGCTGGGGATTCAGCACGGAGTCTTGGGGAGGAGAGTGGTCGGAGCATCTGGAGCTTGGTCCCCGTGAGACCCAAGTGGTCATTTCCGTCTTTAGCTCTGTGCCAGAAGGCAGGGGTGTGTGAGCTTGGCTAGCAGAGCTCCCCGCAGTGTGTGGGGTCAAGCGCTGGGCTGGAAGTCCATGCCAAGTTATTTGTTGTTGTTGTTGTTTTACAGATGTCGTTAACTTTTAAGTGACCAGACTTCAAATACAGTGGGTTTCATAAGCATAATGGGGGTGGGCTTCATTCGATCACTGGGAGGCCAGAAGAGCAAAAACTGGGATGTGTGTAAGATGTTTCCCCCCATGGTACAATTAAATATATACTAAAACAGCAACAACAACAAAATGACGGATGGGAGGGGAGGGGTGGCTACCAGTGCCAAAGAGGATGAACGAGGAGAAGGCACGGCCAAGTGCCTTGTTTGTGTGCATGAAAATAGGGTACATAAGCTGCTGAAATTGTTTTAGGAAGGCCAGGGGGATGAGGAGAGTAATATGGAGGGTGAGTCTGAATGTATGGAACTGTCACAGTGAAATCCCTCTTTGTAATTAGTAAGGTCACCCAGTTTTTCACCCTTTCCTCTCCCCTCTGAAATCCCCTACTTCCACTGGGCAAACTCCTATTGATCCTTCAATACCTAGTACAAAGGTGATTTCCTTTCCTTCCCTCCCTCCCTCCCTACCACCCTCCCTCCTTTCTTTTCTCCCACGTCCCTCCTTCCCTCTTTCCTTTCTTCTTTCTTTTGCATTGCAGGGCTGGGGCTTGAACCCAGGGCCCTGTCTGTACCTTCCAGGCCAGCATTCCACACTGAGCCACAGCCCCGGTTCCTGGTCTGATTATTTCGGTTGCTGTGTTGGTCACATTCAGTCACCCCTTGCTCTGCCTCACCGCTGGGCTGTGATCTTCAGTGCTGAGCTGTGTACTTTGGCCTCTCCACTGCTCGGCAGGGCTCCTGACCAGTAAAGCTCAGAACGTGGTGCTGAATGTAAATGAGCGAGCCAGCCCCTCCTGTCCTGATTCCAGGCTCACTGAGCAACCTTCCCTGGCAGCTGCTGCCAGGGAAGGAAGGAGGGTTCCAGCAGACAGATGGGACTGTCCAGGCCAAAGACAGTACATTTATTTCCAGTTGTAAGTGAACAAATCAGAGTTCCTGCTTCACACACACACACACGCACACACACACACACACACGCACGCATGCATGCACACACGCACACACACACACAATTTGTTAAATAAATGGCTCGCCAATACGCATAGCTCAATTATCCAAACACGTATGACCCTCCTAGCCTGTTATCCGCCCTCCAGTATCTATTTATTACCTTGAATTTCCTCTTCTCTTCAGCCCCGCTGCTCAGTCTGTCTTTACCTCCCTGGGAGGTTGGTTGAAAGCTGGCCCCAGGTGCAGCCCCGTGAGCAAGGTGACGGGAAGCGAGCTGAAGCATTGATGGTTTAGCCTGTAGACCTAGGGCTGGTGTGGTGAATCTCCATTCAGTAGCTCCCGTGGCTCATGGCAGGAAAACCTAGCTCAGGTCAGTGCTGAAATTCTCTGTGATGAAGGCACAGTCCCCTCGCTCTGCTTGGAGAGGGAAGGTAGGTGATGGAGATGAATTGGGCTGGCTCCTAACAGGCCTGGGTCTAGTCAGAGAGGATAAACAAAGAAAACCTAAAGGGCAGAAATAGGAGGGTAAGTGGGCAGAGTTCAGACAGGGTGAGGCCTACCAGATAAGCCATCACCTGTGACCCTGGGTTGGTAAAATCCCAGCAAACAAACAAACAAACAAAAAACAGTGAGAATGGCATTTCAGATCAACAAGGAATAGAGGGTTTGTGTGTGTGTGTGTGTGTGTGTGTGTGTGTGTGTGTGTGCGCGCGTGCGCGCGCACACAGGTCCTGAGGCTTGAACTCATGGCCTGCACACTCTCCCTGAGCACTCTAGCATTTTAAGCCACAGTTCCACTTCTGGCTTTCTTGGTAATTCACTAGAGATAAGAGTTTCACAGACTTTCCTGCCAGGCTGGCTTTGAACCATGATCCTCAGATCTCAACCCTCCCTGAGTAGCTAAGATTCACAGGTATGAGCCACCAGTGCCTAGCTGGTATCGCACTTTTCACAGGTAGTTTTGAAATCAGAGATTTAGGCCACAAGTCTAACTCCAGGAGTGCAGGTTTAGCCGCTCGCCTTCATACAAGTGCATAAACGCTAGGAGAGTTGATATGGAGGGAAACAGACCTTATGGAGACATAGCATTTAAGGTTGGCTTGCATTCCTTACAACCAAGGGAAGAAAAATATGTTTTTCTTCTGAATCTGATGTCCTAGATGTAAAATTAGAGGGATCGAGAGATGTATCAAAGGGAATATGTTGGGTTAAAATTTAGGAAGTAAATGACAACCTCTGCCTAATGGATGAAAAGAAGCTGACTTGGGCCCCAGGTTAACTAGGCCCAGCATGAATTTGCTCCAGCCCGCCTTTCTAACGTGACAGTCTTAAGCCATGACTCCTAAGTCACTTAGTTTGCTGAGGACCCAAGAAAATGTTTAAAGCAGATCCATCGTCATTCATTTAGATTCTTCTCTCAGCTCTGGAACTTACTGGTCACTGCCATGTGTGCTGGTGGTTGACCCAGTTGGTGGCCAGGCCTAGGTCTTGGATGTCCCTCTCTACCTAGTATATGCCCAGTGCAATCTTTGAGGAGGGTAAAAATCACTATTCTTCACAGAGCCGGGACAAAACGAGGCCCCTAGGAAGTGGCGAGAGGTGCTGAAAGCCTGTCTGTGGAGGCCCATTTCCCCACCTCCCACCGGTTCCCCTAAGCCTCTGGCAGTGAGCTGTGTGGTCAACACAAGAGCCAGTGGTTGCAGACCCAGCCGGGTGTGTGGGACACAGAACGGCTTTTGGAGGAGCCCGCTGGAGAGAGTAACACAGAGTGTCTCTGTCACTAATGAATGTCCCAGCTCAGTTCTCTTGAGGACTTGACACATTTTCATTTTCCAAAGTAAGATCCTCTGCTTGGATGGTGCCGGCCGGAAGTGGGTGAGGTTAAAGATCCTTCGGGGTGGCCCCGGATTGTAGAATTCGATTGTCTGAAGAGGAGCTCCTCCACGATGTCCCTCGGACGTTCCCCCTGGGTCTCTCATGGGCCATTTGGGCTCAGAATCACTTGTGTGGGATCCAACCCTGATCAGGAAACTGATGGCATGCTATGGCTTGGGAAACTGGTCTGCCTTGACGTGCAGCGCAGCTTCCCTGGTTATCTCTGAGGGCTCTCTTTACATTTCATGTGTTCTCTTCTTTCCTCTATAGGTAGGGTGGGGAGGGGTGGTAGAAATGAAGTGGGTGCCTACCATCAGGACCAAACCCTGCTCTACATGAATTCCTCTCTTCCCTAATCCGATTCCCCCGTGACACTGTGCCTTCCCCCTTCCCTTCCCTTTTGTTTGTTTGTTTCTCCAGTGACTTGGGTTCAAATTTGATTTTAACGGATGCAGTGTCCCTTGAGAAATGTCACGTCTATTTTTCCTGCTCTTTCTCCTGCAAGCAAAGGGGAGAGATTTATGCCCTCTTGTAAAATCCCAGCCTTGTTTAGAAATTGCTCGTGATTGATTAAGTAATAAAAATGCTTTTAAGACAGGGAGGTAAATCTCCATGCTAATTACTCTGTGCTTTTACATTAGAACCTTGTTACCCAGCCTGCCGCTCTGCAGGGCTGGGCGACTTTGTAGTTTCCATCACCCCCGAAAAGTCACATTGGACTCACTATCTGCCGCTTCCTTCTCCCCCCTTCCCCAGTCCCCTCCCAGCACTGAGACCCTTCAGAGATACAAACAGATAATTAATGGGCTGATAATAAACACAAGCAGCAAAGCATTCGCGCCAGTGAGAGCAAGTGGCCTTTCTCCTCTGTGTGTGAGTTCTCAATGCTCACACTCTGGTGTGCAGATGGCGACCAAGGCCTGGTGGAAGGGGGTCAGCCGGGATGTCGAGGGAATCTCGGCTTCCATGGACTCCTGTCCCTCTCTCTAGCCTAATTGTCCAGGAACTCCAAAAGATGGGCAGATTTGAAGTGGGGCCCACTGATTCCGAGGCAGAAAAGGACAAGACTTGTATCTCAATGAGGAAGGCACATTCCTGGGCAGGGGCATGGCACAGAGAGAGTCTGGGGCTTGGTGTGGTGGCTTGGGTTAGATGGTCACCATCTGGGCAATCGAGGGAATATAATAGTGCAGTCAAGTTCTCTCTCTTCTCCTTTCCCTTCCCTTCCCTTCCCTTCCCTTCCCTTCCCTTCCCTTCTCTCCCCTTCCCTTCCCTCCCCTCCCCTTCCCTCCCCTCTCCACCCTGCCTCTTCTCTCCCCTTCCCTTCCCTCCCCTCCCCTTCCCTCCCCTCTCCACCCCTCCTCTCCCCTCCCTTTCCTTCTTCCCTTCCTCCCTTTCCTTCCTTCCCTCCTTCCCTCTTTCTCTTTCTTTCTTTTTCAGAGTCTAGGTTTTGTTCAGTTGTATTTATTACAGATTGTTTCTCTGTTGTCTTTCTACAATGCCACATTAAATAAAGCCAATGCTCATACAGACATAGTCACAAAAGCTACCTTCTTTCATTTGTTGGCCTGAGTGGTCTTGCTTAACCAGCTGGTTCTTCTCTGCCCAAGTATAATTTGGACGGGTGTGAAGGTGGCCCATCGTGGTGGGAGGGATTCGTAGCCCACTGTGGCTTCTGGGCTCCGCTGGCACAAAGCACTTTGGGGACTGGCCCAATTCCTGGCCTTCCTTGTTTCTCAAAAGCATTAACTTATAGGAGTTTTTTTTTTTTTTTAAAGCGACACCATCCTTCAGGGAAAGGAAATATATCTGAGATAATTTTTTCTCTATTCCTCAGAGATGAAGTGTGCAAGAAGATGAGTCCCTGAAAACGTACACACAGACTGAGCCCTTCACAGCGGATATGCCCCTGAAAAACATTTCCTCTGGGACGTAGCGCCCTGCTAAAGGCATTTAAGCAGGAAAGAGTATGATTTGATTTGTGAATTCTTGCTCTGGGACTCCGCGTGGTAATTAGTGTTCGCTGTCTGATTGTGATGCCCTTGAGGGTGGGCCTGGGCCGCCTCTGCCCTAGAATCCTAACTCGGAGCCAGCCACAGGCAGTGCGCCTCGTCCTCCTTGTGCTCAGCAGGCCTTGAATGAGTGAGTGAATGAATGGATGGACAAATGCAAAGGATACGACCGGTAATGCAGGCAGAAAGGGGGGTGAAGTTTGTCCCTGGTAAGCCGGAAGTAGCTAGGTTCAGGGGAAGAGGTTGGAAGAATTCAAATGCAAAGCTAGGAAAAAGAGTTCCCGAAATGGGGAAAAGGGGAGGAAAAGAAGATGCAAGGCATGGTGTTTAAGGATGGCGGAGGGTTCATTCCTGCGGTCTTGAAGGGCTGAAAGAGGCTATAGTTTTCTGCACAGAGGGAAACAGCTTATCCTGGTGCTTCCTGGGATGGTACCCATCACAAATACATGGCGTCTGGGTAACTGAGGACCCGAAGTTCTCATTTAATTTTTTGTTTTCTTTGGTGATTACATTTAAATAGCCACACCTGCGTGGGAGCTACCATGTAGAATACTCGTCTTTCTCTCTAAGTTTACTTTTTCTTTCCCTTTCACTCTGCTGGGATTTGAACACAAGACTTTCCACTTGCTAAGCAGGAGTTCTACTAATTGAGCCATGCGCCTAGATTGTTTCGCTTGTGTTGTTTCCCTCCCTCCCCCATAGTCTTGCATTTATACCTGGGATGGCCTGGATTGTGATCTTCTTATTTATGATTTTTAATCTCGATAGCTGGGGTGAGAGGCGTGTACCATGGTATAGAGGTGTTATCAGTTGAGATAGGAGTCTTGTTCATTTTTTGCTTAGGCTGAGTTGTGATCCTCTCTTTCTCCATCCTCCAAGTAGCTGGGATTACATTATGAGCAGCTAGGTCTGGCTTGGTTTTGTTCTGAGATGAGATCTCTCTCTCTCTCTCTCTGTAGCTCAGGCTGGTCTCAGACTTGTGATTCTCCTACCTCGGCCTCCCAAGTGCTGGGTTTACAGGAGCACACCAGCACTCCTGGTTCAGAAAAGATTTGTGGAGGTTTAGAAGAAAGATGGAGATGTTGGAAAGAAGAGCGTTCACTAATGCTAAATGTTGGTTCTGAAGACAGGGGACTTCCACGGGTTTGCTCAGTTCACAGAGATGCAAAGTGGGGAAGAAATGAAATCCCAGTATCCAAAAGATGGTGCCTCATGTCCTTGACGTACCGGCTGATGTGCAGCTGGGATCATTTACTCACTAAGTTTATGATCGAGATGAACTAAAATACCAGAAAGGTTCTGTTTCCTGGGCATCTGCTTGGGTCCCGGTGAAGATCCACTTTCCTGCCAGCCTGCTGTCATTGAGACAGTATAATCACACCCGGCCACCTCTGGCTGGGCTTCCCAGGACCACTTACTGCAAATTAACCCAGATTCGCTTTGGCCTCGGGGTGGATGTGGGGGGAAGAGATTGTGCCGACACCCTGTACTTGTAATAAAAGTGCTCTCTTAAATAAAAATCACCGACAACTTAAAACACACAATAAACGTTGCAACATTAATAAAACACGCTGTGCATTAAACCCAGCTTTGCTGTGTAAGGCGCCTCTTGCAGCTTGTGTTTCAGGCCCGATCACGCTCCCATCGGGGAGGGAAATGGCCCTAGAACAGCTGTCAGATGGTGTGAGGTGAACCTAGACACGGGCTAAATAAAACTCCAATGGATCCCCAGCGGCTGAGCTGCTCTCCTCTGAGACCACCCTGGGCGCCTGAGGGTGGATACATTGCCTGAGCCATGTGGGCTGTGTCATTAATCCTTGGGTCCTCTGTCTCCCCCTCTTTCCTTCTCTCTTCTCTGTCCTTCTCTCCTTGTCACTTTCTCTCTCTCTCTCTCTATTTCTCTCTCTCTCTCAGTCCCTTCCTTTCTGTGTGCCTCTCTGTCTCTTTCTATTTTTCTCTCTCTGTCTCTGGCTTTCTCTGCTCTGTCCATCCCTTTCTGTCTGTCTCTGTCTCTTTGTCTTTGTCTTTCTGTCTCTCTGTCTCTCTCTTTCTCTGTTTTGTTTTCTGAGCCTGAATGCTATATAATCTAATATTTTATAGCAATATCTAATGATTACAATGATTTTATAATCATCTGTGTAATACATAATCATCTGGTATAATCATCTATATTAGACATATAACCTAATATTTTATAGCAATAGCTAATGATTTGATAATCATCTGTATAATTTATAATCATCTATAATACATAATCATCTATATTAGGTATATAATCTAATATCTTAGAGCAGACGTCTAATAATTGCCTTTCATTTGCTCCTCCCTCCCACCCATCAGAGTCCAGGCTGCTTTGACTTCTGGGCCAGACCTGGTCTGGGTGGCCTCCCCTTTCCACTAATCTTCTACACCAGCCTCATTTTCCGGAAAGCTATGCCACAGCAAATTTCTAGAACATGTAGTTTTAGTAAGTTTCAGGGGACCGAACTTGGCCTAAATTGAGAGTGAAATGACGACGAGTTGTGGTTTCATTGGCTTTCCCTCATTGGAGAGCCACAAGAGTATCGTTCCCTTAAAACCTCAGGAGGAGGTGGGGGCTGGAACAAGCTCCGAACCTGCTTCAGTGAGAGTGAACACGGAAAAAACACAGGTCATTGTTCTAGCCCACAAGGCGTGTGTGTGTGTGCATGTGTGTGCGCCTGTGCACGTGAGTGTGTATGCGTGTATGTGCATGTGTGTGCATGCATGAGTGCACGTGTGTGGTTATGTGTGCAATACACTACACTTCTCTATACTTCTGCCAAAGTACTGAATCCAGTCCTCCGAGGACGTCTTTCAACTGAGTCATAATAACCAATATGGCGGCATCAGTGAGACTTCCACTGGCAATATGGCTCTTTTTCATTAATGATATTAATTTTACAAAGAAAGGGGTTTCGTCAGGAAGTGGGTACTCGAAGGAAGTGGGGTGGGGTCAAGGAAAAGGTTAGATAAGTGAAGGGGAGAAGAGGGAGGGCATGCGGTCAAGAATCCAGTGTACAGCCTCCAAAATTAAGAAGAGTGCGGGAAGGGGTGGGTAGGAGAGGGGTGGGTGAGAAGGTTGAAAAGGATGACATCCATCAAAATTCATTGCATTCATAAACTGTTGTTTTTTTAAAAATAGCAACTCCTTTGTACAGCTATTCAAGGGGTAATTTTTTAAGTTTTGTTTTGTTTTCGCCTGGGGCTTGAACACCAGGCCTAGGTGCTGTCCCTGAGCTCTTTTGCTCAAGGCTAGTGCTCTACCTCTTTGAGCCACAGCACCACTTCTGGTTTTCTGGTTCATTGGAGATCAGAGTCTCGCAGACTTTCCTGGCTGGGCTGGCTTTGAACCAGGATCCTCAGATCGCAGCCTCCTGAGTAGCTAGAATTACAGGCGTGAGCCACCAGTGCCCGGCTCACAAAGGGTTTTCATTATGATGTTGTCATATTTGATCTTATTTACCCTCCCTCCCCCATCACTCACACTTACTCCAGCTGCTGTGACTCTTTCAATATGTGAATACTATATTGTTGACAGCCAGACATATTTCTTATTTAAAAACCTCTTGCCAGTGGGGCCTCTGCAGTAAAATGAGGATCACATACAGCTTTCACTGTGTAACTTGAAAGGACACCACCACCAAAGGAAAGTTGGTTCTTCAGTGAGTTGTGTTTGATGCCTTTCTTAATTTTTGCATCCTAGAGCCTGTCACCTAACGGCTCCTGGTAGATAATGTTGAAATAAAAATTTAAGAACTTGTGTTAACAATGTGGTGTGGATAATATGCTTTCTTTACTCTGGCTCTTTTTTTTTTTTTTTGAGTTGTTTGTTCCTAGATTTGATCATTTAAGGGAGATGAAGAGGGGGAAAGGAAAAGGGGAGAGGCCTCATGCTTGTTTTGTTTTCTTTCCAAACATTTGCTTTGCTAGCCTCCCCCCTCCCCCTTATTGTGCCATCCTGGGGCTTGAACTCTGGGCCTGGGAGTTGTCTCTTAGCCTTGTCTTTGCATAGTGCATTGGTTCCAGTTGCCTAGATAAACTCTGGCTTGGTAATGGCTCTCTGACAATGGCCTGGCACTCAGAGTAAAATTTAAGAGTTTGACCTTGATTGGGCCCGGGCTGGGTAGGTTAACCGAAGCATAGTAACCTCCACATCACCCAAAATCTAGGTTTAATGGCTGGTCGCACAACATCACAGATCTCCTAAGTGTTTTAAGTATTCCAATCACCTGGGAGAAATGAGGCTCAGGGAAGAATGTGTCTCTTCTTTATTATCTCTCTTAAAGTTTATATGTTCAAATATGGTCTTGTTATGAGTTAACAATACAAGAACAATCAATACCAGACTCTGAAAAGGAAAACTCACAACATGTCTATAAAAGTGAAATTAACCTCATAAAACAATTATGGATTCTAGTAGCTCCTCCTTCCTTCTTTCCTTCCCTCCCTCCCTCCCTCCCTCCCTCCCTCC
>NW_012267231.1:3748995-3752809 GCF_000151885.1 Dipodomys ordii | reverse complement strand
CTTCCTTCCTTCCTTCCTTCCTTCCTTCCTTCCTTCCTTCCTCCCTCTCTTTCTCTTTCATTTCCCTCCTTTCCTCCCTCCCTTCTCCTTCTCCCACATACATCTCCTCTTTCTTCTTACTCTTCCCCTTTCCCTCCTTTTTTGTTCCCCTCCCCTCCTCTAGCTAAGGCTTATAACAATCACTGTTTTGTTAGATACTTAGAACATTATAGGAAAAGAAAAGGAGGGAAGAGAGTTGAAGGGAATGTATGCTGCCTGATTTTATAAAGACTATTTTTGTCCCTTCATTTAATTATTTTCCCTTTAGAGGATTAAGTTCAAGAGACTCAGGCAGTGGCTCCACCTTTGATAAGGGTCAGTGTTCATATCATTGATGTTTAATATTCTGTATATAGTTACTTCCTAAGTAAGGTAAAAGCCAGTTCGTAAGCTGCCTTCGACAGCACATCCTGGCAGACTTGGTTTAAGGTGAAGTGTTTTTATTTCATGTATTTCTTTCTCTTTTTTTTGGTGAGTTTCGTCTCCACGCACCTTTACGAACACTTGCAGGGCTTCTTCCGCGGGCTTGCCAGTGCTAGCCTCCTCCCGTGCCATCTGTGAGAGAGGCCTTTTCCCTCTCTGGCGGCCCGTCGGCAGGGCCACTTCCGGGGTGTCCTTCCCACTCACTGGCCAACGGGCTGCGGGAGGAAAGGCTGCACAAGTTCTTTATATGGAGACAATAACCCTTGACCTTGAAATGGCATTGCATCTGTGCACGGGAATTGCGCCTTCCTAGATGGGGCCTAGAAGGGAGGGGACAGGGCTGCAGGGCCCACGTCTCCACTGCGTCCCCTCCTCTTGACTGGGGCGTGTCTCCTCTGGCCCCGCTTTTTACTTCATTGCTTGCTTCTTTGAAGTGTGTGTAAGTTGGGGCTGGGAAGATGGCTCAGTGGTAGAGCGCTTGCCTTGAAGTATGTGTAAGTACAGAAAAGTTTGCTTTTTTACAGAGAAATATTTTTTTTAAAGCATCGTGCACCCTTTGTGTGCCCTGCGTCTATTGGCGCTCCTACTTTAAACGAAGTAAAAAAGAAAACAAAAAAAGGATATGTCCTCTCTTCCACCCCCCCCTCCCCCACCAAGAGATTTGGAAGAAGAGGCGACAGGGAGAAGCGAGAGCTTGTTCCTGACATTGTGATTGAGCCTCATTAGGGCTCTGCAGGGAAGACACGGCATCCTGCTTCTCTATCAAGGTCCTGATTTCTCTCACTGCTGATTTCTACCGTAACGCTTAATTGAGACCAAAGAGCCTGGGTTCCTCCGCCCCAGGGGTCCGGAAGGGCCGTGAGTGCCCGCCTGGCTGCCACCGGCGCCCGGGTAGCAGGCAGGTGCTTGGGCGCTGGCTCCCTGTGGTTTGGGTTTGAATTCCGTTTTCTTCTTCCTTGTGGCGGATTTGTACCTTCTTGATTTGCGACGTGAAAATAAATGCTAATAATGATAAGTGTCAGAAAGTGCCCCAACAAACCAGAATCTGAATCTCATCTTTTCCAGTTGCTCGTTGTCTAAACATGAACGTGACTGTTTTCCCTGTCATATAGTTGTAATAAGAACAGCAACAACAATAATATCTTTTTCTTAGGGATTATAGAGAAGATTGAAAAAAATTAATATTTTTGTCTTTAGGATAGCATATCAGTAAATGGTCTTTTTTAAAAAAACTGTTGTTGATACTATTTTTTTGGGGGGGTCCGGTTGTGGGGCTTGAACTCTGGGCCTGGGCGCTGTCCCTCAGCTCTTCAGCTCAAGGCTAGCGCTCTACCACTTGACCCACAGCGCCACTTCCGGCTTTTTTCTTTTTGCGTATGTGGTGCTGAGGAATCGAACCCAGGGCCTCTGGCATGCAAGGCAAGCGCTCTACCACTGAGCCGCCTTCCCAGCCTGATACTATTGTATTTTTTAGTTTATGTCCTTACATGGTAAGAGAAGCTTGGAGGCAGCCGGTGTTGCTTCTAGGATGTTGTTACAATATGCTGAGAGTCCAGCAGAAGAGGTACTTGTCTTGCCATCCGAAGAGAGTGGCTGCAGGTCCCAAAGGAGAAGGGACTTCTACAAGAGCAGGAAGAAGAGAGACCACACCACAGTTCTAGACCCTAAGGGTTCTGCATGTCAGGTTTAGACCCTCACCCCTACACAGCAAATAGAGACATGATGAAGGACAGTGCGAGGGGACTGGTTATGTCTTCTCTCTGGGAAGACAGCATTTCAGCTCAAATCCAGCCATCTCCAGGAGCCAGACACAAGCTATTGCTTTTATAGACAAAGGATGGGGACAAGGGGTAGAGAGGCATGCATAATTCTTCAACAGTCCGGGTGAACGAAGGGCCTCCTTGAGGATTCTTGCAGGGCTTGTGTCTGGGAAGGTTCTGAGCAAGCTTTTGGAACCTGGCAAGTGTTCTGTTGGAGGGGGGAGATGATATCATTCCATGGGGGTGGCTTCAGTCCCTTGTCATCAGATATGACTGGTTAGTTAGTCCCGGCTGTCCCCAGGTTCGAGGGTGATTGCAAAGTGACTGCAGAGTAGCTTGGCACAAAGAAGCACACGAAACGGAGGCAGAGGGGTGGCTCCATCTTTTCTGATTTTAATAAATCCATGGACCCAAACAAGTCATCAGTGCTTTTTCAGCAACGGCAGCATTTAAGAACCTCTGACAGAGAGACAGCGATTTTCGCTATTGGTGGCGGTGTACGCCATGCGTTTCTCCAGCAGCTTCTCAGAAACCATCATGGTATGCTGGTTCTACTCTGAGAGCCCCACACTGAGCTGTGCTCATGTTGGTGCCCAGAGAATGCTTGTAGGTCCTGCTGGTGAGAGAGATTGGAGTCTTCTTTCTGCCCGGGCTTTCTCCTTGGAGTTTGCCCTTGGCTGCTTTGTCACCCGTTTTTATCATGGATTCTGCTAAGTCAGTTGAGTGAAAATCCTCTCCCCTTCCTTATTTAGTCTGTGGAGGAGTCAGATCAAATTCTTCATCTTATCACCCTGGCCTGCTTTTAGCAAGAATGCTCTCAGTTCATGCATCAAGAATACCCCTGGCCTTGACCAGGGGCAGTGTGTGTGTGTGTGTGTGTGTGTGTGTGTGTATGTGAATAATTTCACACCCACAGTCCCTTCCCCCTACTTGCCCTTTTATCTTTGGAGTGGAGCCCCGGCTCTTGCCCTTACAAGGAAACCCCCCCCTTGCCGTGATCATGCTGGAGCATAGGTTTTGTGCACCAGCTTCACGAATGTCACAGATGCATTTTGGCCTGAGTAACAGCCCTTGGAACCTTCTGTCAGCCCAGCTCTGCGCGGCTTGTAAAATCTAGTTTTAGAGAAAGAAGCCTGCTGAATCAGTTGAGCCAGCACCTCGCAGCCTCCGTGTCTACGCTGGTCTCTCGCCTCTGCCTCCTCTGCCCTTGGTGCTGGCTGACTGCTCCTGTCTGCCTTCAGCAAGAGTCCTGTAACTATACAGGTCCTTGTAACCAGAATCTTCCGACACCACAGGTGTACTTCTTGTACGTCTCCATCCAGAGATGCAACCCACTTCTTGTTGTACCAGGTACACAGGTTATTTTTGCTAGAAAGAACTGACCCCTTACTCAGTTCCATGAATTAACCCAAAGCCACATAAACGTATCATCTCAAGGCCCAGAATCACATTACTTTTAACATGAACCACTCAGGCTGTAAGAAAAGGATCATGTAAGGGCCATCTCGAGGCTGAGGTTGGGGCTAAAGAGTCTTTTCCGTGTCTGCAGTGTGTGTGTGTGTGTGTGTGTGTGTGTGTGTGTGTGTGTGTGT